>NW_027555736.1:84296984-84371984 GCF_003287225.1 Phascolarctos cinereus | reverse complement strand
ACTAAACTAAACTAAAACCCTATCTTTTACTGGAAGCCTTCTGCAATCCCTCTTAATTTTACTGCCTTTCCTTGCCTCTTTTAGTATCCCTAGTGCTTAGCATAGTGCCTGACACATAGTAGGCACTTAGTAAATGTTTATTGACTGATTGAAAACATCACTTATGTCCCTATGCTCCTTATGTCTCTTGCCTAAAACTTCATGATCTTAAGGAATGCTTACTAGGTTCCTTGTGATAGTGTCATTTATGTTCAGAAAGTCTACCAGAAGTAAGTAGTAGAAATTCAGTTTGACAAGACTTGAGAATTTCTCTGTCATATTAAGGGCACATACCCTAGCAGAGGATTATAGAAGACTTTGAGTATAGATAGCTAATACTTGGCCATGGCAGAAATGTAAATATCATACACTCCAAATAGGGCACTACAAAATTATTCTCATTCTACAATCTTGGAAGTCTGATCTTCAGTCCTTATCCTTCTTTCTAGTAGCTCCACTGAAATAAATCTTCATGTGTGTAAATGTAAATATGTAAATAAACCCTCTTCTCTCCTCTCCCCCCTCCCTCTCTCTGTCTCTCTGTCTCTGTCTCTCTCTCATACACACACACACACACACACACACACATTCCCACACCCCACTGAATTTTTTTCACTCTGATTCCTTATGCTATGTAGTTGGGCAGCATGGTGTAGTGGACGAGGCACAGTAGTGAAGGTTAAAAGATTTGAGAACAAGGCTCAGCTATGACACTAGATAATTTCACTGGCTTGGGGTGATGAGAGCCTTCTTCTGTTTGGCCTGTTTCCTTCTCTGTAAAATGAGGGCCTAAGCCCAGGCAGTCTCTAAGGCTCTCTCTACCCTTCCCATGCTATGATTTTGACATAACAATATGGGCCACCAGCAATCTCTACTTCCTTTTCCCACTTAACCTGCTCAGAAATCAGTTCCCATTTGCACTCCTCTGATATTAACATTCATGACTCCAAACAGATTGAATGCCTGCCATTCTAAGGCAATACAATTACTATCTGCTAAGGAAAATGGATAGAAGTTCATGTATCTTGAAGCATGAACATTCCCACTTTCATATGTTGGGGGTGCCTATTCCAGACATTCACTTTCTTCCACAGACTCCTCTCCTTCTGAGGCTTACCTTGTAGAGGTCATCCTGTTTGTACTTTGACTCAAATACCTCATCTGCTACCTAAGTCTACTCTTTGGTCATGGCCTCAGCTACTGGCCCCAGGAGCATTGCTGGAGAGGGGGTTTAGGGGGAATGTGCCTCGGTGCCCACAATTCCACTCCATTATAAAGGCTTTACTTACTCCACTTGCAGAGAACAACAATGATAACAAAAGACTCACGTTAATATTGTACTTCAGAGTTAACAAAATAATTTCCTCGCAATAGCTTTGTTAGATAGATAGTACAATTGATGTTATTCCCATTATATAGATAAGGAAATGGAAATTTAGCAATCTTAAGTGAGTTGGCTATGATCACACAGCTAGTCATTGTGGGAGCTTGGACTTAAACCTTGGTTCTATTTATTCCAGGTGCAATTTTAGCATACCACATAGCCTCCAAAGGCCATTGCAGTTACCAGCAAAGAAGCCAATGGCAAAATAGGGAGAAAAAAAAAGTCCTGTTCTTGGTGTCAGGAGAATTCTTATTGTCATTTACGAGCTATGCAACCTTGGGAAAGTCACTTAATGTTGCCATTGTGGTAAAGGTTAAGGACATTGGACGGGGAGTCATCAGACCTGGGTTCCATTGATAGTTCCATCATTTACTAGGTGTCTTTGAAACTTTCTGAGGCTCAGTTTCCTCAACTATAAAAAGAGAATTCTTCTAACAAAATGAGAAGTTTATTTGCTCCCTATAAATCCTGAGTCTAGATCCAAATGATGAGTTAAGTATTTTTTCTCTTTTTATGTTGTTGTGAACATAAACAGTGACAAACATGAACATTTGAAGAGACAAAGAACAGAAAAAAGAGGATAGTGTATGAAACCACAAATGTATTTTGTAGAGTTTTTCATGTGTGTATTCAATTTAAAGGATCACAACAAAGCTATATATACTGCTTACCTGAGTTCTCTTCTGACCTTCCTTCTGCATATTTTAAATGTTTCCTTAAAATTATTTTTTCTTTTCTTCTGTTTTTTTTTCTTTTTTGGTACCTCTATCATTACTTCTCCACACATTTCCCCAACTATGGGTCAAGTTTTTTAAAAGTCCCAAAGTCACATTTAAAAGATGAGGAATCTGAGGCCCAGACATGTCAAGTGGCTTTCTTTAAGTCACACAGCTAGTTAGTGTTGGGGCTAGGATTAGACACTGTGTCCTGAAATTCAGCCTGCAAAATTCTTTTCATTTGCAAGAGACAAGCTTGCATTCAACAAAATTTGCCCATGATATTCAGATCCAGGGTTAAGTGGGTTTAGACAATGTAGGCCAAGAATAGGATTGGGGGGAATGGTGGTGTCTCAACCTTTTAATTCAGGCACAAAACAGCCTTTATTCCCCTATTATCTGACAATTACCTTGACCTTCCTTCTATACTAGGGCTACAGAGAGCTGGCCCAAATATGCTGCCAGGGGAAAAGAACAGTTAATTGATTTCCAATTAGAGAACACTATCTTAACAAATGTGAATTAAAAGCCCTCAATATTTTAGTGTACTAATAAGATTCTGATTATACATTAATTGGTTGCATCATTATGAGCCAATTAAAAATCTAGTGAGTTATCTTTTGTACATCTATGCTAAAAAGCCCCTGTCAGCAGTCAGTTACTCTGTGAGATTAAAGGTGCTTGGTGGAAGGCCCCTGCCCTTGCAATACCAAGTGACTGAAGCCCTGGATTAGGCATAGGTCACAGCATACCATCATAAGGAGAAAGATCACATCAGGCTTTCCATCTAGGGATTCAATCAGGCAATACAAGTGATTTTTCTTTCTCTTAACTATACCAATCTCCCTCAAACCTGGACACTCTTCAAGGAAAGCTAAAATGTCAAACAAATGGGACATAGTGATGGGGATTTAGAGATACCACTGATTCTGTCTGTCCCTGCTTTGTGGCCAAAACAACTGCAAAGGTTCAGAGAATGGAAGGGCTTAACCCTGGCAGGAAGATGAAGTCTCCATCAACATGTGGTTTCCCAAGGTTTGCATGCTTCTATATGCCCGAAAGGAAACACAGGGGACAGACAAGATGGTTTGCGATATTTGAAAAGCACTGAACAGAAAGACTCAAGAGTGCCTTGCTAAATTTGAGCAGACATCTTGACAAATACTTCAATAAAAGGGAAGATTTTTTTTCCCTGTCTTTTTAAAAAACATCCAGGTGCCCTGAGCAGGGGAGAAACTGGTATTTAAAAAAAAAAAGATTTGGGATTTAAATGATCTTGAAAACAAGCTTCTTAAAGACTGAAAAAGGAAAGAATATTAATAGATTTGTTTTTGAATCTTGTTTTTCTTTTTTAACAGAGAACCCTTTTCCTGTCACTGTTGCTGAACTTAACAGAGTGCAGGAGTTTGGAAACGTGGGTTTGGGTTGCAGTTTGGCCACTTACTAGATGTGTGATCATGGCAAACCATTTAGACTCAATGAGTCTCAATGTTTTATCTGTAGAGTGGAAGTACCATATATGCTAGCTATAAGGTAGCATAGATTTTCAGTTGTGCAGAAAGCCCTTTGTAAACTCTAGGTTTTTAGGATCTGTATATTTGTTTTTGAAAAAAAAAAGGTACTTGAATTTCAACATAATTGGATTCCTTAATAATCTTATGTATTTTAAAACTTTTTTCAGTGAAGGAGTCCATAGATTTCACCAGATGGCCAGATGGGTACTAGACACTAAATAAGTTAAGAACTCCTACTCTAAAGTGTATGTAATTGTGAGCCGTATCTACCATTTACACTAAATTATAAATTAGGCATACCAACTACAGATTCTAAGACAAGGTGCTTCTCTCTCCTCCCCACAGCCAGTCATATGTCAGCCCTTTTCCCTTGGTTCAGAATAATCAGTGCTTTTTGTGAAGAGAAATAAAAATTTAGACCCAAGAATGCAAATAGTACCAGCAACTTAAAACACACAATTGATGTAAGTGGCAAGATGATTCTTCTTCATGGGTAAATTCTTCAAGGAAAATACACATGGTTATAAAAAGGGAAGGGAGGGGAAGCTAGGTGGTGCAGTGGATAGAGCACCGGCCATGGAGTCAGGAGGACCTGAGTTCAAATCCGGCCTCAACACTTGACACTTATTAGCTGTGTGACCCTGGGCAAGTCACTTAACACTAATTACCAAAAAACCCCAAACAAAAACAAAAACAAAAAGAAGGGAGTCTAAAAAGTCTAGAAGACTAAATAATTAGACTAGAACATGTAAGCTTTAGCAATCAGTGAGTTGGCAGAAGAGGTGATTGTAGGAGATTGGCCAGCAGGGCATTGAGAGTATAGCAGTAGTGGGGCCTTAGGATACCGAATCTACCACCTTCTTCACTCTACCTCATTAGGTAAAGAATAGATATCTCAATCTCAGAAAAGGTACTAAACAGACAAAATTTAAATTCTGTGAAATCAGCTCCTCAGACTCCTATAGGCATCCCTCATTGGTCCATCCTAGCATTTGGAAGAACTTACCCAAAAGGATTGGACACCTGGTAGTTATGGCTTCAATTTACATAGCCTTGCAAGAGGACAAGGAAAGTGCTCAGAAAGGCCAGGCCAAGTTTACCCTTTTAGCAAGTGGCAATGTTCTTTAAGCCTTTAATTAAGATAGCAGTATATTTGCATCCTTGCTTAATACTATTAAATTAATCTAAACTAGTTATTTAATATTTCAAAGCCTCACTGGGGCCTACTTGTCAGAGGATCCAAACTGGAACATAGCCAATGACATTTTTATATCACTCCCCAAAGAAAACTGGTGTCAAAATGATTTTGCTTGTGTTTCTCCAGAAATATATTCTGATAGTAAATAGACATCACTTCCAAATGTCCCCTGGATAAATAGGGACTGGCAGCCGGAGCTGTGATATGCACTAAGGAGGCTTTCTCCTTCCTAGGCCAGCAGGACATTCAAACTCTTTCTTAAATGAATAGACCTTTATCCACTAGCTTGAATTTTACTAGGCATGAGAGCGATAAAGACCCTGCTTTGTTAGGAATGGATAAGGGAAATGATCTACGTAAATCAGGCAAATATGCGAGTATTTTTAAACAGGGCTGTTCTTTTCTTAGTGGCTTTGTTTGCATGTGTATCTGATGGGGAGGAGGGAGAAGTCCAGTCATAGCAGATAAAATATAACTGGGATCATTGAATGAAAAACAAATATTTGCTTTTCTTAGCCCCTTTGGAGGCAATTTGCATAAAAACTTCAGCATTTCTAAGGACCATTGTTGGGAGAGAGTGGGGATGGGTAGGGAAATGACCCATAATACTGGGAAAATACAGCTAATTAACAGAAATGAATTATTGCTATTTTCTTAATATTTGAAGCCACAGTGGTATAAAGCTGTTGGGATTCCCAGAGATAGGTTAGATGGTTGACTCACTAAACTGTTACAGGAATTATATCAGTAGGGGAAAAACAGAAGGGAAAGGGAAAGAAGAATCCTCTAGTTCTGGCAATGTCCTAGGATGCTTTAAGAAGGGGTTCTTAACCTGTGGTCTGTGGACTTTAGCCTTTTTTTTTTAAATTGATAACTGTATTTCAATATAATGTGTTTCCTTTGTAATTCTATGCATTTTATGCATTTAAAAATCTGAGAAGGGTTCACAACACAGAAAAGGTTAAGAATCCTTGCAAGAATCTAGGGGTGGGAGACTTTTTGCCCAAGCTTCTAAATAACCCTTTAATCATACCTCAACTAGTTCCACCCCATCCTGACCATGGGTCCTGGGAGATATGTAATTCACTTCTTTGTTTTCTCTTTCCAGGGACCAGTGTCTATAGACCAGAGTAATAAGGGAACGCTCAAATATTTTCTAGGCTTTTAGAAATAAGATCAGAGGTTACTTTTATGGGGTGCAGGGATACTAATTTATTCTGAAGGACACCAATGAGGTTTAGGGGTGGGGTAGTATTTGGTGGAAGGAATATGATTCCCAATAGGCTTTGGGGTGGGACCATTGGGATTGTACCATCACCCTCAAATATATAGGGGGACCCTCACACTGGGGTTCTAGACAGTCAGCTTAGGGATAGAGAAGCTGGCAAATCAAAACGAGACCCACAACCAACAGGGCTTCTTTAGGTTCATGAAACTGTTAAATGGAAATGCTACAGCACCATCCCAAGAGGGGAACAGCCTGCCACCTTGTGGCACTTGGGCTATATTGCCCATGTCACCCTTGAGTAATCGGAAGCGTGCCCTTTACAGGATTTAATACTCAGGATTCAGCTTCATATTTGTCACCCGCTGTCACTCTGTGAACGAGATTACCACCTATCTTATCTACTTTTATGGCATCGTGCCTCCCATAATAGCCTTAGACTGGAGGAATTCCCTTGGCAGCTACTGAAGCCCTGGTGGGGACACCAGAACATGGAATCTTGTGTACATTCAGTCGGGTCCAATCCTTAGGCTTCCGGTCTCATCGAATAGGGAATGGGGCTGTTTAAAATGCAATTCAGGCTTTACAGCTTTTCTCCCCTCTAGGGGTTGGTGTGAGTGTCCCAGAGATAGGATATGATCTGAACCAGTATTCTGGCTCTGCCTCTCCTATGATCAGAATGTATGTGGTCTGGGAGAAAGGCTGGAGAATCACAGGTCCATCCCACTAACAATGGACGGGAGCGCAATGTTTTTATCTCAGTCTCCATAACAAGGAAATCGATGTGGAAATCAGTGGACCCATGGATGTATTGGCCTACCAGATAAGTGTGACTCCTGTTGTCTGTCAGTAACCATGCCCCTAAAGATATGGAAGATGGGGCTGTTGCCTGGAGACTTTAGACAGCTTACCTCCTGCTGTAGCCTAGCAACATGGGATTAAACAATGGTAAGGGAGAACATTCGTTGTATGTCAACAATAAGAATTTATTAAACAATTTATGTTTAGAATTATGCTAAGCTCTGAGGATAGAAAGAAAGAGCAAAATAGCCCCTGCCCCCAAGGATCTTATATTCTAGATGAAAGGCAACATACAAATAATTAGTTACATACAAGATAGAGATAAAGTAGATTTCCTTAGAGGGAAAGGTGGCTAACAGCTGAGGAGACTGGCACAGGCCTCCTGAAGGAGGTAGAGTTTGACTTGACTCACAAAGGAAGCCAAGGATTCTAAGGTACAGTTGGGAGGAGGCAGAGCATTCCAGGCACAGGGGAGAGCCAGAGAGAAGACATGGAGATGGTACAACACTGAAGACAATATTTCATCCGAGAGAACTTCCTAGGATTTTAAATTCTATCTATGTATTTATTTTTAGTGAAAGGCGTATGGAGGACCCTAAGAATACCCTTGCTCAGCAACTGTGCATTATCATGGAGGGTTACCAAAAGAAGGGATGCCACGCTGAAGGGCACTTTGACCAGTGCCTGCTCTAGTCAGTAAGGAGGACCAGGTGTTGTCCATCCTCGAGTGTTAAAGACACTAACCAACAGCAACGTCAACATCCTGGACTAATCACCAAGCTCTGGTGGACTCTCAGAGAGCTGACTCCATCCATTTGTGGGGGCAGAGATAGTGGCATATTATTCTCTTTGTTCTAGGCTTCTTCTGTGCCGATTATCTAATCAAATCTCATGGCTCATTATATCCTCCATCTTACTCTAGGAAAATTCTTCCATTTTGCTGTGTGATTGGCTGTGTGCTTCATTGATTTGCTTATAAAATATATTGTATGAAACTTTCATCAGAATATTAGAAATGAATTAACGAAGGTAAATTACATGAATACTCTCAGCATGGGCTTACCCCATCGCACTTTACGAAATTCTCTGCAGACCAGGCAGCAATACATTCTGCAGCAGGCAGATGAAAATATACCTAGAAGCTTAATTCTCTCCCCCTTACCCAGGAATTGAGAACCCTTAGGGGACTCCTCCCCCCGAACCTCCACAAATGTCCCCCTGAGAAGCTGGCAAGACATTTACCCTGGGCTTTTTCTAGTCTCCACCAAACTTCCTGGCACTCAGCATCTAGTTTGTTAGAGTTGATTGAGCTAGGTGGCAAAGTATATAGAATGTTGGGCTTGCAATCAGAAAGACCTGAGTTCCACTCTTGTTTCAGTCATTTAATTAGTGGTGTAACTCTGAGCAAGTCACTTAACTTTTCTGTCCCTTAGTTTCTTCATTGGTGAAATTAGGATAATAATAACACTTGCCTGAAGTCTTGTTGTAAGGATCAGTGAGATTACCTATGTGAAGTGCTTTGTGAACCTTTATTTGTTTTGTTGCTGTTCAGTCCTTCTAGTTGTCCCCATTTTAAGCCCTACATAAATAATCACTGTTGTTCTGTTATTGAACTCTAGATTTTGTATGTCCTGTATGCATCTTGAACTCAACATAGAAATGTTGAACTTTAACTCAACTCCAAAAGAGAACCCCTTATCTTTCCTCCCAAGGTCTTTCCTCTTCCAAATTTCCCTGATACCATTGAGGCTGCCACCATCCTCCCAGTCACCCAGGTTTCCAACTTCAGTGTCATCCTCAACTCACCCTTACTCGGCCCATAAAGCCAATCAGTTATAAAATTCCATTATTTCTACATCCACAGCATGCTCTTGATGACCTCCCCTTCTCTCCATTCATGAAGCCAGTACTCTAACCTAGACCCTTATCACCTCTCTCCTAGACGGTCACATAACACTTAAAGGCAGTCAGGTGATTGTTCTGCTGTACTCTGCCCTGGTCAGGGTACATCCAGGATATTTTGGGGTCTGTATCTTAGGAGGGAGAATGGCAAGCTGAACTATGTCCAGAAAGGGTGATCAGGATGCTTAGAGGTCTGGAGGTTAGGCCATAGGAAGACATAGAGGGAACATGATACCTTGCTTTAAATATTTGAAGGAAGAGGACAGAATTAATAAGAGTTAATGGGTTCATTATAAGGAGAAACTTCTTAACAATTTAGATCTAGCCAAAAGAGGAATGGACTACTTAGAGAGACAGTAGAGTCTCCTCACTCTTTGAGAGAAGGTTAAGTATTGTTCTGTTAAATTTACAAAGTGCCTTCCTGACAACTCTGCTAGGGAGAGAGTAGTTTAAGTATAATTTTGCTCATTTTATAGATCAGGAAACAAGGGTTCAGAGATTTGAAGCGAGGTCACATAATTGTTAAGATTCAGGACTCAAACCTAGGTTGTCTCACTCAGAGCACTAATTGTCCACTACATCCCATTGCCTTTAGTCAGAAGTATGGTTAAAGATGAGAGGCTCAACTTTTTGTATGTTGTGGACTCCTTTGGCAGTGTGGTGAATGAAGCCTTTGGACCCTTTCACAGATTAGTTATTTTTTTAATTGCAAAAAATGAAATACATAGGATTACAAAGGAAACCAATTACATTGAAACAAAGTTATCAATTTTCTTTTAAGTTGCCAGATCTGAGGTTAAGAATATTCACTGTGGATTGATATTTAATGTAAGAGAAACTCTGTTAGTTCTCTGTCTGCCATGGGGCACTCATTGAACTTTTTAGCGAATATAAGAATGGCCCTCCACTAGTTTAAAAGTGGAAAAGTGTAGATGTCTCTCAGACAGAACATCTCTACCAGAAGGGATGCGCAGACTCCAATTCATGAAATTCTTGGAGACTTTGGGGAGTTTTCAGGTCAGATCTGTATTGCAATTTAGAAGAGATCAGACCTTGGGGGACCAATACAGAATCTCTCTGTCAGATTTTAATCAATTACAGAGAGGATGTGGGCAAGGAAAGACAGGAGAGGTTTTTAGAACTTGTAATTTTTTGAAACCCTATGATTTCACTGGGACTCTCATGGAGTGCCCTGGAATAGCTTCATAAGTCTAGGGATCCCCTGGCTTAAAGTTAATTTGGGCTCAAAGTGTTCATTGAAATCATAGGATTTAAAGCTGTAAGGGATATTAGAGACCAGAGTCATAGATGTAAATTTGGAAGGGGCCTGAAAGGTCACATAGCCCATCCTCCGCATTTTATAGATGAGGAAACTGAACCAAGGTAACGTATTTTTAAAAAATGTATTTTATTGATTTATTTTGATTTATCAACAATCACTTCCATATGCTTTTGAGTTTAAAATTTTTTCTCCCCCTTCCCCTTCCTCCCCACCACCCTCCCCAAGATGGTGCACAATCTGATATAAGCTATACATTTATATTCCTATTAAACACATTTTCACATTGGTGATGTTGGAAGTAAAAATTAAAACTAATAGGAGGAACCATCAGAAAGAGGAAACAAAACTCAACAGAAGAGGAAAAAAAAGATAGCAATTCAACTTTCATAGTTCTTTCTTTGGATGTGGATAGCATTTTCCATCACAAGGCCTCTGGAGATGTCTTAGATCCTTGTATTGCTGAGAAGGGTTAAGTTCAGCAATATTAGTCATCGCACAACGTGGCTGTTATTGTATACAATGTTCTCTTGGTTCTGCTCACTTCACTCAGCATCAGACCATACAAGTCTTTTCAGGTTTTTCTGAAGTCAGCCTGTTCATCATTTCTTATAGCACAATAGTATTCCATTACATTCATATACATTCATATTTTTGTTCAATTGTTTCAATCATGTCTGACTCATGACCCCATTTGGGGTTTTCTTGGCAAAGATGCTGGAGTAGTTTGCCATTTCCTTCTCTAGCTCATTTTACAGATAAGGAAACTGAGGCAAACAGAGTTAAATGGCTTGCCCAGTGTCACACAGCTAGTAAGTGACTGAGGCTATATTTGAACTCAGATCTTCCTGACTCCAGGCCCAGCATTATGTCTACTGCATCATCTAGCTGACAGGTAACATACTGGTAAACAACAAAGCCAGGATTTCAACTTAGATCTCCCCACTCCAAATCTAGTACCTTTTCTATTATGCTTCTACTCATCCCAGTCCACATCCTCACCTCATAGGATAGTCCCATGAGTCTGAGAGATATCAAGTTCACATTCCATGCTTCTGGGACCCCCTCTGCTGTTCAACAGTGGTGAATATATGGTTCCTCTCTTGCAGGGTCATCCCATATCTCAGAGATGCCTTAGTTTCTGGGGCGCACACTGTTTGCAAAAGGGGAAATACCAGAAATGCCCACATTTCTGATAAAGAGAGTGACTCCCTATTATAGAAAGTTGGATATGAAAGATTACTAAGTATTGAAGAAGTAAGTATCATTTTGGATTGGTGACTAATTTCACACTAGCATCTAAGTCATAACTGACAATAAATTGTGGTTGCTTTTAAGAGTTCCAGGGATCAGGAAATTAGAAAAGTAGTTTTAATCCCAACTTGGATTGGGGATGCTTTATCAAGTGTTTACCAAATGTTTTGTTTGTACTTAATAAACAATTTCTTATGCTATTGAAATGTCACCTTATGGGTAAAAAAAGCAAAAACCCAAACCCAAGCTCCTCAAAACAAAAGACAGATTTTTCCAGCCCAGGGTTTCTACAATTTCATCATATTTCATGGATTTTTCCGTTATGGTGTTTTGTGAATTATGAAGTCACTTTTGGAAAATGTCACATTCAATTTGTAGACTTTGTCTTCCGTGTTTGTGAAATTTCTCAGAATGTTCCAATTGAAGAGGCAGGAAGAAAAGGGCACCTCACACTTACTGCTTTTTCTTCTTAGGATTTATGGAAACTTGTTACCACCTGGGTACATTGACTAGGGTAAGAGTAAATCTAAATGAAATTGCAATGTGTTGATTCTACATTGAGGACTATTCTATTTGTCCCTTCTTCCTCTTTTTCCCTTGGTATTACCCACTCTGGACCAATTAACAATGAGCTTGTTAAACAGATAACCCTGAAGTTGCCCTTAAGAATTAAATCAAACCAGAGATTCAGAAACAAAAATGCGTTTTAAGATAACTTATTGAGAACATGCCCGAAGTTGCAGTTGGATAGGGGAGATGGAGAAAGAGAGGGGAAAGTGTGTTACTACTCGCAAAGGCATTTTGGTTGATCCAACCTTATAATTTGGCATCTTAAAGAATAATTAATGATATTATGAGTTCATAAAGAGAAAAACAGAATGAAAAACTGAAGAGTTAAATAAATAAATTCACTATATGTCCAAAATTTTGAGAAAAAATTAGACTTTGCAAGAGAATGCAGACTGATAACAACAAAGTTAAATCATTGGGAGATACTATTCCGTGTTATATGGGGAAGGATGGCCACAGCAAAAACTTGGTACAAAATATGGCCTCAGAAGAGAATTATGGGGAGTTATTACGGCAGTTTAATAATGTAGAGAGTATATTGGACTTGGATCCAGGGGGAGGACCAACCTCAAAGCCAGTTTTTGCTGTTCATTAGCTGTGTGACTTTGGGCGAATCACACAACCTTGCTGAGACTCAACTCCCACATCTATAAAATGGGGATAATAACATTTGCATGCCCTGTCCCTCAGGAGTGTTGTGAGGAAAGAACTTTGCAAATCCTAAAGTACTTTATAAATGTGAATTATGATTACCATTATATATGATCCATATCCAGAAATTTTTATCTAAACTAATGACAAAAGACTATCATTATCAAAGTCCAGGTCACCAAACACAGGTGAATGAAGGGGAGGAGCAGGCAATAATACCTGCTGAGGACCAGGTTTCAGCATCACATGCAAATATGCAAAGGAAAATTGTTATTGACAATTGCAATGTAGGCTTATTAGTATTCACTCAAAATCTTTGAGTGAATTTCACACACAGGGAGGCCCTGCTTTACTTGTGGAATATTAGCTAGAAGAATAATAGCTAGAAGATATGATAGTGACCATCTAAAGCAACTTCCCTTCTCCCAGTCTACAGATGAGAATGGGGAGGCCTAGAGAAGGAAGATGACTTGTTCAAAGTCATATGGCACATATGGGCCAGAGTCAGGACTAGAAGATATCTCCTTATTCTCAAGACTAGTGCTCTTTTTTCTATACCCCATGGCTTTTTTTCTCCAGGTGTGATCCATACTCAATAGAGCTTTTAAAAGATAAGAGAAGCTTAGCAGGGTAACAAATGTGGAATCTCACCACACCTCCGGTGCCCTTTGCCTTTAAGAATTGTTATTTGTGCCTGACTCTACTCTTCTGGCACAATTAATAAAATGAATGATCCTCTTCTAAATTTAAAAATACATACCCCATGGCCTTAAAGCTGCGAATCCCAGCTGGGAACCTGAAAGGCGTGAAATACACAGTAATCATCTCACATCAACAGAAACTGATCCTCAAGCTGTAATTCCATGATAAATGTCTCTATGACATATGCCCACTATTGGGTTATGCCCCAGAGACAAATGTTGAGAGATAAAGAGAGAGGAGAGGGAGGAAAGGGCTGTGGTTTGTATGAAGAATCAGTTTGCTTCACAAGAGAAGTGACTGGGTGATAATAAATTAATAACAATAAAAAATATAGCTGTATAGAATGCTTTCCAGTTAAAATATGCTTTATATGTAATATCAAATTTGATCATCAAAACAAACTTATGAGGGAAAAATTATGGCTCACATTTATCCTTATAACCACCCTAGGAAAGTAGTAATCATAACTGACATTTATATAGCACTTTAAGGTTTGAAAATCACTTTACATATATTACCTCATTTGGGCTTCATGAAAACCCTCGGAAGTAGGAACTCTGTCTTACAAATGAGGAAACTGAGGCCCCAAAGAGCTGAAGTAACTTGTGTGTAATTACATAACTAAGAAGTTATCTAGAACTAGGTATTCTTGACTCCAAGCCCATCATTCCTATTACCTTGTTTTACATAAAAGGAATCTGAGGCCCAAAAAGAGATGAAGGAAGTAGAAAGAGCATTGGTTTTGTAGCACAATGACCTTGGTTCATATCCTTCCTCTGACATTGACTAACCTGTTAGACTTTGGGCAAGTCATTGAATCTCCCTGAATCTCATTTTTCTCATTTCAGCTGTGAAATGAAGACATCTCTGCAGCCCCTTCTAGATCTAGAATTGCTATAAGCTTTGTTGTAATACTTGAAGAAGGGATTTGATGGCTTCTCCAAGGTCCCACAGCTCATACGTGAAGCCCCATTTTCTGACTCCAAGGACAGCTTTCTGCCATGTTGTGCATCTCACTGAGAGCGAGCCTGGCATGGCTGATGCCACCAATCTCTAGGTCCAAATTCTGCCTCTGACATTTACAAAATGCATCACCAAGGTCAAGCCACTTCCTGTCTCTGGGCCTCAGATTCTTCAATTGTAAAATGGGGATGATAAAACCAATTCACCAACCTATTTCACATTGGTTATGGATATCAAAAGCAATAAGGTATTTAAAAAGTGCTTTGTTCAATTTAAAGCACTGGGCCTGGAGTCAAGAAGATTCATCTTTATGAGTCCAAATCCAACCTCATTCCCTGGGCAAGTCACTTACCCCTCTTTGCCTCAGTTTCCTCATCTGTAAAATGAGCTAGAGAAGGGAATGGCAAACCACTCCAGTATCTTTGCCAAGAAAACCTTATGAAGAGTTGGACAAGACTGAAAAATGACTGAAAAAAGACTGAACAAAACAAAACAAAAAACATTTTGAAATATTCAAACAAAAAAACAAAAAAAAATTCCTATTCAGAGGAGGTCAGGGGCCAGAGCAGAGGTACCCTAACTGTGTGACCTTAGGCAAGTCACTTCATTATTCTTGGCCTTGAAGGAATTGAGAAAATTGGACAGTCTCTTCCAATTCCAAGAAGCTATAAAATGAATGATAACGATGTTGGAAAGAGCAAGTAAAAAAGGTATTATTCTGACTAATCAGTCCAAAGATCTGTTCCTAGTAGTCTTTAAAAGTCTGAGTAGTGTGGTGGAAAGAGTATTGGAATTCAGAGCCAGAAGACTTGAGTTCAAATTTTTTCTCTGCTACTAGCTAACTATATGACACTGGGCAGATCCTCATTAACCTCTGGGAACCTTAGAAAGGGAATAATAATATTATTTGCTCTATTTACATTGAAAGGCTACTGTTAGGATCAGTTGAGACAATCTCAGTCAGTCATCAGTCAACAAGAATTTATTAATGTGCCAGGCACTTTAATATGAGTCTGCACTTCTAAAACTATGGCTCATAAGCCCACATAGGCAAAATTTCCCTTAACTATCACATGGTAGACATAGTTAGCTCAAAGCAATGGCTTTCATTCACTAAGATGGCATTCTAAAATTAATGCCTCCAAAATACTTCCACAAATCTGGATCACACTCTTCCACAAATTCACATAGCATCTATGAGAAAAGCAGAAACAAGTGGAGTGCAATGATAGTGCAGCACTCATGGAGGGAACAAATTCTTGATGTCCTTTTTTTCCTTGTGGAGTTCTTACATGCCATTCCCCCTGGGCATTGCACTTCTGTTGGATTGGTTGCTGAGAATGGTGGATTTCTATGGTCTGCTTTTCTCCATAGCTCAACTTTAAATTGCCCGGGCTAGTTTTCCCTTTGATTCCACAATCAGCTCTCTTCTTTGCTGCCAGGGGTCACATTTCTTGATGTTGCTTCTTGTTTTATGTCTCTGCCTCCATGTCTGATCAAAGAGTGCATATCTCGGCTTCCTGCTGGATACAGAAAAGATACTTTATCTTGTAATAAAGTGGATCTCCTCTTCCTTGAACTATCTTGAAAGAATAATTTGAATTGTCAGACTTTCTTTTAAGGGCCATCATAGGTATGGCCAATCTTCTCCCAGCCAATGGAATTGACCCTTCCAATAAGGTCAAAGAAAGCTCCTTCACACTTTGTAAAGGGACGATAGATTGATCTTTACCTGTCCAATGGTGTTGTCCCTTCTGATTCAAAGATTACTTTATCATTCTTCATAAAGGATGTGTGGGGTAAATGAACCTTTACAGTTAGTTTGATGCCTCATTATCTTTCCCTTATTTTATGATTCTATCCAGGGCTTCCTAGATGGGATGGCTAGCTAGAGACCAAGTCCCCTATAAGTGGAATGGGCATTGATCTGGGAATCAGAATACCTGAATCAGAGTCCCAGTTGTCCACCGACTAGCTGTGGTGGTGTTGCACATCACCTCTTCTTTATGGTCCTCAGTTTTCTCCTTTGTTTAAAAAAATCTGGGGTCCAAAATGACACACAACTATTGGGTTACTGGTCTAGGTCCTGTTGTGAGTTGCACTCACTGATGATAGGGATGCTAATTGACAAATTTGTTGCTGTTTTTATCAGCAATATGTCTATAAGTTTCTCATATATTCACTTTTTCCATCTCTTGACTTGATGGAAAGCTCCAATTAGTTTACCCATTAGGCCAACACAACTATCTAGAGATATAACTAGAATTTAGTTCCTCCTGGATGGAGGGAGGTAGAGTAGGCAGTGTTGATGGTCCAAGGATATTGGAGGACATAGTTCTTTGTGGTCAGGGGCCAGGGGTCAGATAGATACTAGAGTGATTTGCCATTCCCTTCTCCAGATCATTTTAGAGATGAAGAAACTGAGGCAAACAGGGTTAAGTTACTTTCCCAGGGAATGAGGTTGGATTTGAACTCACGAAGATTGGTGTTCTTGATTCCAGGCCCAGTGCTTTAAATTGTACAAAGCACTTTTTAAATACCTTATTACTTTTAATATCCATAACAAGAAACCCTTCATTAATTCACTTCAGTTTAATTGAATTCAGTTCATTTCAACAACCTTTCTATCTTTCCCAGTGCTTTATATATCAAACTTCATTTTTTTTTTTTGGTTAGGAGTGGGGCAGGATGTCTGGAGCTATGATTTAATTGAAGTGAAGAACTTTGGATAAAGAGACTCTCTTTACCAAGTATATCAGCAATTGTACTGAAATTTAAGGGCAGCTAAGTAGTGCAGTGGCTAGAGTGCTGGGTGGGCCTGGAGTCAGGAAGACTTGAGTTCAAAACTGACCTCAGGAACTTGGTTGTTGTCCTTGGTTCTCAAAGAGGACCAAAATGACATCACTATACTAGAGTCAGGTTTCAGTGTGTCTGACTATGGCTGATCAGAACAATATGAGCTCAAAATGCTCTACCACAGGTTGGGTACAAATAGTCTGCGTGAACATTTGGGGTGGATTCTCTAAATCTGCGCATCCTGCATTTCCTTCTAGCTGTTTCAATTCTGCTTTGCTCACATAGCACATTCTCTGATGTGGGCATGTTGTGCTGAGTGGTCCTGTGCCAATGTCTCCTATGTCACAAAGTCAGTTCCAAAGTTCTTAAGAGAGACCTTGAGAGTGTCCTTATATCGCTTCTTCTGACAACCAGGTGAACACTTGCCCTGTGTGAGTTCTCTATAAAACAGTCTTTTGGGCATTTATTAGCTCTGTGAGCTTGGGCAAAGTCACTTAACCCTGTTTGTCTCAGTTTCCTCATCTGTAAAATGAGCTAGGGAAGGAAATGGCAAACCATCCTTGGCAAGAAAACCCCAATTGGGGTCACAAAGACTCAGACAAGACAAAGCAACAACTGAGACTTAAAGTCTTAGGGAGTGACCTGAGGTCACAAAGAGACAAAGTTTCAGATCCATTCTTTCGCTGGGTCACACAACCAGTATGTGTCAGGCATAGGACTTGGATTCCATCGTTCCAGTCTCTGAGGCAAGCTCTCTATCCACTATGCCAATTGTCTTTTTGGATAAAGTAGGTATTTTATAAATGTCTCTCGAATGAATGAATGATGCTGTAGGGTAGAAGTCTCAGTATTTTTTGATCTTCACATTCAGGCTGAGGATGAGCCTAGCTTGGCTTTTCCAATAGCTCTGTCCATTTCCCCACAGATCTACCTCAAAGAGTTTAGAGTTAGAACACTCAGAACCCTTTGTCTGGTTTGTTCACAAATTGGCTTTTCACTACATTGTACCTGCCACTTCACTCATACTGTGTGAGAGAGGACTCTAAGGTAAGTGAAATCATTAGCTGAGGATAGACTTCTTCTTTGTGAGGAATTCCTCACATTTAGGAGTTGGTGTGGGTTATTCAAGTATTCTGGGAAATAGGAAGAAGAATAGGAGGTGGAGAGGTTGGTCGCAGAGTGGCACTCTACCCCTTTTATGTTTCAGGGCTGAATTACTGAAATCATAAGAATTAGCGATGGAAGGGACCTTAGAGATCTCCTACTTCAGTCACCTGATTTTATAGATCAGGAACTATGACCCAAGAAATTGAAATGATTTGCTCAAGGTCATGCTGGCAATAAAGAGCAGAGCCAGGATTCATTCAAACTCAAATTCTCTATCTCCAAATCTAGGGCTCCAGCCAATACACTTCATTGCATCTCATCTGCTAGAAGTCTGCAGGTATCTTGTTCTTGCATCTGGAAAGACTGAAAGAAAAATTTTACTGTATATTTACAGTGAACCTGAGTGGAGCTAGCAACTTCAAAAAAATCTTTGAGGTTGTTAGTTTGTCTGACAAAATTTTTTTTTAAAAAAAGTCATAGATTCAATTGTTTGATCAAGACTCTTCTTGGATCTTATAAAAATTGCAGTGTTGTTAGGAAGAGATCTTTTTTAAAAAAAAACCCTTCATTCTTAATTCAGTTTAATTTAATTGAATTCAGTTCATTTCAACAAACATTTATCGAGCTTCTGCTCTGTGCAAAGTACTGGGATGCCTGATGACATTAAACAAAGGCCTTCCAAAGCTCTTTAAACCCTTCTGTGTGCTCTGGGGCTATTTGATACTAGAAAAGAAGAGGACTAGGCAGTCTGGGCTGAAACAAAAATATACAGGAACAGCTTTAAACTTACAAAATGGTTCATTGTAAATTCAACTTGAACTTTATCCAGGGGTTAGAGTAAAAAGTTTCAATCTTTCTCTAAGTTAGACATCAGAAAGCTGAAAGTTGCTGTTTGAATTTAAGGGATTATTTGCCCTAATTTTTCCTTCCAGCTTGGGGGAGCATAGCAATTAATGACTGAAGAGGAGTAAAAATAATCTTTTTGCATCCTAAAAGACTAAAACATTCCATGTTTGATTGGAACTGGGGTCCATTCAGTCCAATAATTTCATTTCTAATGATGGCTCCAAGTTATTGTAACAGAGCACGGTTATTGAATGAGCTCATGCATGGAAGGTACTTGGTAAAGTATAAAAATGCTATATATATAATCAATGATTACCAGTATTATTGATTATTGAATGGTGGCATGGTGGAGTGAAGCAGAAGCTGGCCTTGAAGTTAGGAAGAGTTGGGTTCAAGTCATACTTCTGACACATACTGGCTGTGTGACCCTAGGAAAGTCACTTAACCTCTTAGTGTTCTAGACAACTGGCTAAGAATCTAAGTTGAAGAGAAGGTGGTTGCTTGCATTGGTGGAGGTAGTTTCCTCACCCTGGACCTCTCTACACCAGTAAAATCACATATTTACTCTCTATTATTAATTATTAGCAGTTAATACTAACTTTTTTCCCTCAATACTACTCCCCAAAAGCCAAAATGTCTCCTCCCCCAAACCTCTAGCTTTCTAATCTGTTATGATAAGATCTTAGAGCTGAAACAAGTATGGGGCAGCCTGAACTTTATTTCTGGATGCCAGTATGCAGAAGGGGCATACTCCTTTTGGGGAGAGCGTTTCTTTCTGCTGTCAGCTGCCATTTTTGCATCTTTCCTCTTGGCTCTATGCAAGTCTGTGTTGCCATTTTGCATGATCACACCCATTCAATCCCAGGTCCCATTTTTTTGGGTGCTTTTCTCTTTGGGCCTTCCTTCTTTCCTAATTCTTATGTATATGAAGTGTATTCAAGTATCTCTCAGGGACAGGTTGCTCACTGTTTTGGAGCAGCTGCACAGTTGGACCATCCTTTGTAGCACAGACCTTCTCCTTCTGTCCACCCCAACTGAATTTAACCCAGTCACAAGAATTTATGTTAATAGTTCTTCTGGATACATGTACTTAACTAAACTCTTCTTGAATCTCTCTACCTTTTCAGCCTGAACTACCTCTTTGGATAACTAGCTTCAAAAGTTTATTACCTAAATGAAATAGAGCCTCCTTTTATGTTGTAAAATTGACTTTTTCAAACTTTAAGGAGTTTTTTTTCTAGTTCTAGGGTTCAGGATTTTGAAGTTCATTCCCTCTAATTTATGATTTTGATCAACTTTGATTATATTCCTCATTAAGTTTCTAGACTTGAGTCTTCATTTAAAATAATCAAAGTCTTTTGGATTCTTTATTTTACAGGAGTGGGAAGAAAGTTGCTCAGTTATTCATGTGGGTACTTCTATTTCAAAGCTGGTTAGTTAGCTGTGATAACTGATAGGCAGGAGCTATGTGAATGTCTGCTCTCCAGTCAAATGAGGTTCTGTGACCAAATCTTTGCTACTTTGTGATGTCCCATGACCGTACAAACCAATGAAGAGCCTCCTTTCACGGTTTTCCCTGACCCTATTCTCAATCTCAGTGGTTTGTCTGCTAATCAGGCTTATATGATCATCAAGCTTCATCCTACCTAACTGAGGCTCTTCTTTATTTCTTTTGATTCAAGTATTGGCAAAGATAGAAAAACACAAGTCCTTGCTGGCACCTGGTCCCACACAGTCACTTACAAGGGAGACGTGATGGGAAATTGTTCTCAGAAATGGAACTAAATTGTCCATGCATCTGTCACCATCTGGAGAAGAGAGAAAAATTTGGGAAATGAACAATGGTGCTTTTGAATTCTGCTAATTAACTACTTTGGGCTACGTAGATCTTGAGTGTTACATGGTTGATGTACAAAGGAGCTGGGCCGAGGATGATACAAAAACACAGGGTGCCCACACCAAAAGAGACATTTACCTGTAGGCCAATTCAATTACAAATATACAATTGAACTAAAATATGCAGTTGGTTTTATTGATAATACTAACAGTTGTCTCTGGGTCTGTACAACCTTGCCCAAAGTAGTTATGATAAGTGTTTTGACAACTGCAGTTAGCCTCAGAGCAAATCTCTAACTTTCTGTAGGGTTAGAAATATCACAGTTTTCTATTGCATTGATGTTTTTCATAGACATCTAATATCTACCATCTGTCATAGGCTTACCTTATATTTTTAGAGGGAGTTACATTCAGATGGGGATAATTCTACTAAAACCAATGGAAAAATAGCAAAATCATTTTGAGGGAAGGAGTGTTAGCTTTGGGGTTGGGGGGACTCCCTGTGGGATCTTACAAAAGTCATTTCATATTTCTAGGCCCCAGTTTCTTCATTTAGAAAATCAAAAGGGTTGGACTATGTGAATGAAGGAAATGTTGTGTAACAAAGGAAAACTGGGTTTGGAATCAGAGACCTTCCACCAACAACTCGGCTAGGTGGTCCTACAGAGCTTAGTTCACCTTTTAGGTTCCCTGGTTCCTGATCTTTAATATTAAGGGGCTGGACTAGATCAGAAGTTTTTAACCTTTTTATAAATCCCTTGGCAGCCTGATAAAATCTACAGACCACTTCTCAGAATAATGTTTTGTTCAAAATAAAATATTTAGCATTACTAAGGAAACCAAATATATTGAATTATAGTCAACAAAACATTAAAAAAAAAAAGCTCAATAATTCCAGGTTGAGAACTCCTACCTAGATTAAGGTCCCTTCCAGCTCATAATCTATGGTCCTCTCTAGGCATTATATATTTATAGGTGGCAGTTAGGCAGCACTGTGATCCAGCCCCGGACCTGAAGTCAGAAGACTGAGTTTGAATCTGTCACTTACAGCTGTGTGATCATGGGCAAAATCACAACCTCTCTGAGCCTCTCAGTTTCCTTTTATGTAAAACATGGACAACAATCACTGTCATATCTAACTTCACAGGGTTGTCATGAGAATTGCATAAAAACATATATGTTTGGTATCCTATGACTCTTCAAATTTAATATAAATGAGAATTAGTATAAAGATTCCCTCCAGCAGAACTGAAAATTAAAGCACATTACCATTGCCTGTTATTTTTGCATTTTCACACTTGTCATTGGTTGCTTCCATACAGAAGCCAGTTGGAATTCAGTAAAATGAGTTCGATTCAGTCAAATAATTAAATTAGATTTTTTTTAAACTGGCATGGAGAAATCTGTATAGGAATCATAGATCATGAGCTGGAAAGGAATATTGAACTGCCTAGTTTGACTTCCTGATTTCAACAGATGAGGAACCTCTGGCCCATAGAGTGTAAGTGAATGCTCACAGTCCCATAGGGAGATTTAAACCAGGTCCCTACAACTTCAATCCCCCCTAATCCATCCCTCTTTCTGCTTCTGTTTCTGTGATGCCAAGCAATGGGTTTGATACAACTTCCCATTTTTTAAACACACATTTGTTTGTATCCCTTTAGGGCTGTTTGGGTTCCAAAGTTCAAATTATTTATTGAATTGTTCAGTCATTTCTGACTGTTTGTGACCCAGTTTGGGGTTTCCTTGGCAGAGATACTGGAGTGATTTGCCATTTCTTTCTCCTGTTTATTTTATGGATGAGGAAACTGAGGCGAACAGGGTTAAGTGGCTTATCCAGGGTCACACAGCTAGTAAGTGTCTGAGGCTAGACTTGAGCTCACCAAGTTGAGTCTTTCTGACTCCAGGTACAGAGCTCTATCCACTGTGCCACCTAGAGGCCCATTCTACTCCATTCCAGAGCAGCCAAAATATTTTTAAAAGAATTGTGTTTCTTATCATGCCAACTTTTTTTTTTTTAACATGGCAAGGATGAAAATATGCCTTAAATGGAGTACACTTCCATTCTTTGGGAAAAGAATATCACTTCTATTATTACCTTGAATTATTCTATTTCATGGAGAGAGATAAGAATCATAGTATAATAGAGCTAGCTGGCACATTGAGTGATCATCTAGCTTAGCTTTCCCCTTGAAGACAAATGCAGGGCTCCCTCCACTACCCAAGAGAGGTAGTTGTCTAAGATGTCAAGTATTTTTCAGACTAGAAAACTCTTGATAATCTCTTCTAATGACATAGATACACCATACTCTTGAATAGATATAGTATTATTACAAATCTATGCAAGTATTAATATATATTTTAGTGTCAATCACACAATATTTGGTAGCTACATAGTCATTATTTACCTACAATTACAGGTTGTAGCATCAGAATAATCACTACTGGGTAATTGCTTTGTAGTAGCAATATACCTATGGTTATAGCCACCATGTAAATTATAGCTTTTTAATCTCATAATTATAGTGCAGAATGAAGGCACCAAAGAGGTGGAGATATAATTGCTAATTGCCAAACAGTGCAGTGGGACTTTATTTATTTCCTATCATGACAGTTTAACTGCAGAGTATAAAGTAAGTAGTGTAATTTGAGCATGATTTGCATATACCTAAGTCACAGACAGTTCCTGGCTTGTTTTAGTTAGTAGCTCAGCTAAACTGTACCTAAGTTCCTATACTTCCATGCAAATATTCACTGCCTACCTTTGGTCCCCATACTGGTTCAGGTTATAAGACATATTGATCTGGGTATTTTTCTCTTGAATAAGGCTTGCTCTGAATGATGTCCTCTGGAAAAAAAGTAGAGGTCAGGGGTTATAGGCTTGAGGAAAAGTATATGAAAATCTGCAAAGTATTTGGATTGGATCAGTGTAAGACAATCTTAGTAGAACATTTAATACATCTAGTACAACATTGATTTAGTTCAACAAATATATGCCTAAAAAGCTGGCACTGGATGCCTCAGTATCAACATTTTAACTAAGCTTACATCCAGGAGACTATAAGCTCCCTGAGGGCAGGGACAGCTAGAATATTGTCTTGGGTTTTTTTTTTTGAGTGGAAAGTGGGTCTGGAACTGTGATCTTCATGTTGTGGGAAATTTACAGCATGGAATCCCTCTCTAGCTGGTCTGCAGTTTATAATCTTAGAGACTTGTCTGATGCCCAGAAAAGGTAAGTGATATCCATGATCACATAGCAAATAAACATCACAGGTAAAACCTGAAATTATGTCTTCCTAAATACCCAAACCAGCTCTGTAGGTGCTTAAGAAATGCTCACTGAATTGAACTAAATTGGATTTACTTATCCTTAAGACCATTACCTAAGACAAAGTTTTCTCTTTGAAAATGTTGGCACTTGTTAGCCATTTCTTATTGTAAGAATATTAGCCATTCTTAATATAAAGCATAAAAGTATGTGTCTACAAATCTTCTCCCCCCCCCCGCCAAGAGAGGGGGATTCTTCTATCAAGCAGGGATGTGAAAAATCTCAAGGGAATCCATTTTGCAGGCTGTGATTTTATATTTGAAAAAAAAAAGTGTATTTCCCCCACTAGATTTCCAGTCTGCAGGTCCTTGGTCTACAGATAAGGACATGGCTGTTAAGAATGTGCAGCAGAAAGTTAACTGGGCCAGATGTTTCTTTGACTAAAATATCCCATTTATTGGATCAGAAGTCCGATGTCTTCCACAGGCACTAGCTAATAATTCCTGATCTTTTGTAAAATCATCAATTTCATGAAATATCCTCTGACCCATCTTTCAGTGTTGCAAGCAGAAACTACCACCACAATTCTACCTACAAAGAGGTCGAAACAAGTCAGAAACCATAAAGCACCCCATCTTTGGACAAATGAAAGAAGACATGTTTTAAAATGTTATGCTTTTTAACATAAATACATGGAGAATAGCTTTATTATGTTCAGCTTATTTCTAAGATCAAAGGCAAGTACAAAAATAAGATAGACTATTAAAGTATCACAAAGTATAAAGAACTCGTGTCTACAAATTTAATACTAAAAAAAAGACTTTCTGTTCTTGCTCAAAGTCCTTAACTCCGCCTCCCTAGAGATCATAGACTACACACAGCGCTCGTGCTTAATTTACAAAACCCAGGTATCAGCTACTGGAGAGCAGCTTTGCATAGCGAATAGTGTTGGACTTTGAATCAGGAAGAACCAGGTTCAAATCCCTGCTCTGACATATACCAGCTGTATGACTCTAGGTAAATCATTTAAGCTCTTCGAGCCTTAGGAGACTCTCTAGGACTTCTCTACTCAGTTATAGAAAGGTCACAATCTCTCTTGGTGATGGGAGTTTCCACACCAGGAATTATTTACACTCAGGCCTTCATAAATTCTCAATGTATGTGCCAGATAGTACAATATCTTCTTGCAGGCTACAAAACTTGTAATAAGTATCCCCAGTGGTATCCAGAGTTGTCTTTTTTTTTGTTTTTCTTTTGGGAGAGAAGATAACCCTGAGTTGGAACTGTGAGAAAGAGAGCTGATCACAATAAGCATAGTCAGACACGCAGTCTAGACTCAGGAGAAAGAGATTTCGAAGTGTTAAGATGAAGAATGCATGGGATATATTAGATTAATACTTTAAAGTTCAAATGACTGACGGTGAATTATGAGAGAGGGGCAAGCAAGGTCCTATAAGAATTGTGTCCCAAGTGTTAAAGTTCAAAACAGGCAGAGGAGAGGTTATAGATACTAAGGACAACAAAAAGGTTGTTTTTATTATTTGTTGTTGTTTGTTTTGTAGTTTTGTATGTTGAGGACAAGAGGACAATCAGAGAATGGCTAGGAGCAATACTCTGGAGAGCAACAGCTGCATTTGGATGGCATTTGAAGGTTTGCAAAGATTGGCTGGCTCCTCACATATGTTGTGGAGCTATACTCCATTTGGGTAAGGGGGACTCTTCGAGCTCCTTCTAGTTCTTAGATTTGCTGGTTCTATGATTGTGGGAATGTAACCATGGCCTGAATCACTGCATTGCTAATACCTAACTCATTTTCATTCAAAATATTTGGATACAGACACAGAGTATCAAAGCGTCTTATAAAAATAAATTCATTAGTATGGCTTTGACCAGTTATAGGGTTTTGGTTTGCCTTTTGGTAATATCCCACAATTACTCCCTTGTCAAAGCCTTATTTTCTCAATGTTTATTAGCTGAAACCCACAGTGCTTTGTTGTTTCCCTTTTCTGTTTGAAAGGTAACATTTTAAGATGAGACCAGAAATGGTATAGACCCTATTTAAAAAAAAATTAATAAACTGATCAAAAATTAAAACTGACTTGTAATAAAAAAAAAGATATGTCTTCAATTCAATACTTTAGTCAGGGCTTTGAATGAGAAATATGAGATTAAAAAAATTCCCAGTAGCATACTATAGACACTATATAGTGAACTTCCTGCTAATGTTATAATTAATGATGTTATAATTAATAACTAATGCTGCTTCTACCTAGGTTGAAATTCACATCCTGGTCTCAGCGGATGCATTTATTTCAATCTGACTTCAATAACTAGAGCTGCATTTCATGATTTCTTTGGTGTTAAAGAGAGATTATATCTAGAGGCATCTTGAGCCTAGAACCCTATGGAACCTAGAAACCTTGACTTCTCCAGGAGGGGAGCATTGATAGGAACATATTGGTCATCAATAACTTTTTTCTGCAAACTGACTTGGGAGAGCTTATGCTTTCCTGAGCGAAAAGCCCCTTGGTGAAGGGAAATGAGTTTTCCATCAAGGACTCCAGGGCTAGAGAATGGTTTAGCTGGGAGAAGGTCAATGGAGGGATCAATAATAGAGAAAGAATGGATGGTGACATGAGAGAACCTCAGGAGGTTCCCCTAAATCTAGATAAGCATCTCAACTCTTTGTCATTAGCTGATTCAAACTGCCGATCAAAACCAGCAATGCTAATTAGTAAAAATCCATAGTTCTCCGATGAAAGCAATACCTAGATTTATTTTGCTTTTTCCACCGTGGAACTCCAATACTAATTACAAGCCTCTATTTTTTCACATAAAGGCATTGTATGAAATGTCCGACGTTGCTAGGTTCAAATGAATTCTATAGTGTTTTGTTGAAGGGAAAGAAACACATCCAAATTTAACCATGGCCTGGGCTTCCTTGCTCCATCAGTCACAAAATAAATTAGGTGGGTCAAACGTTGTAGATTTAATCTCACTGTGAACTGAAAACATAGTAGCTCTCCCTGCCATTGGAGTATCGTCAAGCATACGGTGACCCCCCGGTGAACTGGAGGGGAAGAGGGATCGCTAGCAGGTGCAGTCTGATAGAACTCAATGTTGCATTCAAGTTTATTCTTTGTACCGTTCTGAGAACAGCAGGATTGTGTTTTGAACCAAATACCCCAGGGCTTTCCCTTGCATTCTCACAATTACCTGGGCAAGGCACAAAGACAGAGAGAGAGACAGAGAGAGAGACAGAGAGAGAGACAGAGACAGAGAGAGAGAGACAGAGAGAGAGAGACAGAGACAGACAGAGAGAGACAGAGAGAGAAGAAGGAGGAGGAGGAGAAGGAGGAGGAGGAGGGAAAGAGAGAGCAAGAGAGGCGAGCGAAATTCTCCGATGGCACAGGGAAACCCGGTCAAGGGCAGTTCAGATGAAAAGCAAAGATTGGCACAAGTTACTGAATAGAAAAGCCAACTGAATTTTTTTTTAGACAGAAAAAAAGAAGAAAACATCCTATTTAATAGAAACTAATTGCTCTCCACCTCCCAGTGACATAGATAGCCCCAAATCAGTACGTGCTAGTTGGGCAGCCCTTTGTTGAAAACGAGAGAGGGAAATGGTCTTGTCCTGAGAGGGACCGGGCTGATTCCATTCCCCTTGGCTGTGTGAGATCGCAGAACAAGCCGGGTGAAGGAGTGAGGCTGCTCCTGGGCTGGGCAGAGGGGAGGTCTGCGGTACTTGGCGGTTGGGGACGGCTGTGCTGCACGGGGGCGCTCACATGAAGGAGGGCTTGATAAAGGTCAAGCTACCCTGAATAGCTGCTTGCTTGGCCTGCTGGTTTTGGATAAACCGAGGCGGAGAGCTAGTCTTCCTGCAGTGGCTGCACAGCGAGCCTGGCTAGTAGAGAAAGAGGCCCTTTAAACTGAGCTGAGCTATCACAGGCTGGTCCGCAAGAACACGTCTCCTTCAGACGTCCCTGAGCACACCCATTAGAAAGGGCTGGCATTTTGAAAGGTCAGAGTGGAGTGCATTAGAACATATTTATGAACTGACCAGAGCCAGATTTTTAATTTTGATCGTAAAAGAGCAAGTAAAAAAATGCAAAGCTCTAATTGGTTGCTGACAGATGCTAGGCATGGTCTTTTTTCCCCTTTTTCTTTCCTTCCTTTTCTTTCGTTTTTCTTCCTTCCTTTTCTTTCTCTCTTTTGTCCTTCCTTTTTTCCTTTTTTCTTCTCTTCCTTCATTACTTCCTTTTCATTCTTTTATACCTTTCTCCCCTCTCTTCTTTCTTTCTTTCTTCTTTTTTCTTTCTTTCTTTCTTTCTTTCTTTCTTTCTTTCTTTTTCTTTCCTTCCTCCCTCCTCCCTCCCCTCTCTCCTCTCTCTCTCTCTCTCTCTTCTCTCTCTCTCTCTCTCTCTCTCTCTCTTTCTTTCTTTCTTTCTTTCTTTCTTTCTTTCTTTCTTTCTTTCTTTCTTTCTTTCTTTCTGACAGGGCAGGACTGTGACTAACCCTCAGATAGATTTGGAGCTTGCATAGTGGTGATGGTGGGAACAGGGATGACTCCACCTCACATCAATTGGCAGCATTATTGCATGAGGCTGGGAAGGTCTTTAGGCTAGTCATCCCATTCTCCTTCCATATACAGTTCAGTGTTTCCTCTTCTTATTAATGATACCTGAATTTTCCCCATAAGGTTTTATCCCTTTGCTCTAAAGTTTTCATCTACTCTAAGAAGTCAAATCCCATTGGGCTTTGATCAGTTGCATTTTAGTGGAAATGAAGATTCTGACAACAGGTTTTGATAGGAAAGTGGAGGTGATAGAGGGAAAATAGCAGTGAATTTGGGGACAAGAACAGAAGACCTGAGTTCTAGTCTTCATTCTGCAGACGCTTAGGGCTGTATGACTCTGAACAACTCACTTTACCCTGTTTGCCTCAGTTTCCTCATCTGTAAAATGAGCTGGAGAAGGAAATGGCAAACCGCTCCGGTATCTGTGCCAAGAAAACCTCACAACCCCACGAAGAGTGAGACATGACTGAAGCTATTGAACAATAACGATTTAATTTCTATGGGCCCCCAGGGATTGGCAAATCACATACAGCCTGTAGTAGTTTGCCGAACCCTGAACTGGATGATCTTTAAAGGTCCCTTACAACTCGAAGAATTTATTAATCTGTGATGATCATTAATGGGCAGCTCTTTGCTGTCTGTGATACCCATGTTCCAAATGAGGAAAGTGCAACAGTGATGTACTTGTTGAAGCTTACACAGCTGGTAAAGGGCAGAACCTGGTTTCGAATCCTGATGTTTTCATTCAAATCCAGTTCTGGATTTTTTTCTTTCGTTGGGGGAGATTTTACCAATCTACTTCTGATGTTGAAGATGTGTTGAGAGGAACAGCTCCTTTGAAAACTTTTGTTGGTGTTGATCTAGGAAATACTGGGTTTACATTCTCTTAGAATTAACTACAAGTAGATGAAGAAACAATACTTCTATTTCTATATCATCTATTCCCTGTTTCTACATATTTTCACTCTCTCCCTCCCACCCCTGAAAATCTTCAGTCTCAGTCTGACTTTCTTCTCCTCTCTTAGCCAGCTCCCTTCGTCAGTAGGGACATGCTTTGTGAATAAAAACTAATTTCATTAATGAGCATACCATAAAGGAAATCAAATCTACTGTCCTTGCTTCCAAAAGAAAAATGAATCAAAGAAACAAGTATTAATGCTTTTTGGATTATATACCCCTTAAAAGGAAAGACACAAGCATTTATTAAGCACTTACTATGTGCTGAGCACTATCCTAAGAGCTTTACAAATATCTCATTTTATCTTCACAACAGCTCTGGGATATAAATGCTATTATGATCCTCATTTTATAATTGAGGAAAATGAGGCAGGAGTTAAGTGACTTGCCCAGGATTACAATGAATTACATAACTAAGAAGTGTCTGGGACTGGATTTGACCTCAGGTCTTCCTGACTCCAGGCCCAGTGCCTTATCTACTTTGCCATCTAGTTGCCTTTAGCCCTAAATCCTTGAGATAATCTGGGCCAGGATTCTCAATTAACATAAATAATTGAGAGGCAACCATATTTGAGGCATTATTAGTAACAAGAGGAACCCCTTTATGACCCTGGTCATCCAAGGCTGATCTATATCTAAGGCTATATTTCAAAACATCCATGATTTATTTCATCAAGGTGGTATTTCCTTCACTTAGGAAGACTGAAACTTCACTATGCCTTATTAGATGGTTTCTTGATTTTCTGTAGCCATAATGTTTATCACCAGGTAGCCAGCTCTCCAGTGATGCGCATCTCCCAACTTAGCTTGACCAGTAATAGGGTGACAATTCCTCCCTGGGTAGAAAATATTTAAAATTTTTCTAGCTTGGAGGAACAGTCAGCTCAGAGGACCTCAGAGTCACCCCTGAGCTATGATGAGGTATGGGAGGATTAGTCTGAGGCTAATGCTTTTCCATGATCATGTCCTAATTTGTGTAATAATTAAGCATGGTTTGCATCGTAAAACACTGTCTACATTTTTTAAGGCAATTCAAGAAGCTTCATTATAATATAATATTCAAAGATGACATTCTTTTATTAGATTTTAAACAAAAGGCCTGTGAACCACTTTCCTTAGATGTGCATAGAGTGATACTCATTGTCATTAATGTAAAGAGAAGCCTGACAAAGATTCAAAAAATCATTCTAGAAGCCTGGCCTTTCGACTATGTCACACAAGACTGAGTCTGTCATAGTTGACCATTCTGGTTAGACAATAATCCATGAACATTTAAGTGCCTCCTATGTGACAGACACTATGCCAAGCATTGGGAATGCAAATACAAACCCTCTATGCCTTTACTCCCTCTCAATTTGCTCTTTTCTAAACCCTCTGCTTTCTAGCTTCTGACCAGATTGTTCAACTGAGGTTCTTTTCTCCACAATCCCCAGTAATATCTTAGCTGCCTTTTCTCAATTCTCATCTTTCCTGACTTCCTGCAGACTTTGGCACTGTTGGTCACCTTCTCCTCCAGAGACTATCTCCTCTCTGGGTTTTGTGTCCCTAATCTTTCTTGGTTCCCGTCTCCCCTGCCTGATCACTCTTCATCATCCTCTGCTGGATCACCATCCATGCTGTGCACACTGTGTCTGTATTCCACAGCTCTATCCTGGATCCTCTTCAATTTTCTTTCTTCATGTTCTTACTTGGTGACCTCACAAGCTTGTATTGGGTTTAACAATAATTTCTGTGCAGATGACTCCAAGATCTATCTATACATTCAACCCTCTTCTCTCTACTTTAAGCTCTACTGTTGCATAACAACCAAGTGGATATCCCATAGGCATCTCAAACTCACCATGTCCGAAATAGGACTCATCATCCTTACTCTAAACCTTTCCTTCTTTCTAACTTTAATATTACTTTCAAGGGCACCACTATCCTTCCAGCCACTGAAAATCTGAGCATCATCTTCTACTACTTACTCTCACCCACTTCACATATCTAATTATTTCTACCATCACAATGTTTCTCAAAAATATCTCCTCTCCACTCACATTGCCACCCCACACCACCCCCTAGTTCAGACTCTCGTCAGCTCTCACTTGAAATATTGAAAGCACTATCTATTTAGTATCTCTGATTTCTCTCTCTCCATTTGGATCCATCCTCTGAAGAGCCACCAAAATGATTTTGGTAAAGCACAGATCTGACCAGGTCACACATACCCTTCTCCCCTTTCTCCCATTAGCTCCATATTCCCTCTAGGCTCAACTATAAACTTTTCTGTTTGGCATTTTAAGTTAGGGTTCCCCCCCCCCAACACAGCCCCAACCTACTTTTTCACTCTTCTTTCACATTATTCCTTCAGGAACTCTGGATCCAGTCATACTGGGCTGCTCACTGTTCAGCACACATGATGTGAAGAACCTTTGTGATCTTGGGCAAGTCACTTTCTGTTCCTGGGCCTCAGTTTCCTCCTTTTTTAAATAAGGACTAGATGACCTCTGACGTCCCTCCCAGCCCCAGGACTAAATGACCATATTGATTTATTTCAGGGCTTTAGCTATTTAGGGATTAAAAATTAGTCCACTGATTGTAGAGAAATTTGGGCCTCAGAGCCCAATTGTCTCTTGAGAGAATGTAGCCCAATTGTCAGAGACAGGTAGCCCTGACATCTTCTAACTTATGAAGGGATCAGGCAAGGTGAGCTCTAAAAGGTACCTTCCAGCTCCAACACCATGTGATGCCCATGAGCTAAATGTCTATCAAAACTTCCCAAAGTGACTCCCACTTCCTCTTCAAAATCCTGGATCTTTGACCCAGGTAATGGAATTTGTCCTATAATCCTCCTTTGATGTTGACTTCCTGAGCTCTCATGCCAGCTCATCTACCTTGAAATTGGGCCAATTACCTACCATGGGATTACTTCATTTTTATTCATTGAAATTATTGATGCATCAGTTTCTCTTTGGGGAAGTGTTTTCCCCCCATCCCAAATGTGCTAGGAGAAAAGGAGGCAGTGGTGAAGCACATTTTAATCCATCTATACATGACCTTAGTTAAATCAGGTTTCACATGGTTATTACAAGCAGAGCATGACTTTAAAAATGAAAAGAAAGAACATAGTTTCTGACTCACATGATTAAAAACTCTCCTCCTAAAGTGAAGATATCTGGTCATTGAAGAGAACTACATCGTTGAGATGCAGAATGGAACCCTGGATGGAGTGGTGGAATTGGAGGCAATAAGCCCAGTATCATTTATTAAATAGTTAATCTGTGCGAAAAAAAAAAAAACACTGTGCTAAGTGCTAGGGGCACAAGAAAGCAAAATCAATTCCTGCCCTCATGGAGTTTACACTCTGATGGGGAGAAAACATGTACATAAGTATATACGTACAAGGACATGGAATGTAATCTCTTAGGGAAGGTACTAGCAGCAAGAACTGTGAAAGGCCACTTGCAGAGGGTGTAATTTGAACTGTCTTTGAAAGAAGCTAGAGAAACAACAAATCAGAGTTGAGGAAATGAACCTTCCAGGCATAGGATACAGCCAGCAAAAAGACATGGAAACTGGAGGTAGAAAGTGTGTTCAAGCAACAGCAAGCAGAGTTTTGGATTGTGGGGTGTGGGGAAGAAGTAAAGTGTAAAAAGATGAATGACAAGATAGCTCGGGGTCAGGATATGAAGAGCTTTAAACCATCAAAGAGAGGCAGATAAGCCTTCCTCCAACACTTACTGGGTGTGTCACTGGGTGAGGCCTTTCACTTGTTTGAGCTCTTTTGTAGAACAATATTTGTAGTAGATGATCCTTGGGAGGCTTAAATGAAGCAGTGTATCAAAGGACCATATACACATTAGCTGGCCTGATTTTATTCCTTTGAGCCTCAGTTTCCTCATCTGAAAAATGGAGCTAGTCATTTTTGTTCCACCTATCTAACACGGTTTTTATGAAGGAAGCATTTTGTTAACCATAATATAATATATAAAGGTGGAATCCTAATGTCTTCTTAGCCAGTTACCTGGATTGGCGGAAGTAGAATGAATAAATACTCTTGGATTCAGCAAAGGACCCACATTCATTTTTATTGAGCAGTAGATCTTAGAGTAACCAGAAATTATTGGAAGGGATTACATAATTATTGTTTTAACATTTCCTCTCATATTTGTATGTTGGGAAGGGGAGTTATGCCAAATTCCACATGTATTAAGTAATAAATGTTTAACCTTCCAGGAGCCAAATAAACAGGAGTTGTGTATGGAGTCATCTTGACAGATGATTCTCTTTTTTGAAAGGCGACTTAACTAGGAGAAACAGGAAACTCATGCAAGCACAAACAGTTGGTAACGTTCTCTGTCATGTTTTCCACAAGTTCTGCAAAGAATTCTTCCACCATTGACTCCAGAAGCACAGAACTGTCAGAAATAGTAGGACTTTAAAAAATTACTGTATATTTCCCTTTGGACTTATGATTTATCCTAGTTCCTTGATTGGAAACACATTATCATGTCAACAGTCTACAAATGTTGTATTTTGCAACTTTGTCTTGATTCCTGATTACTCCAAGACCTACTGGACATTAAAATTGTGTGTTAGTCCTTGGGCTGTTATATTCATGAGTCTTTATTCACTTCCGCCTATCCTGGTACCTGGATAAGAAGCAATGCATGGCTTATTTTTATATATTGTTTTATGGTTTACGAAGCACTTGAAGCCTCCCAACAACCCTGTGAGGTAGGTAGTCCATTTTAAAGATGACAAAACAGAGGCTCAAAGAGGTTAAAGTGTTTTGCTCAATATAACTCACTACCCCCAATTTATAAGCAGAAGAGGTGGGATTCAAACATAGGTATTTTGACTCCAAAGCCACTGCTCTTCCCACTCCTGCTGTAGCTCTTCCTTTAGGACCAAAAAAGTATCTTAGATCCCAGCTGTATTCACTCATGCAGAACCACTTGGTCCAAGAAACAAGTATTTATTAAACACTTGCTAGATGAATGGAAACATAAGCTATTCTCTCTTTGGCTTTTAGGAGTAGCAGCTATTGCATAGATCCAAAGAACAAGCTTATTCTGCTGTCAGCTATGGCCTCCTACATTATTATGCCAGCACTAAAGACTGTGCCATATGAGGCTCCACTCACAGGACATTTAAGGCATCAAATACAAGCCTCCCCCCAAGCGGCACAGCCGTTGGGTTTAAAAGGTGCAGACATTTCTAAATGGACCACAGGACTTCCACCATTATGCACCGGCACATCAGTGATATAATTTCTTGTCATTTTCACAATGGGTTACCTGTCAGGAAATCCTCTAGTAGCCACTGTTGACATTTCTGTCATTCAGTATTGGTGTTTCTCAGTCTTCATTATGATAGGCTGTTTAAATAATGCTTAAAGATCCATCCTTTTAAGTCATCCTTTTAAGAAAAGCCTGGTGGTACCAGATTAAACAGGGCTTACAGCTGAAACCATTCTTTTCTTTATGACACATAGTAAGTGGTAGGTAATCCTCATCTTAATCTTCTGGCTGCTCAGCTTGGCTTATAGTAACTGATACTCCTGTGACTGTTACAAATGCTTATTATATTACCTTTAGAACTGAACTCTTCTTCCTGTTTCTTTCCTAATGGAATGTCACATAAAGGCACCTTGAAGTTGACCATAGTCTCTTGAGATGTGGTGCTAAAAGAGAAAATTTGATTTCCTTTAAGCTTAGAGATACTCCTTTTTTAAAAAAATTTTCCCTTGAGCATTATGCCAAGCACCTCCACTTTGACTAGTGCACACCTGTGTACCATTACAACTTCAGGGGAAAAGAATAGTGGTAACTCAAGTGCCTGTTATTATTGATGCTGGCAGAGCACAGGAGTCCAGGCTCCAACAGTTGCCTCTGGTAGAATTTTACCCTCAAAATTCATATTGCTTTTCTCCAAAAGGATCAAAGTCAGCATTATAGACTTCAGTGCTTATTACAAATGTAGGTTTAATGTGTCCGAGATGATAAAAAAGGAAATTAGAAATCATTCTAACTTATTTTATCTGTAATACCTTTTTGATAAGGGAGACAAGGTTCAGTCATTCAAAACTAAACTTTTGTTGGCTCACCACCTTTTATTTATTTTTCATGTGAAAGTAGAGAAGATTCATAGTAAAAAATGAGTAGATTGAGAACGAATGAATGAGAATTCTAGCCCTGGCTCTCTGTATGACCTTGGAGAAATTGATTCATCTCTCTGAGCTTTCCTTTGCATATACATATGTATGTATACACACATACACATGAATTTTATGCATATACATACACACATATCCATTAGGCTGTGAGCTCCTTGAGGGCAGGCCCTGTCTTTTGCCTTTTTTCATAAACCCAGCATTTAGCACATGCCTGGTACATAGTAGGTTCCTAATAAATGTTTTTGATTGACTTCCTAGTATGCAAAGTAGCAGGGTAAGAATAGATAATCTTGGGGCAGCTAGGTGGTGCAGTGGATAGAGCTCTGGCCTTGGCATCAGAAGGACCTGAGTTCAAATCTGGCCTCAGACACTTGACACTTACTAGCTGTGTGACCCTGGGCAGATCACTTAACCCCAATTGCCTCACACACACAAAAAAGATCATCTCCAAAGCTGCTTTTGGCTCTTATTTTATATGATTGCACAATTTAAGGGTACCCTGTTTTAGTCTTGCTGGACAAGAACTTTAGGGAGACATGTGGATACTGTAGGCACAATTGTTGTCTTCAGATATTTGTAGGGCAGTCAGGTGGAAAAGCAATTATAATTATTCTGTATGTTTCTAAAGAATAGAAGTAGGAAGCATGGGTGGAAATTACCTGGAAATGGATTTTTGATGCAATATATAGAAGAATTGTCTTCCAATTAGGTCTTTCCATCAGAATTTGTTCCATAATGAAGTCTATGATGGGTACCTTAATCATGTCAGGGGAAAAAAGAAGTATGAACTTTTAAGGTAAATGGAATGTCTGACTTATGAAGTAGTAAGATGCTAATCATTTCAAGTATTCAAGAAGAGGCTGGATGACTATCTTCTTAAGTTATGGAATGAATTCCTGCATTAGATGGAAGGTTCAGTTAAATGACCTCAAATATTCTTTGATTCTAAGGGGAAGTTATAAAAATACGAGGCAACTCTGGAAAATTGTTCTCTTTCTAATACTGGATCCCTTACCATTCCTGTCCTAAAATATAAAGTGCTGTATTATTCTAAAGAGATGCTCTTAAATAGAAAAACAAAATTTAGTCTTCAGGAGTTATACCTCTAAGGGGAACCTCTAGGTTTCTCAACTCAATATTGTTCACAGATGTCTTGGAAGTGAATATTGTTTTTCTTTCAAATGACTAAGTTCTTTTCTGATGCCTTTTTGTGGTGTAGAGGTAACCCTTGATTCTTGAAGACTAAGCCAGTGGAGACTTCTGCTAAGTGTGAAAGGCTTTGAGTATAGGCCCTACCAAGAGGCTCTGTGTCTGTTATTCAAAGCCTGATCAAGCTAAGTCTGAGAGACTCATCACTGGGCTGGCACAGTATAGGAGACTTTGGGTAACTCACAGAGACCATTCCATGAGCCATAAAAGGGTGATGATTTGAACTGGAGGAAGGATCATTCACGCTGGCAAAATGTGGGTCCTTTAAGTAAACTATGTAGCATGGAATTTCTACCCAACATGAACACAGAGTAAATGGGTACTTGGTAAAAGATTTAATGTAATGCCATACAGATTAGAGTTTAAAAATCACCAGTTTGGTTTACACAGCCTATCTGGGTACTGGCTTGTAGATTGATTTTGGTTAAAACTAGGTTTAGGGGCTTTAAGTGGATTAGCAACAGTGCCATTTAAAAAAAAACTACTTTTTAAAGTCAATCAACATCCAATTAGTAAGATCTTATTATCTGCCAGGCACCATGCTAGGCACTGGGGATAAAAAGACAAAATTGAAATAGTCCCTGCCCTCAAGGAGCTTACATTCCATTGGGAGACAACATGCACATTTATAAATAAATGTGGCATATATACAGGTTACATTCAATCTACTTGCAAAGTATCCTGTACAAACCTAATTAATTACATGTTTTTCCTATAATAGAACATAAGCTTAAGGGCAGAGGCTCATTTCCCCCCCTTTTTATCCCCAGTGCCAGGCTCATATTGAACTCTTAGTAATGGCTTGTTGACCGAAAGGGAATACAGGGTAGTTTTGAGAGGAGAAACATTTCTTAGAAATATCTGAAGGATTGTATATTTCTTATTTCCACCAGGAAGAAAAGGCTGTCACTGTAGAAGGATGTACAGGGGATCTGGACCTAAAAGTCATCATTACTCTTGCCTATGTAGACCTTGCTACAGTGGGCTAGAAACACCAAACCTGGCAAATTCTCCTAACCACATTTTTTGGTGGTGCCAAGGCTGATGTATTGCGAGCATGTCTTATATCACCAGCTACTCAACCCAAGGAAAAAGGTCATTGTGAGCTTCAGCGGTTTGAGCTTGTAAAGGTTTTTATAAAAACTCACTGTCTTGATTTGTATTCAAGTACTTTAAAGTTCACATATTTCTTATGTGAACTTTGCTGCCTGTGGTAATTTTATTCGCAATCAGCCTGGATTGGTTCTGCTTATTCAGATCCCATTAATTATAGGAAACTAGACTCAGGCATACATGTCCCATTCACTTGTCTCCCCTCAGGCTAGCCAATTTATCTGACATTTAATAAGAAGTTTGAGGTTTTGCAAGTGATCAGAAGTGGGCCATGTATAGGTTAGCTTGTGAATGCTCAATCAGTGAGCTTTTCAGAAACTTCTTTTAGCCCAAAGCCATTCTGATTCAAGAAGGGTTTGAGCCTCACCCGAGCAGGTATGGCCTCTATCCTTCACTTGATTCTGTGAGTTCCTGTGCTGAAAGTTCTTTGTAGGGTAGAGCTTTTAAAAATGGAAATCAATTTGCTTTGGAGAATTTCTTGGGAACTTTAAGACCTCCCTTGAGATAGATGAAGATAGTTTGGGCCTGAAGAAGCAGGGTAAGGAAATTCCTTCTGATTTCCTTCCAGGACCTTGACTCTTAGCTTTGGCATGGAAACTCCTCTCCATTTCACTAATCTGGCTAAAAGTTGGGCTCTTCAGAATGGACTCTTGGACATGATTGTTCCCTGATTGTTTCCTGTGCAGGATTTATTGTTCCTGGGTAGGATTTATCATAGTATTTAGAGCTGTTAATAAACTTTAGGGACCGTCTAGTCTGACCGCCCCATTGTACAAAAGAAGAAAGAGATACCCAGAGCCAGAGCTATAACTAGATTTTTTAAACCTAAGTAGAACAGGAGGAGAGGGGAAGCACAGAGGATGGTTCGGTCCAACTTCCGAGTAAAGAAGCATTCATTCAATAGGCACAAAAGTGCTTATTATGTGCCAAGCCCTGTGATAAATGCTGGGGATACAAAGAAAAGTAATGACATCTCTTGCTCTCAGGGAGCTTACAGGCTAATGGGGGAGAAAATATGCCGATAACTATGTATAGTCATGCTTTATGTAGGTTCATTTGGGGACAATCAACAGAAGAAAGGCACTAGCATTACAAGACAGAGGATTAGGGCAGGTTTCTTGCAGAAAATGGGATTTTAGCTGAGACTTGAAGGAAGCCAGGGAAGGTAGGGAGGAGGCAGACATGAGGAGAGGATTTCAGGTATGGGAGAGACAGCAAGTGAAAATGACCACAATCAGGAGATGCAGTGTCTAAAATGAGGAACAGCAAGGAGGCCAGTGTCACTGGAGCTCAGAGAATGTGGGGGATGAGAGATGTGAAAGGAGGAAGAAGATTGGAAAGGTAGGAAAGGGCCAGGTTGTGGAGGGCTTTAAAAGCAAAAAAAAAAAAAAACGAGAGAGAGAGAGAGAGAGAGAGAGAGAGAGAGAGAGAGAGAGAGAGAGAGAGAGAGAAGAAATGATTTTCTATTTTATTTAATCCTGGAGGCAATCCCTGGAGTTGATTGAATACCTGAGTGATAAGGTCAAACTTGTGCTTAGGAAGGTCAATTTGCCAGCTAAGTAGAGGATGAATGAAGTGGAGAGAGACTTGGGGCAGGGATCAGAACTCTCCATTTCCCATCAGCAGCTCTGTTTGGTTTACACCACACAGAATATCATAGCATGGCCCCACACTGGGTACCCTTTAGTACTCCCACCCGTGCTTTTCAATTTACTTTTATCTGTTGTCTTCCCATAGTAGATTGTAAGTTGTTTGAAGACAAGGGCTATCATTCTTTTTCTTATATGTATCCCCAGTGCTTTGCACAATGCCTGGCACATAGTAGGTGCTTAATAAGTGTTTATTGAACTGCATAGATCAAGTTGTTGCAGAGCAGAAGATGCTCCCTGGGAGAAAATTGCCATGACAACAGGACTGTAGGGGTGGCCACTCTGGGCCAGACCAATGAGAGTGGTTATGCTAATTAACACAGGCTGGGGAAGGACTGTGAGGCGCAAGGTGTGTGGGTGGTAATTTCCAGAAACACATCCTAATAGGGAAGAAGAACTCTCCTAATTTTGACACACTGGAACAAAGCTTTGGTCATCCTTCCCTAGATCTAATCCTGTCCAGAGAAGGGGAGTGACCTGCTCAAAGATACCCAGCAGCTAGTAAGTGACAAAACTGAGTGGACCCAGGTCTTTGGAATCCACATCCAGCACTCCTCTACCCCAGTTAATACTAAAAGAAGTGACACCATGCTTAAGGCTGCCCACTCTATAGAACCTATGTTTCTTGAAATATTGCTTGGTAAAATGGTTCCCCCAACTCCCCCTAGTTACTTCTCACTGGGAATTTCTCTTTCACATTTTCTCCCTTCTCCATGTTACACACATCTCTCCTTCGTCGAGTAATTTTTGGTCATGGAAGTGCTCCTGATCTGTTCCTTTTTTAATCACTCTTTCTTTCTTTCTTTCTTTCTTTCTTTCTTTCTTTCTTTCTTTCTTTCTTTCTTTCTTTCCTTCCTCCCTCCCTCCCTCTCTCCCTTCTCTCTCTCTCTCTCTCTCTCTCTCTCTCTCTCTCTCTCTCTCTCTCTCTCTCTCTCTCTCTCCTTCTTTCTTTCAGGAAGGCAAGCTGCCTTTTCCCCAATACAAGCTGTTGTTATGGTCAAGTCAGGATCCAGAATCCTCATCATCTCTTCTTGCTCAGAAAGCCACTTTCCTCACCAACCCTATAATTTCTCTAGCTATGATCCCCTGGTCTTGGGAAGGAATGGCCACCCTCCCACACACTGGTGCCTCTTACTGGCCTCTATAGCCACCTCTTTCCACTTCAACCCCAGTTAATCCTTCACATCTTAGGCTTCCTTTGGGCTAGAATAAATATAAGATGTGAGTTCATTTTGTTATTCAAGAAGGGCCCTTAAAAGAACTTACTTGCCTTAGAGGAATTTTATTACGTGAGATAACAAATTCAGACAAGGAATAAAGACACACAACTCTGACTGCAGAAGTTCCTTTCCTTAGATGAGTCTGTGATTAATGAATACTTGTTTTAGGAATATATTCCTTATTTTCAGGATTCATCTTTTAAGATGCTTATGGTGGTTTATGGAAGAATTATTTTCACTTGTGTTAAGAGCATGAGCAGTTATCAAGATACAGAATCTTTTGTTTATCTCAATTTTATCTCATTAAATTTCTCTTTTATTTTTGTTTTTTATTCAAAATGCTGAATAGTATAATGGTCACAATCTCCTTTCTCCATTAGTAGCAGAATGCCATCTATAGCTATTAGAACCAATTACACACTGTATTAAAATCTGAACTTTTAATGTGTAATTAAGGAACGTGATTGCCTCCCTATACTTCTTTCTTTTTAAATTTTAAAGCAATTTTTATTAATTCCTTTTTTAACATCACAATCATTTCTCTAAATAGCTCTCCCTCATCTACCACCAGCACCCTTAAGAAAAGCAAAAAACTCAAAAAACCCAAACCTCTATAACAAAGAGAAACAGTTAAACAAAACCAAGAAATATAGTAACTGTTGCCTTTGTCTGGCCGCAATCAACATCCATATCACCTGACCTTTGGGCTCAATATCTGTCTGATGTTGCATTTTTCTGAGTTCAGTTGCCTTTTTGTTCACCTTATTGTAGTCATTGTGTATCCAGTTCTCCTGGCTCTACCTGTTTCACACTGAATCAGTTCATACAAATCTTCCCATGTTTCTTTAGAATTCTCATCTTCATTGTTTCTTAAGGAGAAATGAACCCTTTTTACAAATATGTATTAAGTATTTACTATATGCCAATCACTGTGCTATGTACTAGGGACAGAACTACAAAGATTGAAACAATCTCAAAAGGAGCTTACATTCTCTCAGGGGTGAAGAGGGAGACAGCAGGTAGATATAAAATATATACAACATACATATAAAGTTGATAAATACAAATATATACAACCTAATTAAATACAAGGTAGTTTGGAAGGAAGGGTAGTAGCAGATGGAGGAATAAAGACATGATTGATACAGAAGATATTACCTGAACGACAAAGAAAAACAGCAGGGCTCTCTGTGATGGGGGTGAGGAAAAAGTTCATTTTATAGCTGTAGACACATAAGACAGGTAATGCAAAGGTATGGGGATAGGAGATGAAGTTGTGTATGAAAATAGAGAAAAGGTCAGATTGAATGGATTGCAGAGGATGGAAAAAGACCTGAACTAAGGTAGTAGCTGTGTGAGGGTACAGGACTCAGATGGAGAGATGTTGTGAAGGTAGAAATGGTAATATTTGACTACTGATTGGAAGTGCAGGATAAGGGAGAATGACGTAACCAAGGTTATGAACTTGGGAGAGTGGAAGGGCATGATCCTTGGGAAAGGGCAGTGGTTATAGAAATAATAATTTGATTATTATTAAAGATAATGACTTCAGTTTTGTACATGTTGAGTTTAAGATGTCTCTGGGACATTGACATCTAGTTTAAAATATCTGATGGGCAATTGGTTATATAGACCTGAACTTCAAAGAATACACTGGAGCTGTATATATACATCTGGGAGCATTTGCATAGAGATGATGGTTAAGCTTGTGGAAGTTGATGAGGTTACCAAGAGAGAGAACGGAAAGGGAGAAAAGGGCCTAGAACAAAACCTTGAGGAACATCTACAATTAAGGGACATAAATGGGTAAACAAGTAGCTAAGTGGCACAGTGGATAGAATGCCAGGCATAGATAGTGTCAGGAAGACTCACCTTTCTGAGTTCAAATCCAGCCTCAGACACTTGCTAGCTGTGTGTCCCTGGGCAAGTCACTTAACACTATCTGCCTTAGTTCCTCATCTGTAACATGAGCTGGAGAAGGAAATTACAAACCACTTCAGTATCTTTGCCAAGAAAACCCCAAATAAGGTCACAAAGAATCAGACGTGACTGAGACTACTGAACAACAACAAAGTAGAAGACATATAAACTGTTCAAATGTTACATAACAGATGGGTTACCACTTTGTTTTCAGTTTTTCATTTGTATTAATTTTGTGTGTATTTTCTTTACACTTACATGTGTTCTTGCTGTCTCCATGGCAGAATATAAATTCCTTAAGGGCAGTCACCATTTTATATTTATCTTGATATGCCCAGTGCCTAGCAGTGTATGCCACATAATCACTGCTTAATAAATATTTATTGACTGACTGATTTGCTACCACAAAAAGTTCTATGAGCCTATTTTTCAACATGTAAGAGTAATTAGGAATTCCTCTTGTGCTTTTCAGTTCTCCTTAGTATCATTCTTATCTAATAAACACTTTGTTGCTTATCCATATTTTTCCCACCAAAAAGACTTTAATGCTTTATGTGATCTCTTTAAACACAAGAGCCCTATTATGGGGTTCCCTTTGGAATATGGAGAAACTGAGGCTCAAAGATATTGGCAAAAAAAGTCATAAATCTGAAAGGGTTCTGAGAGTATTTAGTCTAACTTCCTCAAGGTCTCACAGACAGTTGGTAGAAGCACTGGGTTTAGAAGTCATGTCTTCTGACAACCAGTCCAAGACTGGTAAAATGCCATCTTAGAAAAAAGAGGAGTGGGGAAACTGAGGATAGGAATGTTAGATGAAAGTGCAGGGGGTCATGAAGGGTATAGAGGAAGAGGATAGGTGCTGCCAGAGGGAGAGAGACAGAGACAGAGACAGAGACAAAGACAGAGACAGAGAGAGACACACAGAAAGAGACACAGAGACACAGGCAATATGCTATTTGTTTAGGGTGTGTTTTGGTTTGTATTTTATACCAGGTTAGTGGCATATTTGGAATAATAACCTGGTTCCCTCACTCACTGGCCATTGTCTGTTTCACTACCTAAAATATCTGCACTTCTCCAGAGTGGAAAACTTTATTACATTTAAAAATAACACAATATGAAGTCAGAGGATACTTTCTGATTGTGTGGGATTGCCATGCAATTGAAAATGTCTACTTTTATAATCAGAATTTGGAATGCTTCTGTCAGTTCCCCCAATGTGTCTATCCAAAGTGTCACCCATCCCTCCTGTATTCTGCTTTTCCCCCCAGGAGTTTTTTTCCCTGATTTATTTTCTCTCCATCTGCTGAGTGAGGCCCAAGTGGCATGTGGTATACACAGTCCAACTGAAGTTCACATGTTAAGTGGCTGTCCCACTTAATTAGTGGGTCCTAACTCTCATTTCCTAACCTCATTGCAACATTTCTCCCAAGAGCATTGTTGGGCAAGTTAAATAAACCTAATAGGAAGATATCTGATTCCAGTTCTTTTGAAATTCCTGGATCTGCTAATCAAATCATTTTTGTTAATTGGGGATGATGCACTAGGGCTGGCTATGCTCTCTGGATGCAGCCTCTTCTGGTCCTTGAAATTAGAAGGGGCAAGAACGTAAGCAGTTATAAATAAAAACATGTGCAAGATATTTGGAACTGATATCCTAGAATTGTGGTGTGGGATTCCACCTACCTACTGGGCAATAGACTTGATATTCCTTTTATCCCCTTTGGGGGGCAATAACACTTTCTTGCTCTAAAACTACGATCCTCTTATTTCTAGAAATCTTTCACCTAGCTATAATTGATAAAGGGAGAGGAGTGGATTGCACGTTGGATAATTCAGTCCAATTGCAGGGGCAGACTAGGAGAGGAGCTGATGACCTAGAGGATATTTTGAGTATAGAGCCACAACACCCCAAGAATGAGATGCCCTCAAACATAAAATCACAGGTTTTCAGAGTTGGAAGGGACTTTTAATGATCAAGTCCAACCCTGCTAAAGGTCTTTAAGGAACTTGATGGTAGCACTAGGACAAGACCCCAGATCTCCTGACACCTAGACCAGGGCTCTGTCCACTATAACACCCAGTATTTCCATAGTGGAAATATGTAAGTAAGAAGGAAAATCATATGGTGGAAAAGGCAGTAGACTCGGTCAGAAGACCTGGTTTTGAATTCTGGTTCTGTACTTTATTAGTATGCGGCTCTAAACAAATCACTTTACCTCTCGACACCTCGATTTCCTCTTCTGTGAAACAAAGGGGTTGGGTTAAATATTAAGTAAAATCTCCTCCAACTCTACCATTCCATAATCCGTTTTCTTATTTTTATGGCCTATGGCTTTGCACATGATATTAATAAAATATGTCTGATCTTAGTTGATGTATTGCTTGGTTTTACTTAACCATTTGATTTTTCTTTTTTCTTTTGATTTTTTTTTAAAATAAAGTTTGGCTTGCTGAGTAGAGGAGGGACAATACTCATAAAAAGAAAAGGGGTCAATTCAAATTTAAAATGTAAAAACATTAAATACAAATCAGTCTGAGATGTCCACTTGTTGTTTTGTTATTTCCCAGTCTTTAACAGCTGGTTTGGGGTACTCTGTTATTGGACCATATGCTCCAGAAGACTCTCCTCATGCTCCTGAGCTTTGTACATAATGAACACTTAACCAGAGCTTATTGATTGGTCAGCCACTGACTTTCCTTGTGGGTGATGCCTCCTTTTTCTGGATTCTCAAAGGCATTCCATCCTGACTCATGAACACTGGGAGTTTGGCAGCAGTGATAGCTCAGCACTGACCCATCAGGATCTGCATGGCTGTATCAGAGAAGGAGTACAGTAGAAAGAGCGCTCGACTGGAAACTGGGAGGTCTGCTGCTTATGTGCTGTGGGACTTTGGCCACTTACCCTCTCTGATTCTTGGTCTTCTTATCCAAACATCAAGGATGACAGAGAAATACTTGACTTGCCTACTTTATGAGTTTGCTTTAAGAGTTAAACTAGGGGGGCAGCTAGGTGGCACAGTGGATAGAGCACCAGCCCTGAAGTCAGAAGGACCTGAGTTCAAATCCAGCCTCAGACCAAACAATTGACACTTACTAGCTGTGTGACCCTGGGCAAGTCACTTAACTCCAATTGCCTTAAAAAAAAGAGTCAAACTAGGTAATTCATGCCTGTAAGTTCCTTTGTAACCATCAAAAGCTACGACCCAAGGGGTATAATCCATGTGAAGTAAGGGGCATGCTGCTTTTTCAACCAATGAGCTTTCTGGGCTTGTTGGACTTAATTCCAGCTTAATTTGGGGCATAAGCATTCAGCCTAGCGCCTTATTCAAAATCATTATAAAAGGTGTTCCCTTATGCAAGTTAATGCAGTCTAACCCGGAATAATTTATTAAACATCTACTATTTGCAGGCTTTCCATAAAAGTCATATGATCATAGCTAAGAACTTGAAGGTTTAGTACAATTTCTTCATTTTTACAAAATGAGAAAACTTGAGTCTCAAAGAGGTTAATTAACTTGCCCAAGGCCCCCAAATTGGTGGCAAGCGGTCAGGATTCAAACCCAGGCCCTTAGATTCCAAATCTAGTTCTCACTTCTCTAAACTCTATCCCTAGTCCAAGTGCCTCCTTGTGCCATAATAACGTTTCCTGTATTCTCAAAGGCCCTGCCAGGGGAGCGCAATGTCTGACAGGCCCTGTCAAGTAGGGAAATACAATGAGGTTCCGATCGGTATGAACAATGAATCCTATGAAGTAATCATGTGTATTTGAATTCATATTATTTGAAGTTAAAATTATGTAGAATGTGGTTAGTGAAGCAGCAAGGTGGCACAGACTATTGAGCACTGGGCCTGGAGTCAGGAAGACTTGAGTTTAAATTTAGTCTCAGACACTTTAGATGTGTGACTTTGGGCAAGTAACTTAACCCTGAGGAAACCCTCAGTTTCCTCATCTCTAAAATGAGCTGGCAAACCCTCTAGTATCTTTGCCAAGAAAACTTCAAATGGAGTCATGAAGTCAGACATGATTGAAATGACTGAACAATAGCATGGTCACTAGTCCTAGCCTAATTGAAATATTCAGTACAAATTCTAATAATGTGATCACTTCCCAGGGATTAATTATTCACAATGACAGGGATCTAGTGGCACTTTGAGTATAACTCTAGTTAAGGACTGCCATTAAAGGGGCAGCCTGGCTAATGAAACAACTATTTACCGAGGACTTACTGTGTGTCAAGTACTATGCCATATACTGAGTATACCAAGATAGATGTGACACATGCCAAGCTCTCAAGAAATTGTGTGGTCCTGGGCAAGTCATTTAACCTTTCTCTGCTTCAGTTTCCATAGCTATAAAATGCAGGTAATAATAGCCCCTACCTCCCAGGGTTGTTGTGTGGGTCAAATGAGATAATATTTGTAATGCACGTAGTACAGTACCTGGCACACAGTAGGTGCTCTATAAATGCTTATTCCCTTCCCTTTTCCTCTCCATCTCTCTGTGCTTTAGTTTCCTCACTGCAAGTCATTTTAAAACTCTAAAACACCAGACAATTGTCAGATTGAGAACCACAGCTAGTTTGCTTGGCTGTTGTCATTGTAGTCTAACAGAGAGGACGCCATCTGGTTTTAATAGGGAGGCACCTCTCCAGAAGTCTGGTCACAAGCTGATTGTGTCTTGTGGCTAGAGTCATCCACAAAGTTGTAATCTGTATTAGTGAAGGGAGCAATTGTAATGATGGAGTCATGGCTCATAGAATCATAGCATCATTGCCTTAGAGTTGAAGGGTTCTTAGAGGTCATCAAATCTTATCAACTCATTTTACAGATGAAGAAATGAAGAATTAGCAAGGTGAAGTGTGCTCAAGGACACACTGGAAGGAAATGACAAGAGACAGGGTCTGAACCCAGGTCCTCTGATTCCAAATCTAGTGTTCTTTCCGATGTCATGAGCATGATGTGCAGCCTCCAACGATCTTTTGAAATATTAAAGTTTGTGCAAGGAAGTCATTTATGTCTTGAAAATTAGTTATCCAACTAAGGGGTAGAAAATTCTAGGGTTTTGTTCTTTCTTCTCTCTTCAGTTACTTTTGAATGATCATCATTTCAAACATAGAAAATACTGCAGATTCATCCAATTAGATTGTAACAAGGTAGCAACTTCTAGTGTCTTCTTCCTTGATCATAATACATGCACAAATGCCCACACTGGAATTCTATTGTTTTAGATTTGAGGTTATAAGGAGTTGGGGGGATGGGGTGGGGCAGAGACATAATGGAGATATTAATTAAATTAATGTGACAGTAATGAACAAATAATGAAAGTCTATTTTCTGAAAGCCCATGTGATTTCTGCTCCTGATTTTTGCTAATTAAGCTTGTGTCCACATATGCCCCCTTTCAGGAAGCTTGCAGAGCCCAGTGAATTGATTTCACTGGAGGCAACAGATGCTGCTGATCTGGCCCATTCTTTTTTCTCCAGCAAAATGACTGCCTAGAAGATGGAATAAATTCTCCCTTAATAGCAGTACTATGGTTGTCTCTTGATGAGTCAGCTTTAAAGAATTAGGGTTGTCACATTTTGGTATTTCTGTGGCCTTAAGTTTTATGATAGTTATTCTTTGGTCCTTTCTGGCTGTTACTTATTAATTAGTCCATACCAGATAGAGTGCTGCATTTGGAGTCAGGGAGATCTGGGTTTGAATCCCACCTCCACTCACCAGCTGTGTGACCATGGGTCAGTCACTTAGCTTCTCTAAACATCAGAGAAATCTCTATTAAATTATTGATCTATTTTGTTTTAGTTAATACCCATTTTTTTTTGTTTTTGTTTTTGTTTTTGTTTTTGTTTTTTTGGTGAGGCAATTGGGGTTAAGTGACTTGCCTACGGTCACACAGCTGGTAAGTGTCAAGTGTCTGAGTCAGATTTGAACTCAGGAGCTCTATTCACTGCACCACCTAGCTGGCCCCATACTCATTTCTTAAGTCATCATCATTGTTGTTGTCATTTGTTGTCTCCTTGTGGTCATTGTTCTCCTCCTCCTCCTCCTCCTCCTCCTCCTCCTCCTCCTCCTCCTCCTCTACCTTTGTATGTCAGAACTAGATAGGACTTTATCATACTTGCTCCCTTGATGGGTTGTAGATGTCCTTGGCCAAAATCTGATTCATAGTCACAGCTGTTACAATTTCATAGAATCATTAGGATTTAGAGAAAGAAAGAACCTTAGAAATAAATCATTTAGTGCACCCGCTTATTTTACGGGTGAGATAACTGAGGCCCAGAGGTGAAGTGATTTACTGAAGATGGCACAGTAGGAGAACTGGAATTCAAACTCTAGTCTTCTGACTCCAAATCCATTGCTCCTTCTACCATGCTATCCGACTTTGCCTTGACCAAATACATACAAGATAACAAGTAGGCAACATTTTAGAAGGCAGTGAATTTAATAATATTCTAAGGATATGGAGAATCTCGGTGGCACAGTGGGTAAAATGCTAGTCCTGAAGTCAGGAAGATTCATCTTCCTGAATTCAAATCTGGCCTCAGACACTAGCTGTGTGACCCTGGGCAAGTCACTTAACCCTATCTGCCTTAACTTCTTCATCTGTAAAATGAGCTGGAGAAGGCAATGGCAAACCACTCCAGTGTCTCTGCCAATAAAACCCCAAACGGAGTCATGGAGAATCAGACATGACTGAAAATGACTCAACAACAAAAATAACAACAGCAGCAGCAGCAATTCTAAGGATGTAACTTTTTGAAGAGCTGCATCATATAGTACATGCATGTAATTGGGATTACAACTCTCTGCCTCCTTGGTAAAAGTGCTTCATAAAACACCTTGTCCCATTATTCTCCTTTCCTTTTGACTATTAGGAAGATACATCTTTTAATACAGTATATCTTATAATAAGGATAACCAAGTAATAAGCATCGGGAGTTCAAGAGAGAATCACATACTGAGAAACACTTGAAGAAGGAGTGGTGTGCTTCCCCTGAGCTTATGAGTTCTTAACCTGAAGTCCACATATTCAATGGATAGATTTCAGGGGGTTTATGAACTTAGATATGAAAAAAAATACATCTTTATTTCTACTAACCTCCAACTCAGTATTTCCTTCAATTATTTAAAGATATTATTCTAAGAAGGGGTCCATAGCTTTCACCAGACTGCCAAAGGGTTCCATGGGTATGGTAATGATTTATATGCCATTTATCTGGTGACCAGAATAGGTAATGTAAGAGAAACTTTCTTTTCAGTCTTTTTAAACATTATATCTCTATACATTCAACAGTCTTAGCTTATTGGGTTGTTTGCAGTTCTTCTCATAGAACATTCCATCTCCCATCTCCGTGTCTTTGCACTAGCTGTGCCCCCTGTCAGGAATGCTTTTCCTCCTCACCCCTGCCTTTTAGAATCCCCAGCTTCCTTCAAAACTCAATTTACATGCCACCTTCTACAAGAGACCTTCCCTGAACCCCACAGCTACTAATGCCATTCCTTCTAAAAGCTAATTTTGATATGTAACCTGTAGATACATCCATACGCACACAATACAAATAGCTTACATTAGAATGTAAGATCATTGAGGGCACCCTTTTCTTTGTACCCCTAGGACTTAGCATAATGCTTGGCACATTAATAAATGCTTTCTGATTGGTTGATCAATTACCAAATGAGCTACAGGGTGATGAATTTTTCAACCACAACAATTTTGAAGACCAGCTATTGGGTTAAAGAGGCATCATAACCATGGAGAGAGTGCTTATCCTGATGAAATGAAACATCCATAATATATTTAAAGAAGTAACATTATTGTTTGGTGGGAGTGGTAAAGATCATAGCGGTTCCACTGATGATGGTGGTAGTAGAGGTAATAAAGACAGCATGTAGCTCTCTTTCTTACATGTAGCCTCAACATGTCTAGAAGGTAGAGTCAGAAGACCAGGATTTGAATATCTGACATTTACTTAAGCAGTATGAGCATGTATTATTTTTTTCATTTCCCTAGGCTCTATTTCATCATCTCTTAAATGAGAATAACCATACTTGTGCTGCTTGTGCCATAGGATTATTGTGAGAAAAGTAGTTTGTAAATCTTATGTCACTATATAAGCATGATAATGAGAATTATGACTATTGCTATAATTATTACATTGATAATGGTGGAGGTTGTGGTGGTGATGGTGATCATAATGACTGTGATGATGATCTTCCTAAGTTTATTTGCTATCTTTTATTTCCTTAGAGATTTAGGGGAACTTCCCACCACTTCTCTGTGTACCTCTGGGGAATACTGAGTATGTAGTTTGCCTGCATTGTTAACAAAGCAATTGACAGAGTCTCTTATGCTATATTTATGGATGAAGTATAGAGATGTGAGCTAGATCAGCACTTCTTAAAATGTGGGCATTGTAACCTATAGTTTAAGAAGCACTGAGGGGGTCATGAGTGGAAAAAATTTAAAAAGCTGGGGCTAGAGGACAGTATATTAAAATGCATTTGGGACTTGATGAATGACTGGATTCAAAGAGTAGCCCACCATCAATGGCAGATAGATGGTGTAGTGGACAGAATGCTGCACCTGGAGTCAGGGAGATCTACATTCAAGTATAACCTCAGATACGTCCTAGCTGTGTGATCCTAGACAGGTCACTTAACCTCTGCCTTAGTTTTCTCATCTGGAAAATGGGGATAATAATAGTACTACCCAAAGCTGTTGTGAGGATCATATGAGATAATATTTGTAAAAGTGCAATGCTATTTTTGTCAATGTTGTTGAAGTATTCCATCTTGGAAATCTCCAGGTAAGTACCTATGCTTAGCTCTGTCCTGTTTGAAATTTTTATTGATCATCTAGATAAAGATAGAAATAGAAATCTTGTCAAATTTTCATATGACACAAAGTTAGGAGAGATGATGAGTTAAAATCCAAATGTGAGCTCAGTGGGCCAGAATTTGGGCTAACTTGAATAGGACACAAATTCATAGTGATAAATGTAAAATCTCAAATGGGTTAAAAATCCACTTCACAAGGACAAAATAGGACAGACAGCAATCTTTTTGTTTGTTTTTTGTTTTTTTTGCTAGGCAATGGGGTTAAGTGACTTGCCCAGGGTCACACAGCTAGTAAGTGTTATGTGTCTGAGGCTGGATTTGAACTCAAGTGCTCCTGAGTCCAGGGCCAGTGCTCTATCCACTGTGCTGTCTTGCTGCCCCCAGACAGCATTTTTTGTTGAAAGAATATAAAGAGGACTTCTGGGAGCCAAGATGGTTGGAGTAAGCAGTAAATCACCATAACTCTCCCATTTTCACCTCCAATCAACCATAAAATGGCACCTCAAAACAAATCCTAGGGGCAGCTAGGTGGCACAGTGAATAGAGCTCTGGTCTTCGAGTAAGAAAGACCTGAGTTCAAATCTAGCCTTGGACACTTAACACTTACTAGCTGTGCGACCCTGGGCAAGTCACTTAAAAATAAACAAACAAACAAATCCTGGAACAATAGAACTAGCAAAAAGATGGGGTGAAACAATCTTTAGACCTGAGAAACTTGGAAGATTGGCAGGAAAGGTCTATTTCACTGAGGTAAAAGGGGAGCACAGTCCAAGACAGGAAGCATTCCAGCAAGGCATCAGCAAGTCCCACCTCAGCAAACCAGTGGTCAATCCTGAGCCCCAGTGGGGTGGAGCAGACAAATGCACAACCCCATGTGCCTCAGTATAGCCAGCGGAACTGGCAGACTCCAGCTCAGAGAACCACCATGTACTTCAGGCTTGCCCCAGGTAAACAGGCAACCTCCAGTGGCTAGATCTCCACATGCTTCAGTGTAGCCCTGGCAAAACAGGTAGACTCTAGCAGCCGGACTGCCAAGTGCTTCAGTGTTTCCTCAGGGAAATTCAGAAACATCCCACTGGCCTCAGCACATGCCAGACATCAGCACTAGGACCCTGGCTCGATACCAGGTAAGCTGCCAGACTCCCTCAGCCTCCAGCAGCAGTAGCCAACACCCCACTCCCTCAGCATAGCACCAGACACCTGAGTCCCCTGTTGGCCTCAGGGCAACATCAGTGCAGTACCAGATAAACAGCCAGGGCCTGCAGCCCCTGGTACAAGAAGCCTGAGACAGTGTCCCTACTACCCCAGGAGCAAAGGTCAAATTTAAAAGAAAGGAAAAAGACCCCCCCCCAAAAAAAAGATGAGCAAACAACAACAACAAAAGAATCTGACCATAGAAAGTTATTGTGGTGACAGGGAAGATCAAGGCACAAAATCAGAAGGCAACCACATCAAAATATCTATGGGCAAAACCCCAAAGAAAAATGAGAAGTGGTTTCAAGCCCAGAAAGAACTCATAGAAGAGCTCAAAAAGGAGCTTTAAAATCACATAAGAGAGGTAGAAGAAAAACTAGAAAAGAAATGAGTGTTGCAAGAAAATTATGAAAAAAGAGTCAACAGCTTGGAAAAAGAAAACAAGTGCTTAAAAAGTAGAAGTGGCCAAATAGAAAAGAAGGTATAAAACCTAATTGAGAAAACAATTCCTTAAAAGTTAGAATTGGGCAAGTGGAAGCTAATGACTCTATGAGACATCAAGAATCAATCAAACACATTCAAAAGAATAAAAAAAAAATAAAAGAAAATGTAAAATACCTCATGGGAGAAACGACCTAGAAAATAGATCCTGGAGAGACAATGTCAGAATCATTGGACTACCTGAAAGCCATGATCAAAAAGAGGACCTGGACAGCATGTTTCAAGAAATTATCAAGGAAAATTGCCCTCATATTCTGGAACCAGAGGGCAAAATAGGCATTGAAAGAATTCACCAATCACCTCAGGAAAGAGATCCCAAAATAAAAATTCCAAGGAATAATATAGCCAAAATTCAGAACTATCAGGTCAAAGAAAAAATCCTGCAAGTGGCCAGAAAGAAACAATTCAAATATCAGGGAGTTGCAATCAGGATTACACAGGACTTAGAAGCTGCAACATTAAAAGATCTAAGGTCATAGAACATGATATTCCAGAGGGCAAAGGAGCTAGGACTACAACCAAGAATCACTTATGCAGTGAAATTAACCATAATACATCAAGGGAGAAAATGGTCATTCAAATGAAATTGAAGGATTTCAAGCTTTCATAAGGAAAAGACCAGAATTAAACCAAAAATTTGATCTCCAATGTCAAGATCCAAGAGAAGCATAAACAGGTAAACAGGGGAAAGAAAACATTAGGGCTTCAATAAAGCTCCACTGTTTATATCCCTACGTGGGAATTCTAATTCTTAAAAATCATATCCCTAATATTACAGCTAGAAGGAATATACATAGAGCGTAAGGGCATAAGGTGAATTAAAAAATAATTAAGGGATGAGAAAGAGGAGTACACTGGGTGCAGAAGGAAGGGAGAAGTAGAATGGGGGTAATTATTTCACATAAAGAATCTCAAAAGACATTACAATGGAAAGGAAGATGTGGTCAATTTTCAGGTATTTAGGGAAAAGGGAATACAACAAAAATAAAAATGGAAAGATGATTATGCCATAGAGAATATTGACATTAAAAAGTTGCGGGGTTCTTGGGGGATGTGGTCAGGGAACAGTTTGAAATAATTGAAAATGGTTGTGTAATTCCCCAAAGGTAATCCCATCTGTGCTTTGCCTTCTATTTAATCTATACTCAACTCATTGTCCATTTCCAATTCTTTTCCAAGATACACACACACACACACACACACACACACACACACACACACACACACACATGCTTATAGATGAATTCAATGGGCTAGCCTTCCAATTGCATGTTATAATCTAAGCCAAACATTCTCAAAATATGGTCTAGGGATCCTTTTTTTCATTTTGGAGGCACTCTTCATCCATTAAGTAAGGGTCATATCATGGACATAGTTAATGTTATATACATTGGTGTATATATAGGCTCAGAAAGGAAAACCCCTATTCCCTTCCCTCCCCCTCCTTTCCCTCCCTAGCCCTCTTCTTTTCTTCCCTCCTCCTTTTCCTCCTCTCTTCTTTCCTCTCTCTCTCCCCCTCTCTCCCTCTCTCCTTCCTTTCTCTCTGTTCCTTCCTTTCTTTCTTTTTGTTGGAAGAGTATTTTGGTCCTTGAAGAGTTAATTGCTCATATTCTCTTTGGATAACTTAATTTTTTTCCTTTATCACAATACTGACATATATGGAATCAATCCTTTTTATGAAGAAAATAATCCCTCCTCATCTTTACCCTATTTAACATTAGTCTCTGAGGAAAAGAGGATAATTCCCATTCATTCATAATGGTTTTCATCTGCAAAGATTGCTTAATCTTGTCAACCGTTTCCCAGTTAAGAGTTAGGCATATTCTTTCTGTCACATATTAGATTTTAATGCCAGTGCTGCGTGGATTTGTCGGTGCATTAACTTTATAGCCTTGCCCCTCTAAAAAGGAATCACCCAGTGTTGCCATCAAGCCACCATCTCTGTTTGATTGAAGCCTAGCCACTGCACAAGAAAAACGGGCTGTTTAAAAGCTAGTTAAACATCATATAAATTATCCAAATTCTTTGCTGAAGATTGCTTGCATCCTCCTGTCCTTTCTAAATCCCTCAGAAGGAAACTTCAGCAGTCATTTGCAGACCCTGTATCTTCTTCATGACATCCCCCTGAGCTCCTGGAGCAGAATTGAAGCTGAGGTCCTCCCCTGCCACCCAGACCCCAGAGAGTGGATTTATTGTATAGGCAAAGTGTTTGACAAGCTGCATTTTTTTTCTTTATGGGTCACCTGTCTTCTCTGCAATATTCTTACCCCTAATTAAATCTTTTACTTCCTTCATCCAGGGATTAAAGGCTTTCAAAGGAAATCTGTGCACTTCTACCCAATCTACTCTCCTTAAAGGAGATAGTTTTCCTGTTTACAATAATAATAGTAGCATTCACATTTACATGGTGTTTCATGGTGACAAAACTCTTTACGTGCATTTTCTCATTACAACCATTGAAACATAGGATTTGGATCTTCAAGGGACCTTAGAGTTATGTCTATTTGAATCCCTGCATTGGAATTTGGGTTACCCCAGAAAGGTTAAATGATTTGCCATAGGTCATATGTCAGTTTGAACCTAATTCCTCTGACTCCAAATTCAAGGCTCTTTCAATTAGTGTTTCCGTAAGTGAGGCTCATTGTCATTGTTAATTCAGAGGCTCAGTTGTTAAAGGCAATATGTGGTGAGAACAGTGAAAAAAGTAAGGGCATGGAGTGTGGTGAAAGCAAGGTTGGGGAGGGCTGGAGTCAAGTCTGGGGAAGAAGAGAATCAAAAGACAGAAATAAAAACAAGAATTGGTAGGCATGGTTGAGAAAAAAAAGCAAGAGATGAGATGTATGGGGGTGGGGGGAACCAGTCCCAGTCCCACAATTGAACCATCATTAGTCTTTTATTCCTCATCTATGATTCAGGATTGGACACCCTTTTTCTGATCCTTGATGATATCTTTTCTGTCCTTTCATGTGAACAAATCATTGATGGTAATGTGTTACAGACTATGCCCACCCGATGTCACTCCCTTGTCCTTCCAATCTCCCACAGTTCTGATTCTTCTGAGATTGTGATGTTCTATGATCCATAGCCCCATAGCATTATCATAGGAATTCCTCAATGTGTCAAAGAGCTATTATGTAGGTGTGGTAATTCCCTCCACCAAAGCAAATGGTCACCCATCTGTAACTTAGCAGATAAATCTTGAGAGTTGCCTGCGGCTCAGGGTGGTTAAACATTTGGTCACTCTGCTCTGACATGTCAAAGTCAGGAATCGAACCCAGATCTCTCTGAATCCAACTCTGATATTCTATTTAATAGGCCACCATGCTGAATATAACAAATATTTTAAAATAGTGATGTGGTCAATTTTCAGGTATTTAGGGAAAAGGGAGTACAACAAAAATAAAAATGGAAAGATGATTATGCCATAGAGAATATTGACATTAAAAAGTTGTGGGGTTCTTGGGGGATGTGGTCAGGGAACAATTTGAAATAATTGAAAATGGTTGTGTAATTCCCCAAAGGTAATCCCATCTGTGCTTTGCCTTCTATTTAATCTATGCTCAACTCATTGTCCATTTCCAATTCTTTTCCAAGATTCACACATACACACACACACACACACACACACACACACACATGCTTATAGATGAATTCAATGGGCTAGCCTTCCAATTGCATGTTATAATCTAAGCCAAACATTCTCAAAATATGGTCTAGGGATCCTTGTGGTCCCTTAGAACCTGACAGAGAGTTCACAACATTAAAACTATTTTTATAAAAATATCAAGATATTTTAATTTCTTATATGGAAAATATTGATAAATAAAACCAACAGAAACAAATGCTGTGTGTGTGGGTTCTCAATAATTAAGAGTGCAAAGGGGTTGGGAGACCAAAAAGATTGAGAACCACTGATCTAGAAAGTAGTCATTCTTAATCTACTTGTTTTTGCCTGTTTGGTTAATCTCGTGAATGGGTTTTGAATATCATTGAGGAGACCCTGTAGTATTCTGGGGCTTGATGCCATCAGCACAATAATAATAAAAAAAATCATTTACTGTAGGACTTTGTTTGCAGGCTGAACTTTGAACAAGACCTTCAGGACAATGCCAATTACTTTGCAAGCTTATGTCTCCCAGTCTCATATCTTGTTTGATACTGATAACTGGAGTTCGTATGAGAAAAGTTGAACCTCTTAAGAGGTGACGCCTGTATGTGAGACATTGTGTTAGAGCAGAACTTCTAAGGTGACATTTTAATCTACTTCATCAGATACTTTTGTAATTAGTATTTAAGGATCTTTTTAAAAAAATTAAACAAATATTTATTAGGCATCTTTCAGTCAATGGTGTGACTGTTAAGATGGGGTCTGTTGTAGAAAGTTGTGGAAATCTCCCTGTTCTCTTCTTAGAAATTCCTCCAAGATACCCTTGATACATGGGCCGACCGTTCTCATAAGAATTTTATAGAGATGATAAGGTAAGTATAGAAGTCAATAGCTGCTGACATTTTATTCACCTCTTGAGGTTAAAATACTTTGTGGTTTTTACATCCTTCTTTAAAATTTCTTACCTTAGCACTTGAAAAACTGTGTCTGCTCTAGTATGCATTTCATCTCTGTGTACTTACTCTGGTCCAGCTGTTCCTTCTAATTTTGATTTTTTTTGGGGGGCTAGGCAATGGGGTTAAGTGACTTGCCCAAGGTCATGCAGCTAAGTAAGTGCTATGTGTCTGAGGCCGAATTTGAACTCAGGTCCTCTTGAATCCAGGGCCGGTGTTCTATCCACTGCATCACCTAGCTACCCCCACTAATTTTGATTTGTTAGCACCATTTCCATTTCCTCATAACCATATTCAGGGGTGGGGAACTCGCAGCCTCAAGGCCATGTGGCCTTCCAGGCCATAGATTCACCACCCCTGTAAGGCGTGAGCGTCCAGATGGGTTGATTCCACTATCATCATCATGAAAGATGAAAATACAATTGTAGTCATCCTAGAAAATATGTTCTATTTTGAAATGATTTGTTGTCTTCCTCTAAATTCTAATGCTCTTGGTATTAGCTGGTCATATGCTCATCCTTCTGTAAACTTATTTTACTCTATGCTATTTAGTGAAATATCGGTATTCCTAATTGAATGCCATCCTCTTCTGTTATGTTCTGGAAATACACAGGGACTTTAAGCATGGGTTAATTTTTGCATGTCTGCTTGCTTGGCAGGGAAATATAATACATCCTGGCTAAGAAGATTTATGGTATATTTTGATTGAGGTAACTATTTTGTCGTGGTAACTTTTTCTTTTTTTTCTTTTGGCGACAGAATCGGGGTTAAGTGACTTGCCCAGGGTCACACAGCTAGTAGATGTCAGTGTCAGAGGTCACATTTGAACTCAGGTCCTCCTGACTCCAGGGCCAGTGCTCTATCCATCTTGGCTAAACTTCTTCAAGAAACTTCCCTAATGTTCTTTCTATACTGCGTAACACAGCACCAAGAACTAGCATATGCTTAGCATAGGTTTTTTGATAGTATTACTGGTGTCTTTAAAAGATTTTCTAAAGCTAGAAAAACAAACCAGAGATTTAGAGAGACTTAAGGAAACTTAGAGATACCATAGTCCAACCCCTTCACTTCACAGAAGCCTGGAGAGGTATAACTTGCTGGAGTAGGAACTAACAAACTTGGGAATTAGCAAACAGGTCTCTTTCCACTTCATTGCCTCTCATAGAATCTCAGAGTTTAAAGGAATGACTGATAGAAGCTTCTTGAGGACAGTCACAGTTTCATTTTTGACTTTTTATCGTTAAAACCTGGTGTAGTGCCTGGCACATAGTAGACAATTAATAAATGCTGTTTGATTAATTAATTAGAGGCCATTTGTTCCAACTCCTTACCTAAAGCTCTGCCCATTTTTCCTTTGTCCTAGAAGAAATTGACCATAACTTAGAATCACGCACACTCATTGATGATGATAATAATAATAACAAATGCTGTATTATAGATGTTAGCAAATATTCATACATTCTTTGTTTTATTCATTCTTTTACTCATTCAAGAACATCAAATATTCAATACTTCAGGGATGTGATTTTTTCTGTGTGGGGATTCCTGCCAGTGTAGATTACAAACCCCTCTGTAAATTAGCAGATGGTTTTTGAGGTACAATGTACAAATACTTCATCACATTGAAGACATTTTGGTGCTGAACATCTCTGAACTTCACAAGGCTGGTTCTTGGAGGATAGATCTCAATTATTCAAAGCTTTGACAACTTTAAAGGACCTTTTGGAGCTTGCAATTTGGTACAGGTCTCAGTTTGATCATCTGTGAAATAAGAGAATTGGTCTCATTTCTAAGTGACCTTTATTGGAGGTCAACAATAGTCAACATTTATTTAGGTACCTATTATGCATAGCAGTCTATGTTAGGAATTGGGGACGGGAAGGAGGTGAGGATAAACAGGACATGCCATGTCCTTGCTCTCAAAGAATTTATGATCTAGAAAGGGGGAGAAAGAAATATACACATATAACTAATAGTTCAAATTAGGACATAAGTGCATAAAAGGAATGTAAAGTGTTATAAGACTAGATGGAAGGGAGGTCTTTGACTTCTTCCCCTTTTGTTTGCAGATGAGAGAGCTGAGGACTTGATATTAAAACCAAGGTCATGAAAGCATTGAGGTTAGAGCTGAGCTACAAACCCAAGTTGTCTTACTCCTCAGTCAGCACTGTTTCCATCATACCACATAACTCTTCCCTTAGCCATCAATTCCATCCAAACAAAAATGGAACCAAAGATTCCTTTTTGTGCAATAGAGCCCAATTGAATTTTGCTTTTCCCTCATACATCAACTGCTCCCAACCCCTCAAATTCCCATGAGTCCACTTCAGTCCCTTGACTCAAGTCTATTCTCCAGGTTTCTTTTCACACGCACACCATCCTTACTTTCTCCTTGTTTCATTGAGCACCACTTTCCAGCCAGCTTTGAGGAGAGCCCCCAAAATGACTGAAGACTCCACACTGTCCAGTAACTCCTGATAAAGGGATCAATCAGAAATTCATAAAGCATTTCTTTAACTGCCAAAAAGAATTCCCAACCTTCCTTTCATGTATGTTAGAATCAATGCTAAGTTCCAGAGACAAAGCTGCGATTGTGGCTGTCACCCAACAATGACATATTTCTTTTCTTCTCTTAAATTCTCGGGCTCATTCTCTGTAAGAGGGCAATTTGTCTGTCAGGCAGGCAAAACAGGGTCCGCTCCCTGCCCTCATTAAACTGACAGCACTGTTATTAGCAGTAAACGAAGCCAACCTGCAATGAATTTAGGCACTGTTTTACGGCGAGCGCCAGGGAGATTTTTTCAGTAATTAATTTGATAAATATATTAATTATGAATTGAGTTGACAGTACAATCAGATTGTCAGCCTTCCAGACAGCCTCTTGTGATAAGTAGCTTTGTGATGAAGTGGTAGGATTTCAAGTCCTGTCATCCAGCGGTGTCAGTCCCTTATCACCATCCTGGCCATTCACTCTGTAATTTCCTGTGCGTTGTAATTAAATGGTGGCTTTCTGATTGGAAGTGACTTCTCAAACTTAATCTCTCTTTCTCTCAGAATATGGTGGGGGAAGGGGGGGGGAAAGGAGCCCTTTGTTTCAGGGGCTTTTTAATGTTAAGAAGCAGCTTCCCCCACTCCCCCCATCCCCTTCTGTCTGTCCCTCCTGCTTTTTCTTCTTTAAATGCTCCTATCTAGCCATTGTGCTGGGCAGGTCAGGAATTGGCTAGATTACCTAGAAACCTTCCAGAAGACCAGACAATGGTGCTCTGCCTTCACTGACTCAAACAGCTTAGTGTAATAAAAAAAAAAAAAGGAAGAAAAAAAAAAGACTGGTTTCAGAAGCAGAGAGAGGTCCTGGGGTTCTAGTTCAAGGCCAGCTACAAACCAGCTGTTTCGAGTTCTGAACAAGTGATTTCTCCCTCAGGTCTCAGTTTCCTCCTCTGTAAAAAATGCCGGAACTGGACTAGATGGTTTCAAAAGTCTTCCTCAGCTGTAATGTACTATGGTGATAACAAATATGCAGGCTCTGGTCCGGAGACTGAAGGAAGGAGGAAGGGAGGCAGTGGGCAGACCCAGGGCATGTTGCATTTGTGGGAGAAGGGTCATTCAGGGAGCTTCTTGCCAGCTCCCCCCTCCTCCCTGAATGAAATTAATTATGAACACTGCCTGAGGTCATTTGGCTCCAGAGATACATGTCAAGATAAAATATTTCAGAAACACTTATATTTAATAATTTAATACAATGGTTAGCATTTGGGTACAACAAAAAGAATTATTGGTAATCACAAATTTAAAGGAGGAAGGAAACCAGGCAAAGTGTACTGGGGGGGGTGGGATTTAAAACAATCAGGAACCCAGATTGGAGCCCAACTGGATGCAAGGCCTCGTCTCAAGGGAGGCCCATGGTGAGGGGCTAGTGGCCTTGGCAAAGGAACAGTCCTTCCCCAGGCTTTCATTTCTGATGGTGCTGCTTTTGTTTCCACTAAATTACATTCTGAACCAACTAAGGCTGTGGAGGCCACTTGAATACAAGCACAATCAAAGTTGTCTGCCAGGGAGGCTTTGTAGCTAACTAAGCCTAGAAAGAGTGAGGATTCCTACAGTCATCAGCCTCTAACACAATGTTTGGCTGAAGATGGAAGGCCTTTGTCAGAAGTGAAGGGAAGGTGCTCAGCAGTGGTAGCCAGCACCACAACTAACATGGTGGTGACTGTGACTAATTGACCAGGAGTTTATGTTAGGGTGTTGTCCTGGAAGTAGGGCTCTTGTTTTCTCCCAGTGATGATCTCCCCTTGGTGCTCCTTCAGGCCTCATAAGACAGAACAAATTTGTTGATTTGTTGTTAATAAAAAGATTTGTCCTGTGAAGTTTGGATTTAGTCAAAGGGCCATACTTGAGGACCTAGAGGGCCACATGTGACCTCGAGGTGGCAGGTTCCCCACTCCTGTATTAGGCAGATAGACTAAACCAGGTTAAGGATAACTGACAGGCCTCAAAAACTTTGATGAGTTGTGGGACATCTACGCCAAGCATGTAAGGAGTTCCTTAAGAAAAATGGGTGAATAAGAATAATTGTTCCAATGGCCATGAAGGCAGCTGAAGCAGGTGCTATGGAGTGCTTAGAGCGTGGTTAGACATAGAAGATGCCAAGGTCATCCACTGCATCCTGGGCCATCACCAGTTGTCCTGACTTTTTTCTTGCCACTGGACTTTGATGACTCTGGAAAAGAGAGTGAAGTTAATGACTTTGTGCAATTCTGCCTCACTTAAACCCAATTCACAGGTGAGTCAATACATCACCTGGTGATGTGACTGGTCCTCTTTGAAACAAAGGACTAACAACAACACATTGACTGACAGATGAGTAAATGGAGGCTGAGAGAGGTTAAGCAAGTTTCCCAGGGTCACACAACTAGTGTCAGAGGTGGGATGTGGACTTAGGTCTTCCCAATTTCAGTACCAGACCTCCATCCATTATGTCACACCGTTGTGTTCTGAGCACAGCAACCAGACTTTGTCTCATGTAGAACCTTTTAAAACATGGGATAAAGTTGAGTGTAAATGTAAATGGTGAGGGCAGAAACATTCACTTTAAGAAGGTCAGGTATGTTTTTGTTAGTACAAAAAAAAATATGGATTCTAGGATGGACCCTTTTCTCACTATCCCCCTAGAGTCCAGGCTTTCTCCGATATGGAAATGTCCTAATGAATAGGGAAAAACAACATAGTTGGTTCTCTGGATTCCTTGTTAAAATCTAGATATTTGGTACTCTACAGGCAAAATAACTATTATTTTCCAATGTACTTTTCTTCTTGATGTTTTGTTATGCTTTGCAACAACAGAACCAATCTATGTTTTGTGACATATTTGGAGCATAAACAATGTTTATATACATATAGTAATTATAATATATGTTGTAACATATGTTATATATAATATATATTAAGTACCTACTCTGTACAGAGCAGTATGCTCAACACTGGGAGAGAGACAAAGTTTAGATAAGATACTATCCTGTCTTCGAGTTGCTTATAGTCTAGTAGGAGGATCAGATTTCAACACACGTACACCCTATAACATATTACATGAAACATAATATTGCATGAGAAGTACCTTAGAACGTCAAATACATGGCCCACACTACTCCTGAGCATGTCCCAAACCATATTAAGATGTAATTTGGAAACATTTGACACAAATCAATTAATTAAAAAAGAAAAATATAAACATATACAGTTTTCTAAGTCAGCATGCAACCCACAGGAATCATATGTGTGATTTGGTGGCCTCACTTTTATTTGAGTTTGATTTCATTAGTTTAGGGGCTTGTAAACATATTTCTGAATGTGGTTGAAGGGAGAAGGTCATTACTGATGGTGGATCAAGGAAAGAAGTGACATTTGATTTGTATTTAAAAGGGTATATAGGAATTCAATATGCAAAGGGGGGAGGAAAGACCAGGAAATAATTTGTATGAAGTTATTGAGGACAGAATGTAATGTATATTTTTTGGGGAAAGGAGTTAGAACAGAGGATCGTTCAGTTTAGCTAAAGTATGTGGGAGGAAATGATATAAGATGAGTCTGGAGAGGTAGGGTAGTGTCAGATTGTGGAGGGCCTTGAATGATAGAGAGAGGAGTGTGGATTTTAACGGTAATAAATAGGGAGGCACTGAAGAATTTTTTGAGAAAAGTGGGAAAGTCAGATCTATAAGGAAGATATTTTTGCTGCAAGATGTTGACTATATTGCAAGGAGAATGGAGTGGAGAAGAGAAAACATATTAGGAGGCTATTGTAATACTCTAGGTAGGTGGTGTTGAAGGCCTGTACTAGGTTGGGAATAAGATGGCAGCTGTGTTCTTTAAAATTAAATTAAATTGCATTTAAAATGTAAATTAAAGAGAAGTCAGTAATTTGTTAAACAACCGTCACTTAACTGTTAGTAAAATGCTTAGAAGGAACTTGGAAGGTGCTTGGAAGGAACACTTGGAATGAATCAGAGGAGTATGGATTCTGGTCTTATCATGATGATCATGGGTTGGTTACTTTACCTCATCTGTAAGATAATGGCTAGATGATTGACATTTTCTCTTCCATTCTAAATGCCCTGGTACTACAATCCGAGATCTCCTTGGCATTCTCTGAGTTTTGCTAATGTCCCCTTATTATTTTATTGTTTTGGTCTGCTTTCATGGCCAACCTTAGGACCCAGAATATAGCCTTATGCATAGCAGATACTTTTCTAAAAATGTTTCCTGAAATGAAATTGTGGCTCTCTCATGTGGTCATAGGCATTCATAGAGCATGTGGTGGTTTACCCTGGGGGAATATTCTCATTGGCCCTTGGGGGAAGGTGAAGAGCCAGTGAGGATATCTGCTTCCCACAAAGTGAGCTGGCATGTCTTGGCCACAGGCTGTCAAGAGATTTATAAATACAGTGATGTACTAAGACCAGCTGGAGCCCAAGAACTTGGCATTCAGTGCCACTGATTCATTTCCACTAATTCATTTTGTAACATTAGACAAATAATGTGCTCATTTGGAATGTATTTCTTCATATCTGAAACATGGATAAATGGTCTGTCTCACAAAGGGTTATTTTGAGCATTTATCTAGTAATGATAAAATAGATTAAAGCGCTCTAGTGTGATTTTATTATTCTTATTACAACAGACAGTGTCCAGCCATGGTACATTTAAGTTTAATTAAAAGAAATAAGTATCTTACTTGGACAGGCTAAAACCTTTTTTGATTAGTAATTGGAAATCTTTGGTCCAAAAGAAGCCAAAATGAATTTGGGATAAAGACCATGGCATGGAAGACCAGTCAGCCAACTGATCACTTACAGGCCTTCCGCCATTCACCATTACTCATTTGTTGATTTTTAAGTAAGCTGTGTTATTTTGGTCAAAGCCAAAGGAATCCTGGAGTAAAAGAAATTTCGTTGATACTTCTCTAAGTATGTTTGAATTCTACCCAAGCTAAGCCAATGCTATTCTGTGCCAACACCTATACTCGACATAAGGTTTAAAAAAGCTAACAGATGATTTCCCCTTTACAAGGAGAGTGTGAAAGAAGCCTCAATCCATGAATATGACAATTATTGCTCCCTGGTCTATGGTGGCCATGCACCACTGGCTTACACACAGACATTTGGTTTTAATTTTATAGCTATTGTTTGTTTTTTACACTATTGTTATTTCTGAAGATTTCCTTCCTTTATCTCTATATAAAGACTCATCCCCTTGTAGCAAATAACAAAATAGAGAGGGAACAAAATAGTTTGGCAAAACTTGCCCAACAGCCATTAAGTCAGATAGTATGTGCAATGTTCCATAGCCATAGCCCCCCACCTCACATATATCTATTTTTAACAAAGTTCAGATTTCGAGTTCATTCACCTTTTCAGAGAATGCCTAGCCATTCACCATTAACCATATTGCATGTCTCTCCTTTTCAGGGCACACTTGAATTAATAGTCTAACATCATCACATTGTATTTCAAACAGCAGACATGATCTCTCTCTCTCTCTCTCTCTCTCTCTCTCTCTCTCTCTCTCTCTCTCTCTTTCTCTCTCTCTCTTTAAAGACTAGAGACTGAATATTGTCTATTATCCCACCTTCTGTCCCTGGAAATGTTCTAATCAGAACTAGAGACATTTCATTTATTGAATCCCTGATAAAGACTGCTAAGTCCCTTTATTTTATGCCCAAAGCAACTGGTAAGTGGACACAAATTGATTTTGGAGAGGTTCCTCAGTGATAATCCTTTCCAGGTTCCCAGTAAAGAAAATATAACTATTGGAGTGAATTTTCAATCTGAGTTTGAACTTGCTGATGCCTTTGTATAGTCCAAGTGGAAACTATGGTGCTTTTGTGTGTCTGTCAGATGTCCCTGCTTAATGCCAGAGAAGGAATGATAAATATGTAGAATGCTTTGATGTTAATACCAACTTGTACTGTAAAGGAGCTGAGGAGAAGGCAGTTGACACTCTGGTTTTCAATCCCGTGCAAGGCATTAACAGGTGCTTGAAAATAAATGGCCCCCATTGTGAGAGGAAGGACAGGTCCTTTGATTATGTTATCTGGGCCTATATTTCCTGATTCTTGGTGTTTTGTGCATTGCAAAACTTTAAGAGCTAGGAGAAATGAACATGGGGGCAATGGATGAAAGAGCCATTCACTTTATTTTATTCTTTTTTTTTTTCAAAAGAGACTTTTCTGATAAGACCTAAGCCTGTTTTTCTATAAGGGAAAGTTGGAATTATGGCAAATCTTATGTGAGTGGCAAAACTCATATGGAAATGTTCTGGTGGCTAAGTCTCTAGGGTTTAGGAATAGCAGAGTAATTATCAGTTGCTAAGGTGTAGAGGGGAGTAAAGGTCAAGGACTGGCCAGTACTTGATAGTTCCAGAAGGGGGTTGAATATATTATTTGAAGCCCACTAGATCTACAGAATTATAGAATTGGTGTTAATGAGAAAAGCAAAGGCCTACATCTCCTGGAAAAGTCTACGTAGGGGCTGAGTATCTTGGGAACTTCGAAGGTGGAGCAGCAGATGAAGCATTGGAGTTTGAGTCAGGAAGACTTAAGTTCAAAAACTTTCCCAGACACTCACTAATTGACCTTAAACAAATTATATAACTCCCATCAGTCTGTTTCCTCTTCTAGAAAATACTATGTTCTCCTATAGTCTGTGTTTTTCCATTTTGTAACCTTGAATCCAACATGGTATCCCTCTGTCTCGTTGACCTTCCATTACGTGGAGATCAGATCTGATGATTTAATTTTGCATATTGATGACTAAAATTCCATTGGAGTTATAACATTGATGAATAAAATTTGACTGCTGCCCAAAAGTTTCATAGCTGGAGAATACAATTCTTTATAACACTTAGGAGTGTTACCTGTAAACGGCCTGTAATCTCCCAGAGAAGTCAGGGTGCTTCTCAGAACAGTTTTACTGCTGAGTGCACAGATACAATGTTACAGAGACAAAATTGGTACCTAAGAAGAATTTTCTCCACATATGAAAAAAAAAAAAGGATTTTCCTATTAAATCAATTGGAAATGCTTGTGTGGGAAATCGGAAGCTCTAGGGACTCCCCTAGCATTGCTTCTGTTTGCTCAATGGCTAAGAACTTTCTTTTAAGGTGGGCTGAACCTTCAGATATCACATATGACTTGGTCCTGAATCAAATTAATGAGTGCCTCATGAAGGTTCATATAATTTCACGCGGAAACAATGTCCTAGCTTAATATTTTCTTTTGTTCAAGAGGCCAGCAGCCCATTAGCTGGTGACTTCCTGCCAATGTGGGGAACAGAAAGGAAACAAGGAAGAAAAGGCTGCCACCCTGGGAGGAAACTCTGAACTAGCCCCACAATCAGTAAAGGAAAAATATATCACCCGGAGGTATTAGTCCACCAAAAAATGTTTTATAATAGTTGAACACAAAAATCAATTCTGAAGTGTAATATATCATATCCCATAAATAATATGTCTCCCATCAAAAAAGTGAAGAGAAAAAATTAGGCGGCGAGGAATGGGGGGAAAAAGTTTTTATTAGAAGGGGTAACTGAAAGCTAAAGACCAAGGTCCCTCTCCACTGGAGAAAGGGGCCAGGTAAACAAGGAGGTCCTCCGGAGGGCTTTCAGCAGAGCTCAACATAATGGCAAACTATAGATTGTACTGCCCCCAGGATTGGGTAAAGGAAAGAATAAAAACTCAGGCAGCCCACATGGCCAGAGGAACGGGTCCTGACCTAATACAGATTTATTCCTCTGTATCCAAATAGCCCCTTTGGTCCAGGCAACAGAAACATTTCTCAGGGTGCTCTGTTCATGTACAAAGCCCAGGCTCTCTTAGGCTTTTCTTCAGTTTCTGCTTTGAGTTCAGGCTATTTGCAAATAAACATTTGGGTTAGCATTCTCTCTTAGTCGTCTCTTTTTTCTTCCTCCCTCTGTCCTTCCCTTTCCTTCCTTCCTTCCTTCCTTCCTTCCTTCCTTCCTTCCTTCCCTTCCTTCCTTCCTTCCTTCCTTCCCTTTCCTTTTACTTCCTTCCTTCCTTCCTTCTTTCCTTCTTCCTTCCTTCCTTCCTTCCTCCCTTCCTTTCTTCCTCCCTTCCTTCCTTCCTCCCTCCCTTCCTTCTTTCCTTCCTCCCTCCCTTCCTTCCTTCCTTCCTTCCTTCCTTCCTTCCTTCCTTCCTTCCTTCCTTCCTTCCTTCCTTCCTTCCTTCCTTCCTTCCTTCCTTCCTTCCTTTTCTTTCTTGCTTTATCTCTTGCTTTTTTTCTCTCTTCCTCTCTTTCACAACAATCCAGAGTTACTCGGGTTTCAACTGAAGTGAATTTCAGAGGTCACAAGAAAGCAGGAAAAATTCCATTCCTTTGATAAGCCTCATAACAGCTGTAGCTTATTCCTTTACCTTTTCACAAGATTAGTACAAGCCACCTTGAAACTGGAACAAATAGACCACACTTCTGGGCTGAAGTGGACTATTGGGTCACTTCCCAACCTTTTGTCCTTCCAGTAATCATGGGATATAGACTTTAGAGGGAAACTCCTATTCTATCATTGTCCCTGTTACTTTAGGGTCATGCAGTTTGATCATAGATTTAGAAATGGAAGGGACCTCTGAGGCCCTCTAATCCAGTGCCTTCATTTTATGGATGAGGAAATTGAAACATAGAGAAGTGAAGTGATTTTCCTAAGAGAATGCTTAAGGTAATTAACAGAGCCAGAATTGGTCATCAGGTCCTCTGCCTCCAAAGCCAGGGCTCTTTTCTCTGTGCCATAGCTGGGATGTCTTTGATATTAATTCCTAAAATCTGAACCCTAGAGATTTCAGTGTGGAATACAGTCAACAAGCCCCAGGACTGAGATCTACTTAGGAATCTATCAGAAGTGGATTTCATGTTTTTTTGCAAAGCCACCTTCTGACTAGAAACTCTCCGACCTGGTACATGGATTGTTGGCACTTCACAGGAAATGTCCTTACTAACTACCCATACTTATGATGGATGGAACAGCTGTACTTGCATTATGTGTTAGGAGAAATCCTGCCTCCAGACTGACATCATCCTCTTCTCAGCCTTCCCTTGGACATTGCATTTTAACCTTTTCCCTCTTAATGTAATGCCTCTAAAAATAAGGACGCTAATCATGACATAGAACCAAAGGTTTTTCAGGGCTGGATCCAAGGAACCTTTGGAATCCTCTAGTTTGATGCTCTCATATTATTAAGGAGTGAGGGCCACAGAGGTGAAGGGAATTATCTAAGGTTACAAGGTAAATACATTACAGAGTGAAGAGAGGCAACATAGTAGAAAAGAGAGAACACTGGAAATAGAGGTGGAAGAGCTAAGTTCTCAACTTCAGGCAAGTCATTTAACTTGACTGAAAATCAGTTTGCTCAGCTGTCAAATTGGGGTACAAATACCTGAGATATTATAATAATGACAATTATAGAGTGCTTTGTGATTTGCAAGGCACTTTATAGAGAGGACTTTATTTTAGCTTCCCACCAACCCTCAGATGTAGGTATTACAGGTATTGCTTTTCCCATTTTACAGATGAAGAAATGAGACTCAGAGATATGAAGGGGTTTGTACAAGGACTCAGCTAATAAGTACCAGAAACAAAATTTTACCTAGGTCTTCCTGATTCCAAGTTCATTATTTATGTATTGTTATTACCATTTTACAGATGAGAAAACTTAAGCACAGATAAATTAACTTTTTTGCCATGGTTGCAATGGGAAGTTTGTGGTCAGGTTTCCTGACTCCAAGTGTAGAAAGAACACAATACTGTGTTCCTTCTCCGGGCTTTATCATTTGCTTCCTGTGTGATGTTGCTTGAGTCATTCCCCTCTCCGGGCTTCATTTCCTCAAATGGAAAATAAGGGAGTCAGATTTCTAAAGTCTCTTTCAGCTCCATTAACTGATGATTCTGATTATTATAACTATGACACTACAAAAATTATTCTCCCTCAGCCAAAATAATTCCTAGTAGAGGCAGTCTATCCATGGGAAGAAGAATGGGTAGGAATGGCTTGCTTACTTCATTTCCAAATGAGAACATTGGTGACACTCTATATGGGCTACTTTTCTCATTAACTGGATTTTATACCAAGCGGGGTATTAGTTTGCCTCTATTCTCCTCTAATCCCACAAACAGTGAAACACAACTACACCCTCAGCTTGTAACCAGAGACCCGAGATCTTCTCAAGATGAACAGAGAACTTCAGGAAATTGAAGCTCGTCTTCCTTTTCCAGGTTTTGAATCAAAATAGCAATTAAATCTTTCACATGTGGTTCCCTTGCCAAGATGGATAGAATTCCTCAACCGAGACAAATGTAAATCAATAGGACCAAATGCTGCTGTCACCTGTCTCTGTTTAAACGGGGACGTGGATCCTCCACCTGTTTGGGACAATGCAGGAGGTCACATTTGGCCTTTACACATGCTTTTTACCCAGTGAGATGAAATGAGCGCTTTGTGGATGAAGTCTACAGTCATGTTTCACATGCTGACTGGAATTAAGTTTCACTTTTCTTAGCTACCTATAAATCCTGCTCTGTTTATTTAAAAAAAAAATACATGAGCCTTGAATTGGACTGCAGATCAGGGGCTAACCTGCATTGGCAGTGAGTTTCCTAACTGGGATTTTCCTGTATCACTGAAATCACAGATCCACTAAAAATGGGAATTACAATACTTTGTCTATCTTCCAGGGTTAGTATAAGGACTTTGCATATTGTAGAGTGTTGTGGAAATATTACTATTTTTAAGTGACTTGTTTTTTCATGCGGTCAAGGTGGAAGCTGTGTTGGAAAAGGAAGAGATATCCAAAACGTTAGAGCTAGAAGGGACCTTTGAGATCCCCTAGTTTAGTGGCTGTGAACCCGTGGGGGTCCCTTTCAGAGGGTCTGCAAGGTCAAAACTCTTTTCAAAATAATACTAAGATCATGATTTTTGCCTTTTTCACTCTTGTTCTCTCAGTGAAGTTTTCCAGATTCCACATTGAAACTGACTTTTAAGGAACTATTGCTTGTTGAGTTTGAGTATAGCATCAAAGAAGCATATCTATAATTATCTAAAAAGGCTATTGAAATACTTCTCCCTTTCCTATGTGTGTGTGTGTATGTATGTTTGTATGTATGTATACATTTATCTATCATCTATCTATCTACCTATCTGTCTGTCTGTCTGTCTGTTTGTCTGTCTGTCTCTGTCTGTCTATCTATCTACCTATCTCTGTGTGAGGCTAGATTTTTTTTTAGCGTGTTTCAACCAAATAACCTATCACAATAGATTGAAGACAGAAACAGACAGGAGAATCCAGCTGTCTTCTATTAAGCCAGACATTAAAGACATTTGCAAAAAATATGTAAAGCAATGCTACTCTTCTCACTGTTTTTTTTGAAATGATAATTATTTTTCATTTAAATATATTATTTGTATTAATATATATTGGGCTTATTATTACTTTCAATGACTTAATAAATACGTATTTAAAATGATCAGTTTAATTTTTAATATGGCAAGTATTAATGGATATAACCTACATAAACAAAAGCTCTTTAGCATCCTTAATAATTTTTAAGAGTGTAAAGGGGTCCTGATAATGAAAAGCCTTCATCCAAACCCTTCTTGTACAAATGAAAACCAGAGAAGAACAAATGAGGATCAGAGAAGCAAGAGGGCATAATAGCAGAGAAGGGATTTGAAGTGTCCTACTCCTGCTCCAATCCCATTTCCCTTACACCATGGTGGCTGCGAGGAAAAAGAAGAGGGGAAAATTTGAGGAGAAGAAATTAGGTTAAATGGCAAATAGTCATGAAGCATGTGGGGGAAGAAAATAGCTGTTGTCAGACAGGTAACAAAACCCTATCTATTCAAGGCATATTCTTGATAATGTTTAATCTCTTCACTGAGTTTTATAGGAGATTGTCTGATAGAGGAAATCACCTAGCATTTGGAGTCAGAAGACCTGGTTTCAAAAGTAGCTCTGCTTTACTAACATGATAGGTAGCATGTCAATTTCTTATTTGGGGTGTGTGTGTGTGTCCTATAATATGTTTTTTTCCCTAAGAACTAGAAGAGGGTAGCTGGGTGACTCAGTGGATAGAGCACTGGGCCTGGAAAGATCACCTTCCTGAGTTCAAATCTGGCCTCAGACACTTACTAGCTGTGTCACTCCTAAGTAATTCACTTAGTCCTGTTCACCTCAATTCCTCATCTGTAAGATGAGCTGGACAAGGAAATGATGAACCACTCCGGTATCTTTGCCAAGAATATCCCAAACGGGGCCTTGAAGAGTTAGATACAACTGAACAACAACAAAGGCACAAGGTAGTATGCTGGGTGGTGGGGATATAGAGATGAAAAATGATAGTCTTTGATTAGTGGTATGCCCTATTATATATTTTATAGTATTATGTAATATAATATATGTCATTGTAATATGATAATTATTACATTATGTATAATATATAGCAATTATAATATAATATATTTTCTATTATCTATTAAATTAAAATATTTTAAACTATTTTAAGGTCAGGAAATATATAAGTATATTTTATGATTAAAATATATATTTTTATGCCTCTATAAGTTCTTCTTTTGTTCTGACTATGCAATACCCACTGCAACTAGTTTAATAAAATATACATATACATACATACATACATACATACATACATACATACATACATATATCTTTGTTTATTTAAAAATCCTGGACTTATTAAGCACCAGCTGAGATGAGTATTTCTATGTACATAGTAAAAAAGATAAAGGCGTCTGTGAAAATTTTAAATCTGTGTTGCACTGTTTACTTTTGCTTTAAAACATATAATAAATTCAACATGTAACTTTCAAAGATATTTTGCATATTTTAAATTCTTTCTACCTTTCCTTTCCTTCTCTTTTTTTGCATTTTAAAAAAAGATGCTTCAATGATCCTCTTTCTTTCTTTTTTTTTTTTTGGCTATCCTATGCCTAATCTTTCCCTTTTGCCACCAACCCCACTCCTATCATTGAAAACAAACAAATAAAAACAAAACCCCTGCAATAAACATACATAGTCAAGAAAAACAAATTACCATCAGTCATATCTGAAAGTATGTATCTTTTAAAAATTTTTTTGCAAGTATGTATCTTGTTCTTCATCTTGAGTACATCACCTTTCTACGAAAAGTTGGGTATCGTGTTTCAACATTGTTCAGTCATTTTCAGTTGTATCTGACCCTTCATGACCCTATTTAGGGTTTTCTCGGCAGAGAGACCGCTGGAGTGGTTTAGCTATTTCCTTCTCTAGTTCATTTTACAGATAAGGGAATGGAGACAAACAAGGTTAAATGGTTTGCCCACGGTCACACAGCTTAAATGTCTGACACCAGATTTGAACTCAGGAAGATGCATCTTTTTGACTTCATGCCCTGCACTTTATCCACTGCACCACCTAGCCACCTCCCAGTTCCTGGGATCATTGTTGGTCATCACATTGAATACAGTTCTTAAGTCTTTCAAGGTAGTTTTTCTTTACAATGGCATTGTTATTATATAAAGTGCTTTTTTTTGTCTCTGCTAACCTCACTTTGTATCTGTCTCTTCATTTTTCTCTGAAACCATTCTTTTCATCATTTCTTATGTCACACTTACATTTGGATATTGTAATTTGTTCCACCATTATTCAATTGATGGGTATTCCCTTAGCTTGCAGTTCTTTGCTATTACAAAAAGAGCTACTATACATATTTTTTTATGGATCCTTTTCTCCTTTCTATGATCTCTGAGCTATAAGCCTAGTAGCGTTATTCCTACACTATTTAGTGCCTTTGAGGGTGTATTTCCAAATATTTCCAGAACAACCAAATCATTTCACGTAGCCACTAGGTTTACATTAGTGTGTCCATTTCCCCTGCAGCTCTTCCAAGAAATGTCATTTTCCCTTTTTTTGGTTATATTTGCCAATCTGCCAATTTGGGTGTGAGGTGGAAAGCCAGCACGGCTTTAATTTGAATTACTCTAATTATTTGTGATTGAAACATTTTAAAAAACATGATTATTAATAGCTTGTAATTCATCCTTTGAGAACTGTTTATTCATATCTTTTTGACCATTTATCTGTTGGGAAATGGCTCTTGTTTATATAAATTTGAAACAATACCTTACATCTGTTAGATATGACATCTTTATCAGAGAAAATTGCTGCAGAGATTTTTTCCACCAATCAACTATTTTATTTCCCATTTTAACTCCACTGGCAAAAAAAAATCATTTTAAATAACCACAATTGGCTATTTTATCATTAGTGATCCTCTCTATCATTTGTTTGGCCATGAATGTTTCCCTTCTCCATAGTTTTAAAAGATATTTCATTCCTTTATCTGCTAATTTGTTTATGGTGTGATGTTTTCCACATAAGCAATGCATCAAGATGGACCTTATCTTGGTGTGTGGTATGAGATATTGGTTTATAGCTAATTTGTGTCAGATTGCTTTCTAATTTTTTCAGTAGTTCTTTTGAATAGCAGGGAGTTTG
>NW_027555736.1:84229484-84291984 GCF_003287225.1 Phascolarctos cinereus | reverse complement strand
GGGACTTTAGAGAACATTTAGTTCCAATATCTCCTTTTATAGATAAGGAAACAGAAATCCATAGAAGTACAGTGAATTACCCAAGGTCACACAATAAATTACTGGTATAGCTCAGAGTAAATTCTGGATAATTTCTTCCCAACTATTCTAGAAATAGCCACTAAAAGATTAACATGATCACTTTTGGAAAAAATGACACTTTTATGGTCTAAAATTATAAGGCATTATAGAAGATGGACTTTAGAAACTGCCTCATAAATTTGAGTACTGTAAATCATATACAATCTATCCCAAAAGTTGCATCAGTGCCATAGAATCAAGGGAAAAGCCTGCATTGGCCTTAGGAAACCATGAGCCATTTGGACAAATGATAAAGAATCTTTATTTTGTGATACTTCAGAATTCTCACTGAGTTTAGGGTGGAACTGACAATTGGACTAGCTTTTGCTGGTAAGAATAAGGAAGACTTTCTGGGTCATAGAACCAACAAGGTTTCATTATCACAGGACTAACACAATGAGGGACTACATATTTTCTCAAACCTTGCTACCTCTCCAACCTCTCCAAAATGGAAATTACCCACAAGAGAGAAAGTAATTTCAGCTGTCTCCATAGTCTAGAACACCAAGACTCCCAAAGGGGTAACAATTCAGTGAACTAACAGCAGAAGAGGCTAATCCTTAATCCCTAAACTCACTCAGCACACCCTCCTCCAACCTCCTACCATACTTTGACAGCAGTTGCACAAGCCAACCCATGAGCTTACAATAGAACTGAATTGTACCACTTGTCTCCTAGTAGTGGGAAACCAAAATGTGGAAGAAACTTGCTCAGCCTGGGGACTTCAGTGGAGGCACAGAAAATTGAGGAAAAGAGGAAATGAGGGCAAGCCATGTTTAGGGGGCTGTGTGACACTCCACTGACCCTGACAGAAAGAGCCCATCATCCAGCTGGTGCATGAGAGAAAGATGAGATGGCTTTGAGGTCTAGCTCTGGGGAAACCACCACTAAAGGGGAAGGAATCAGAAAGTGAGCCATAGGGGAATATAAGAGAAATAAAAAAGACAGAAATTACCAAAGATCTCAGGAGGAAAAAAAAGTTCAATTAAAAATCTTGAACATAAACAATTAAAAAACACACAACAAAAGGAAATATGTTCTCCAGATCAGCTGAGTCCAGAGATCTATGAATAAATATTGTAAGACAAAAGAAAATGAATCATCACCTGATGAGGTAGAGGATCCTGTGGATTCTCTGGAGGAGTTGGAACCATAGTGGGATATTCCTGAATGGTTTGAAAGAGAAATCAGAATTGTGAAAGCAGAATTTGTTGTCTGTACAGAAGAAATAATTGGCAGGATAGAAAAACTTGAATCTACTGTGGCAAGTCTCACAACAGGAACAAAAGAGAAAATAACTGATAATACAATACATAGAAGTGAAAGGTAAGCTGGAAGAAGAGAAGAAAAGAAAGAAAAAAAGGAAGAAAGAAGGAAAAGGAAAAGGAAGATAGGAAGAAAATTGAAGAAAGAAAGGAAGGAAAGAAGATCATAAAACTTTCCTTTGCCTCTAAAAACTTTCACTTTTGATTAGATTTGACATTTGATTCTGAGTTCATCCCAAGTCTCATATAGCACTTAAGCACTTCCCAACGTGAACAACCATTTTCTTCCTCTTGTTCCCTTTACCACATCTCATTTGTACTTCTCTTCTTTTGGATTAGTGAGCTTTTTCTTTTCTTGAGCCTTGCTTAACCCAAACTCAATACTACAGAGAAAAATATCAAATATCAAAGCTTGCTTTCTCAAGGAGAACTCAAGTGGACAGAAAGCCCTAAAAAATTACATTAGACAGATTCACAGTTCTCATTTTCGAGGCCTATGAACTATGGGTTGAATCTAGCTGGTCAAAGAAAAGGATCTTGCAATTATCTGATGAATTAGGGCAGTGTCAAAAACCAATTTAGACTATTCAAACCAAAGTCCATTTTCAACACTGCCCGTAATTACTGGGTAATTCCTTGAATTCCATTTTCTAGATGACTGTGTTGATCTCTCTTCTTTTTCACTGACATTCTAGGAAGCCAAACTCTGCCCTTCATATTCTAATATTCTGGATGAATCTCTATTCATTGGTGATTAACGTTTCAAGCCGGGGTGTGTCTCTTATGCTCAGTATAATAGTGCAGGCAAGATCATCATTTACATGCAGTACAAATGGAAATGTGAAATTGTTATCAATATTCAAACACAGACCCTTAGTCTATCTGGAAACAGTTTTACAGTTTTCCTGACTTGTGGCACTAGCAAATAATAAAGGAAGCATTTTCATATTCATTATAAAAATGAATCCATTGTTAGCTCTTCCTTTATGGTGTCAAAGTCTATAGGGTTCATCGTTCAGATACTAGGACATTTTACATACTAATGAATCCCCATTGTAGCCCTATAAGATTAGTGGTAATCACCTTTTTCAGGGCATGGAACCTAATCATTCAAACTAGGTCTATAATATGAAAATAAAACAGTCATAAATTCCCAAAGAATCCAGATGAGTTTAACACTCTTTCTTGATCCTTCCTGGGTTCACAGCCAACTTCTGACATTTACTAGTTGTGTGACCAGGGGCAGAACACTTAACCTGTCTGAATCTCAGATTCCTTATCTATAAAAAAGGGGATTATGATAACCTGTAGCAGTACCTTGGCTTTTGTCTCAAATAAGAAAATGGACATAAAGTATCTTTGCAAACCTTAAAGTGCTGTCAAATACCAGCTATAAGAATCATTCCCATTACTGCCACCATTATCGTGGCTGAGAGGCAGACTGAGATAGAGGGTTGGCCTTAGATTCTAGAACACAGGTTCTCATCTTGCCTCTGACATATACTGGGTATTTGACAACGAACAAGTCATATAGCTTCCTAGAACTCCAGGCAGTTTTCGAAGATAAAACTGTAAATCATAGATGACTTCTCAATCTGCACTGGTGGAAGGAGTTTCTCTACCCAGAGCTCCCTATTAAAGAAATCACTGTTCTGGCCAACTTGTCACCCTCCTTCTACCCCTCTCCATCTTTTCCTATTGGCATTAAGAAGCAGTTTCAAAATTAAGAAAGCTCTTCCTTAAAATAATACTATTTAAGCCTAAGTAGGAAGGATTTAACTTAGAAAGAAAAGACTTGCTTCTCTTCTTATCCTTGGATATTCCCATTTTGAATCTTCAAGACAGAAATTTCAGTAATTAAAAGATTTGTGAAAACATTACATGACCATTTTTATTGTAAGAGAATGCTCGTGTCAAATTTGTACCACAATTTTGGCCAAAGCCATGTCATTAGGTACTTTATAATCAATCAATCAACAAGTATTTATTAAGTGCCTATTCTGTGCTCGGTATTCAGGTAGGAGCCGGGGATACAAATACAACTAATGAATGAAACCTTCTGGCTTGTTCACTTCCAGACATCAGGGGCTATAATTTGGATGGTGTGTATATTAACAACATCAATTTCCATAGGCTTTTTATATTTTGTTGTTGTTCATCTGTCTTTGTGATCCCATTTGGGGTTTTCTTGGCAAAGATATTGGAGTGGTTTGCCATTTCCTTCTCCAGCTCATTTTAGAGACAAGGAAACTGAGGCAAACAGGGTTAAGTGATTTGCCTAGGGTAACACAGCTAGCAAATGTCTGAGTCTGGATTTGAGCTCAGGTCTTCCTGACTCCAGGCCTTGTGCTCTGTCCACTGAGGCACCTAGCTGCCCTTGCTTTTTATATACATGATCACTGAATGTGAGTGTAAGAATGTTTCTCACCTGGAAGCATCAAGGCCCTCTACAATGTCCTGACAAGTTGACATCTAGACTTTGAATGCTGCAAGACTGAGAACTCATTACATTTTGAGGAGTCCATCATATTTCACTTTTGGATAATTCTAATTGTTGGGAGGTTTCATACTTTTGGGTTGTAATATCTCCCTCTTAATCTTTCACCTAGTACTCCTCATTCTGCTCTTTGGAAATGAGCAAAACAAATCCAGTTCCTCTTCCACATGAAAGCCATTCAATTGTGTTCAAGAACTTAATACATCCTGCTTCACACCCCCATCCCCACCCTTAAGTCTTCTGTTCTCCAGGCTTAACATTTCCAGGTGTCACAGGTGCCGTTTACCTGTGTAGAAGAGGCAATATGATTTGGTGCAAAGGAGTTGGTCTCGGAGCCAGAAGTTTCTTACTGCTCACTTTAATGTGGTACTTTTCCATTTACAAAGCACTTTTCTCACTGCACATCTACTATGCACAACTTGTTATTCCTTTCAAATATACAACAAAATCATCCCTCCTCCCTCTGTCCACATAGAAAATCATACCCTTACCTGTGGATGCTCTGCCTAAAGGAATATAAATTTTCATCTCTGAAACCTAGCAAAATATCTTGGGGTTATGGGCTAGATTTTTTTTTAATGGACCACGCCTTAAACCCCTCCCAGATTGATTTTTTTTTTACTAAGTAAAAGAGGCCACTCTTTACCTCATTTCTTACCTAGCCTTTAATTTTTGAATGGGTGTTGCCTGGGATAAACTGAGACCTGAGAAAGACCTTAGCTTAAAAAGGGCAAGGCCTCCCACTGCATTGCCATCCATCTCCAGTCATCTGGATCTATATCTTGCCACTGGACCCAGAGGGCTCTGGAGGAGAGACTGAGGTTGGTGACTTTGCACAGCCCAGCCCTGGTGATAAATCCAATTCACTTGTTAAGTCATGACATATCCTTCCTGATGTCATAGTCCTCTCGGGAAGGACAAACAACAACAACAACAACAACACCTTTTCTCACACTAATCTTTGAAAGAGGAAATTCAAATAAAGAAATGAATGGATAGATGACTGAATGAAAGAACGAATGAGACTCCATTTTTGCCATTGAAAAATGGAAAGTTTGGTGAGGTTGAATCAATTACTTGACATAGTCACATGAGAAAGCTGGTAGTTGAACCCAGATCTTCTGATTCATGATTTCTCATGCTTTCCACTGAATCCAGTGGGCCTCTAGGCTTAGTGCTGCCATTACTAGAAATCCCTTCACCTTTTCAGACCTCAGTTTCATTTTCTGCAAAGTGAGGGAACTAGAGCCTAGATGATTGACTTCTAAGGCCCCTTCCAGTTTTATGATTCCCTTCTACTAGGCAACCAATCATTTAATAAAAATTGATTGAGCAGTTTTTATATGCCAGGTACCATGCTAGGAGCTAAGGACGTAAAGACAAAAGTGAAACAGACCCTCCTTCAGGGAGCTTACATTCTATTGAGGAGACAACATGTACTCAAATCTACATAAAACCTATATGCCAAATTGATAGCAGATGGGAGAGGAGAGGCACTGGAAGCTGCGGGGTGGGAAAGGCTTCATGGAAAGGCCTTGAGCTTCTAGCTTTCATGTCTTGAGTTGAGTTCTGAAGGAAATTAGGGGATTCTAAGAAGAGAGAATACATTCTAGCCATTAAAGATGGCCAATGCAAAGGCACAGAGATGAAAGATGGAGTATCATAGATGAAGAAGAGAAATGAGGTCAATTTTGCTGGCCCTCAGTGTGATTGAAGAAGAATAATGTGTAATGAGGCCTGAAAAGTTGGTTGGAGCCAAGTGGTGAAGGGCTTTAAACACCAATGGGACTTTGTATTTAATCCTATAGGTAACAGGGAACCACTGGGGTTATTGAGTAGGACAGTGCTAGGGGCAGATCAGTGTTTCCAAAGAGATCATTTTGACAGCTGTGTGGCAGAGGATTGGAAAGAGGAGGGCTTTGAGGGGACAAGATTAGTTAGGAGGCCATTGCAATAGTCTAGGCTAGAGGTGATAAACAAGGGCAGTCGCTGTAAGAATAGTAAGAAGGTATGGATGTGAATGTTGCTGTGGAAGTAGAAATGGCAATCCTTGACAACTAGTTGGATATGTGGGGTGGGTGAGAGAGGAGTCGAGGATAATAGCAGGGTTGTGAACCTGGGTGAATAGCAGGATAGAGGTGTCCTGGACAGAAACAGCAAATTTAGAAGCAGGGTGAGTTTGGAGGCAGTATCCCAAATGGTCATACTGCCCACAGTCTGTAAACAAAATACTGAGGGATCTAAGTTTGTTTAGTACTTTTTGACCTTTAAAGCCATTTCAATCATCAGAAGTGATATAGGTTCGACTTGGATTTGCTCTTTGTTACCTGTGTGACCTTGGGTATGTCATTTAACCTCCATGGATCTCAAATTCCTCGTATGTAAAATGAAGAGGTTGGAAGATGTGGTTTCCCAGCTACAAAGCCATGTGTCCAGAGTTGCCTCACCACTGCCCCTCCCCTGCCAACTATTCCAAACCTTTGCCTGAATATTTCCTTCTAAAATTAAGATAAAGAAATCTCTCTTCTCCAACTCAAGCTGAGGTACTCCCATTGGCTTCTGGTGAAATTTCGATGCTAAATTCGGTGGGTAAAGAGATCTAGCCTGTAGCTGGGTCAGGGGCTTGCTTGTTACATTCCAAGGTCTGAGCCTGTGCCTTCATGGAGTCCTCAGTTCCAATGGGCCTCTCTCCCTCTCAGGGCACTTTGGCTTTCAGTGGGCCAGGCCGCACTTGTCTTACCTGCTGCAGAGCACAAAGGGAGGGGGGTGGTGAAGGGGAGGTGATGACAGTGGCTTCTATCAGCAAATCTTTGTGAGGATAAGGTTGCATGGTTTGCAATTAGACAACCAGGTCCTGTGGCATGGGAGATCATTTCCTTCAGCAGGTTATCATTTTGGAAAAATCAGGGGCCTTTTAATATACAGTACATCTCCCTGAATCCAGCACAGCTCCTCTGCGCCAGCTCAAAGAAGGCCGCTCCTTAACGGCTGTTAACTCTTCAGGGAAAAACAATGACTTTTGGGCCCAGCTGCATGTACAGCTTGTAGTCACAGTGTAAACAGTTTGTGGTGCAGAGAAGGAACTGTGAGCCAGACAAAGACCCCGTTATGTTGGGTGAGAGGGGCCCTTTGTATGAAACACTACAGGGAGGACTAGGGGCAGCCTTCTTCCTCTCCCAGAAGCCCTAGATTCTACTTTTGCTATTGAATAGTACCTTGAAGTATAGGGGAAAGTGTTACCTAGTCTCACCTTCTGGAAGGAGCTCCCACCTTTCCACATTCTGGGCTCTTTCTCCATGGTGTTGTCTCTTAGGGTTATGGTCCTACTGTAAAGAAATTTGGGAAGCAAGTGTAATCTGGAGGAGATAATCAAAAGACCAAGATTTGACACCAGGAGAAGGGGATGGCAGAAGATGAGACAGATAGTGTCATCGAAGCAATGAACACAAGCTTGGACAGACTTCAGGAGATGTTGGAGGACAGAAGAGCCTGGTGTGCGATGGTCCATGGGGTCATGAAGAATCAGACGTGATTGAATGAATTAATAATTACAATCTGTCCCTTACTTGGGATCACAGTTTTAGAACTGAAAGGGAAATTAGAAAACATCAGGACCAGGAGTCCTTAACTTGGAGAACACCAATAAGGCTAACAATGGCAAGATGCCTGTGAACACACAAGAAAATATGACATCTTTATTCTCACTAACCTTTGGTTTTCTTTGTAATCCTATGTATTTTATTTAATGCATTTAAAAGCATCGTTCTGAGAAGGGGTCCATAAACTTCAACTGATTGCCATGGGGTCTGTGACACACACCCACAAAATGGTTGGTCTTGACCAACTTCCTCATTTTACAGATGAGGAAAATGAGTCTTAGAGTGAAGTGACCTGGCCAAGGTTGTATATGTAGGAGGTAGCAGATGTAGAATTCAAACTTTGCTCTTTTGACTTTTTTTTTCCACCAATTTCCCCCTGTATCATCCAGCTATCTCTTGCTGTATGACCTTAGGCAAGCCACCTTATTCCCTTCATCTATGTCTTCCTCTACAAAAGGAACATACTCATTCCTCACCACTTCCTCATTTAGTCTTTCTTTTCTTTAAGATGCTGGAATCTTTTCTGATCCCCCAAACTGCCATGACCTCCTTCTAAAACTATCTAGCATTTAACCACTTTGTGTTTATTTGTATTTGTTCTCTTTATATTTATTCTTTATGTATGAATATATGTATATAATTTTTATATTATACACATACACACATACATCCATAAATATGTACTTGTTTTATCCCTGGTTAGAATTCAGCCCCATAAGTATAGGAATTGTTTAATTTTTTATATTTATAGCCCCAATACCTAGCACAATGTCTGGCGCCTAGTAGGCACTTAGTAAGTGCTCATTGATTGACTGACTGAAAGAGAAGGGATGAGTTTAACCAGATTACAGGGTTTTGTGGGTAAAAGCTGACAAAAGCAAGATTGGCTGACATCAGATTCTGTAAGGCTTTGATTGCCAGGCTAAGGAATTTGGATTTTATTCACCTAGCCATGTGGATCCATTAAGTGTTGCATGATTAAAGCTTGGCTTTAGAAGGTTACTATGGAATCAGCATGATGGATGTATTAGAGAGCAAAGGAGTTGCAGGAGGATGATACTGAAATATTTCAGGTGAAAAGTATAAATGATACTTGTTTCTATCACTTACTCATTTCTCAATTACTGCTCTGTGTCTTGGAAACTGGATTCTAACTGCACTAATTAAATGAAATAGTTCTCCAAAATTAGTAATGTTCTCTTATTTGCTTGATCCAGTGGTCTTTTCACAGTCCTCATCCTTCCTTCTTGACCTCTCCGCAGCTTCTGGCACTATTGATAACCCCTTCCTTCTCTCCTCTCGTGGCCTCCATGATGCTGATCTCTCTTAGTCCTCCTCTGAGCCATTTGACCATTCCTTACCATCCTCTTCTGTTGGATCATTACCCATCTCCAGCCCGCCATCATTGAGTGATCCTGGAGGCTCTGTTCTAGGCCCTTTTATCTTATCACTCTAGACTTTTGCTCAGTGATTATATCAGCTTCTATGGGTTCTATGATCGTCTTACTCAGACTCTTGACCACATATATCCGGCCCTAATATCTAGCCCATTGGATATAATCACCTGGATGGTCTTATCCAAAAGAATTGCCCTCTAACCTGTCCCACAGCTGTTTGCTTGATTGCCTTGATCCTCGATACCTTCCTTTCTCCATTAAAGGTATCACAGTAGTCTCCTAGTCATCCAGGTTCACAACCTTAAAGCAGAGCCATTCTTAACTCATTTCTTCTCTCATATCCAATTAGTTGCCATATATCATCAATTCTACCTCCACAACACTTCTTCTATCCATCCTTTTGTCTATACTTACACAGTTACCATCATAATGGAGGTCTTCATCATGTCTTACATGGACTCTGGTTAGAGGTTCTTAATTCTGCTTTTGGTCTCAGTGATTTCATTCTTTGACCTGTCTCATCTGCCCTCCATGGAGCTACCAAAATAATCTTCCTAAATATGATTGTTTTCACCTCCTCAATAATCTTCAATGGCTCCCTACTGACTTATATAAAATGACTCCCCAGCCTGACATATAAAGTCCTTCACATTCAGTCATTTTACATCAGTCTCTTTCATTAAGAGAATGTTCCAGTCTGGCTGGTCTCCTTATGCTTCTTTCATCTCAACATTTCATTTTCTGACTCCATGTCTTAGCATGGAATGTCTCCCTTGATTGGAATTCATTCCATCTCACCTCTTCCTCTTAGAATCCCCATCTTTATTTAAGCCTCAGCACTCAGGCAAATTCAGAAAGCCTTTCCTGATTCCTGTAGTAAATTAGTGTTTTGCTTTCCCCAATTATTTTGTATTTAATTAGTTCTTTATGTGTCATTCCTCCAATAGACTGATTCTCATTTTTGTCTTTGTAACCCCAGTACCTAGCAGAGTGCTTTGCATAAAATAATCCTCAGTAAATGTTCATTGGATTTGAATTTGATTGACTGATGAAGCAGCTAACATGGACAATTCTTTTGAAAAGCTTGGTTGTAAAGGGAGGGGGAAAAATAGGATAGTAGTTAGAGTGGGTGGCAAGGTCAAATGAAAGAGGTTTCTTTTTTATTTTTCCACAGGTGCAATTTTTAAAACAATGTAATAGGAGTCAATGGAAAAGGGGAAACTGAAGATAATGATGATAGAAGTAAGAGCTATCATGATAATGGACTGTACATGGCCTTCATTTAAATATGAGGCTGTAAATATTTAAATTTGGAAGCACTTCCTTGGCTTCTACATTAACTAATGCTTTCTGGATAGGGTTCAAGATGGATACATCTTATACCAAATTCTCCTCAATTAATTAATGTCCTTGGAAGTTTCCAGCATATTTTTTCATCGCCTTATATATTTAATATTGACCATGTGTTATATCTTCCATCTATAATATCTTAATATTTTCACAAAGGAGGATTGCTCTTTTCCTCCTCAAATAATTATTTTCCAATGGACCTTTTTTGAATTATTACAAAATTAAGATTTTTGCCATTTAAAACTCTCTCTGGCACAGATTATATTCTGTTACAATTCGTGATGTGGTGGAGCATCGGGTTATTCTTTCTGTGACCACTATGCCTAAAGCCCTTACATTAATGTGGCAATATATCTTGACCACTCATATATGGACATGTTTGAGATGGTTAAGGAGAAGGGATTAATAGTTATATAGCAAGGGCTAAAAACCCAGTGGAGAATCCAATTTACTTGATAGCAATCAGAAGTTCAATCTGACATGACCCTTCAAGGTATTGAAATTATAGCTTGGAATGTAAATGGAATCAACCAGCATCTCAAGGGAAGGAGAGATATTCATTTATAAATTTCATCAGGTGTGACCTAGTATATTGCAGGAAACGCAGTGTACCACCTTCCTAGTGAGCCAGCAGAGCTCAATAAAGGAACAGTTGGTAGGTTTCACTCCTATGTTTACAAAGAGATCAAGATAGGTCACTGATCCAATCAGGAAATGAGTAAGATATGAAGGTTTCTGAGAGCACGAGGAAACAATGGTTAAACTCAGTTTATGAAGCACAAAAGCTTTGATAGTTAGAGTGACTGCTCACTAGTAACAGATATAGGCTGATTTAATGGTCTTTTTCTTGCTCCTGGTACCTGCAGAAGTCAATTTTGTCTTGCCTTGAGTTGTAGGCCTTTCCTAAATAAGTAGATATTTCTTTGGTTTATTGAGACTGAGCCTACATGATAATCAAGGGAAATCTTACAGCAAAAATTTGAAGTCATAACAAAGCCCAGCTCCTTAAAAGAAGAAAAAAAAAGCAACAGACAAGTTAAACCAGAGAGATGTAGAAGGAGATAAGGAAGAGGAGGAGGAGGAGGAGAAGAAATGGTAGTTATAACCATAAGATAAGAAAAATGGAGGAAATAAGAATAGGCTAAGAAGAAATACGATTGTCACTTTTTTCAGGTGATATGACGATTTATATAAAGAACCTTAGAAAAACAACTAAAAACCTACACAATTAAGACCTTCAATTATGTAGCAGGATATGACATAAACCCAAACAAATCATTAGCCTTTCTATATTATCATCAACAAAATTCAGAAGGAAGAGATAGAAAAGAGAAATTCCATTAAAAATAACAAGATTCTATAAAATATCTAAGAGCCTATTTATCAAGACACGAGACCTTGGATGAATATGAGTCTAAAATTCTTTACAGAAATAAAGAGATATCTAAATAAATAGTGAGATACCAAATGCTCATGGTTGGGACATGCCAATGTAAAAAAAAATATTAAAACTACCTGAATTAATTTGTTTAGTGTCTCAATGAGCTGTAAAGAAAAGTTGGTTAGCCAATTAATGTCATTTGTACAAACAGGTCAAGGCGCTATGCTAGGAGCTTGAATAAAAGAAAGACTCCTGCTTTCAAGGAGCTTAAATGGAGGAGCTTGCATTGTACCGATAAAAATAAAAGCTCCCACAGCAAAGAAGTATGAAGAAGAGAGGTTTTAAGGAAGTTTAACTTCCTTCTTCACTAGTCCAAAACTATCATTACTTTTGTTGTACCGTGTACTGTTTGTCTGTGTCTCAATCAGTCATTTCCTTAGAGTGGTCAATTTGCCAAGAAGAGTGGGTTGTACTAACCAGCGCTGTCAAAGTCCTTGGTCTGCCAGCATCCTTAAAAATAGTGATAGAGTGGAGGATGTGAAGCAATGGTAGGACAGTGCCAGCCATTCCCCCTTCTACTTTTTAAAAGTACTGAGCTACCAGAAACCAAGACTTGTACAGTGGTAGGGCACTAGAGAATGACTGAATTGCAATGGCAAGCAATACTAAAAATCTTTTTCATTGGATCACAGATAATACCTCTGCTTTCTCTCTCTCTCTATCCTACTCACTGATAAGAGTTGGCAAGTAATTTTGTTTGGAAAAGAGTAATAATAGAATCTGAGAGTTTTAAGAGACTTAGTCTCAATTATGACCCAATTCATTCATCCCTGAACTGCAATATGAATCTAATTTACCCAAATTTGGCCAAGACTGCCCTGAAAATGATGACTGGGGACAGGTCCCTCAGAAACAGCTAACATTTTCCAGCCTGAGGAGCGATTGATGGAAGCAACAGGAGCCTTCCCTCATTAAAGGCAATTAAAACATTCAGGAATTTATCTAACAAAGAACCCCCTGTTCCTTGATGCCATTTAGGCTTCTGTCAGTTCCTGAGCCAGGCATAAAATGATTGAGATCCCAGCTGAAAATTTGCTTCAGAAGGAGGTAAGACACGTGAATGTCATCCTTCAACGTTCACTCCAAGATTCATTCATTCTCTGGCAAAGTCATCGAAAACAACTTCTAAAACCTTCCTGCCTAAGCTTCTTAATAAACAAAGGAATCTTAATATAAGGTTGCAAACAGGCTGAGAGCTTGATATCAGGGGAGAGAATCAATCATCTGAGCTGGAATGTAATTCTTAATAACATTTGCAAGATGTCTGTGACCTGGGGAACAAGAGTTACAGGCTGTGAGAACAATCAAAAAGTATTGAATCATGCCTGCTCCCAATAACTCTGTAAGATCTTCTGATATTAGATTTGAATAGGTTCAGTTATATGGAATCTTTCCCCAAAAGGGTTAACAATTGAACCTGAGTTTAATGCTAGCACTCTAGGCTGTGATATTTTATTGCCCTAGATACTATGGGGGCACACAAAGACATAGATAGGAAATACAGTCCCACCCACAGTTAACTGACACTTGATTTGGGGAGTTAAGACATATATGTGCAAAATAACTAGAGAACAATAATATCTATGACTGAATTAACAATATGGTACCATCAAAAAGCCCAGTAAGAGTTAGGAAAGAGGAAAATGGCCTGGAGATTAATGATCAGGGTACATTTCAGGAAGAAGATGTGTCTTGAATTGGACCTTAAACGAAGGCACATATGTGATGGACAGGACTATGAGTGTATGAGTGTGTGTGTGTGTGTGTGTGTGTGTGTGTGTGTGTGTGTGTGTGTTTTGGGGCGGGGCAATGGGCAGGGACACAGAAATGAGGTGTGGGGTGGAAGGATGTTCAAGACGTGACTTGACCAATGGTATAAGGAACTTTGTGGTCCTGTGAGGTACTTCTAAAGTGAGTTTTATTGTCTAAAAATATGCAGAGAAGTGTAAGGGGGAAGGCTTCAAGGAGAGGCAGGATGACTATTTATTAGGTATGCAGACAATAATCTTGGGCAGGTACAGGTTCTGCAATTCTGTGACTATAGCAAATTCCAACACATATAAAATGAAATCTTTTTTCCTTTGCCATCCCCTTCCTCTCCAAATTCCTTTATCTTCTTCTCTTCTCATGTTTACTAAGTGTTTTATGATTTACGTAGCTTTTTTTTTTTCAAAACAACCATGAGTCAGATAATCAAACAAGTGCTTAGTGATTTGCACATGGTTACATGGCTTGTGTGTCAGAGCTGGGGTCTGAACCCAGGTCTTCCCAACTGCTGGGACAGCCTTATATCCACTATACCAGATTGTCTAGGGTGCTACATCATCAAGGTAAATGGAGATAGTTCCCCCTCCTTCCTCCCACTCCATCCAAGAAACCTTGCTCTATCTACCCAATCAGCCAACAAGCATTTATTAAAATCCTACTGTATGCCAGAGCTTCTGCTAGTCCCTAGGACAATAAATGAGAGAATCCCAGCTAGCAAAAAGCTTGCATTCTAATGAGGGAGACCACAAAGACATTTCTATCGAGAAACAAAATAAGTAGTCAGCAGTCAGCAGTCCAGTTAGAGGGAAAAGAGTATACAATGCCTGTGTTTGAACCTGCCATTCTAAAAAGACAAATGGTGGCACTCTGGGCTTTGGTTCAGCTCATTAAACTGTATCCTCCACAAGTAAAGGTGCCAGGACATATTTATGATGGGTCTGTGCCTATGCTTAGCCCTTCTGGAAGGAAATAGTAGTCGAATGAACCAAATTTCAAGGCCAGATCTTCATTACAAGTAATTGAGTGTTTTAGTAACTGCAAGCAGTTATAGAACTGAGCAGTCAAGAAATACGACAGTCTCTAAGAAGCCCTTGCCCCATGGAAAACCTTATGCATAGCAGGCAGTTCATAAATGGAAACAAAATTGACACGAGCTTTTTTTTTTCTTAGGAAAGTAACATTGAACTTGATAAATGGAGTAGTGCCCTACACATAGCAAGTTTTTAATAGCTATTTGGTAATAAAGATGATCCAAGAGTGTAAGGGCCTGGCCAATTAACCAAAGACTTGTTGAGTTTTCAAGAAAGTCCTCCCTTCTGATCATCATCACTTACATATAAAGTGACTGAATACCATACATTTTCACAGTAGCCCAGGAAAATTATTCAAAATAAGCCAGGGGCCCCACGAGAGTGGACAAAGGAAGAATTAGAAGGCAAAGGGCATCTTGACATTGAATTTCCTAGATTCATAGTTACAGAACTGAGGAGTTGGAAGGGACCTGAAAGGCCATCTAATTCTGACACTCAAATAAAATAGAAACTTGAAATAACTCATTTTAGTTTTCAACAAGTCAGATTCTCTTAATCTGGGGATCATAGATTCATAAGGTTGATAGATCTCTGGTGGGGGGGGAAATCACGTCTTTATTTTCACTAATTTTAGTTGAAAATTAGAATTTCCTGCAATTATTATTTTTAAAAAGCATTTTCTTTCTGAAAAGGTATCCCCAGGTTTCATTATACTACTAGAGGGGTTTATGAAACAAAAATGGTCAACAGCTCCTGTCTCATCCTAAACAGCAGTTATAAGACTTTGATGAGGTTTCACAGAAGGATCTGATGGACCAGAGCAATAGACTTTTATTACAATGCCTTTTTAACTCACACAAGGAGAGGCTCAGGGCTTTAAAGTAAAACGTTGAGGGAAAAGGGCATAAAGAAGCAGAGCCAAAGAGAGAAGAATACTACTGAGGTGTTTATTAGGAACTCTGGTCTTCAGACTGCAGCAACAGGAGGAGGGGATGGGGTATTCAGGGCTGGTCATTCAGAAAGGCTGTCTTTTGTACTCAAAAAGCACAATATCACATACTTCTCCTAGGATTCCTGGTTTACAGTCACTCTCCGTCTAAGTCAGCACCCTGAAAACAAGGTCTTGAGGATTAAAAACAATTAGATAAATGTATAGAACAGAATCTACTTACATTTAATGATTTCTCCTAGTCCTGGCAATTTAGTTCTACAGATCAATACGTGGCTGTGGTTGGTAGACTGTACTTAGAGAAGTTATTCAGATCAACCTTGGGTCATTATAGAATCGGTCTTCCTATAAGAAAAAGATTTAATCATTGCTACAAATATTTAAAGAGAATTTTCTTCCCCCCCAGATGTCTAGCCTCTGCAGAATTGCACATGGGTAACATCTTTCCTATCTTTAGTGTCAGATAAATGGGAAGCAAGAAAAGTATATTTGTGATATCTTCTACACAACAGTAGGTGACCAGGAAGAGAAATTTTTGCCTATGAGCAAAATTTGCCTGTGAAGGCTTCAGAATCTCATTTGAGTCACCATGTCCCTGTCCCTTAGTTTGAGGTCATGGGCCTGTGGAAATTGTTTCTTCCCTTCCATCACTGGAAGATACATCTTAAGTAGCTTAAAGATTGAGAAGGGGAAGGGGGAAAGGGAAAAAAGCATTTATATAGTGCTACTATGTGCCAGATATTGTGCTGAGTGCTTTATAAATATCTCATTTGATCCTTACACTAGCCCTGGAAGATAGATGCTGTTATTCCCATCTTACAGTTGAGGGAACTGAAGCAGACAGAAGTTAAGTGACTTGTACAGGGTTACGCAGCTATAGTGTCTGAGGCTGGATTTGAACTCAAGTCTTCTTGATTTCAATCCCTGTGCCTTATCCATTGTTCTACCTAGCTGTATTTTATCTTCTGTAATTCTGGTAGCCTGGATCCACATAAGCCTCCACTGGTGATGGCTTCCAAGTGCCTCCATAGGACTAACCACTGAAACTGCTTGAGTTGGATTTCTGGAGGAGTGTTGGTCCAAAAAGACTCCCATGTTTCAGATGATGTTCTGTCTCTAACCCCAAACCCAGAATCCATGCTGCTGACATCTGGGTCAGGTAAAGAAGTAGAAAAATGTGAATAAACAAATGTGCATTTAGGGTTAGGATTAGTAGAGTACGTCGAATCAGGCAATCTCTCTTCTTTTTGTCATCCCTTCATGTTGCAGCTTCAGTTTATGGACTGACTGCCTCTTCCGCATAATGATTTTTGTTGTCTTTGAAGTAAGGCCTTTGTGGGATATGTATCTGGCATCTCTTAGCCTTGCTTGTCGCTCAAAATGTTAGATGTTCTCTTGCGTCTGTTTTGTAATTAAAGAATTCATGATGACATGTGTAGCCTCGGCCTTCGCTGGGTTCAGATGGTCACTGGAAGCTGATGGGATTACCATAGCAAAGTACAAGCTAGTTTCTCTTTCTCCAACCTTAGAAAGTGGCTGGTCCTTCCAGTCTGGAATGACTACCTTTTCCCATGCACATGTCATCAGTACTGGATCACAAAGGCAATAACCCTCACTGGTGCCTATCTGTCATGTGATTAATTAGTAGACTTGTCTAACTCTTTGGCTGCCATGAAAGATTATGATCTGTGTGCTTCTCTAAATAGAATCCAGAACTCTAATTCCCACCCAGAGTCTATGGAAGAAATGCAGATATAACCAAGTTGTCAAAATGGAACATTCTGAAACTGATGATGAACTAGCAAAAATCACAGATCTCATGCAAAGACTCTCTTGGTTGCCAGGCCTTTGAGTGGGCTGTGTACAAGTTGGGTTATTGTTGAAATTTAGTAAGGGACCAAATTATTTAAAGGAATGTTAAGTTAGATTAAATGATAATGTATGTTATAATATACTACATATAAGATAATATATATGTATTCACACATATATCTTTGTAAAACAAAATACACTACATAAATATTAGCGGTTAGCATTAGAAATAATAAATAAGCTACAATTCTTAGAATTCCTAATCCTTATCTTTCTTTCCATCTAAGTTATAATTTCTATAAATTTTTCAAGTCCATTTTTAAAAAGTGGAGCCTACCTATTGTTTGTTTGGTTACATTTTCTGGCTTTGAATTCTGGTTTTGTCCCTTACTGATGGTGAGCAACTTTCTTTCCCTGTCTGAGCTTTACTTTCCTCCTCTATAAAAAAGAGTATTGAACTAGCTTGATGTCTAAGGTGATTCTAAATCAAAAAGAGGATACACCGATTCAGACTGATACTTGATACTTGGGGTGGGGTGGGGTGCTGTGTGGTGGTGGTAGTTAGTTATGTAGACATGGCATAGAGGTTAGAAGACTGACCTTGACATCAAGAAGACCCAGTTCTTTTCATTCTTTTTTTTTAGGTTATACATGTGCAGTCATGCAAAATAGATTTCCATATTAGTTATACTGTGAAAAAAAAAACAGACCAAAATACAGAAAAAAATAAAGTACAAAATGATACACATTCAGATTCCATCAGTTCTTTCTCTGGAGGTGGATAACATTTTTCAGCATGAGTCCTTTGGAATTGTCTTGGATCATTATATTGCTGAGAAAAGCTAAGTCATTCACAATTGATCATCAAACAATATTGCTGTTACCATGTGCAATGTTCTCCTGGTTCACTCATTTCACTTTGCATCAGTCCACATAAGTCTTCCCAAGTTTTTCTGAAACCATCCTGCTTGCCATTTTTTATAGTACAATCATATTCCATCACAATCATATATCACAACTTGTTTAGCCATTCCTTAACTGATGGGAACTCCCTCAGTTTCCAATTCTTTTCTAGCATAAAAAGAACAGCTATAAATATTTTTGTACATTTAAGTTCTTTTCCTTTTTCTTGGATCTCTTTGGGATACAGACCTAGTAGTGATATTGCTGGGTCAAAGGGTATACACAGTTTTATAGCCCTTTTGGCATAGTTCCAAATTGTTCTCCAGAATGGCTGGACCAGTTCACAACTCTATCAACAATGCATTAGAGTCCCAATTTTCCCACATTCCCTCCAATATTCAAGTAAGACCCAGTTTCAAGTTCTGCCTGTGACACATGTTAATTATATGACTATAGGTAAATCATTTGGCATCACAGTGTTACAAGCAACTCTCTAAGACAAGAAGCTACAGACGGGTTGCACACCTGTATGGTGGAGGAGCTTTTCACTCCAGGAGTTCCTCACACTGATGAAATCACAGGTCCAGGCAAAAAAAGAAAAAAAAATTGAAAGAAAGTCTTCTACAGACAGAGCCACTAATACTTAACATGAACACATCTGTGGCATATAAGCTCTAGCATTTATTTCAAACAAATAAAACCTCTTCTACAATGTGACTCTGCCAAGCCTACCTTCAGTTAAGGACTTCTGCCCCTCCTCCTAGATGTTACCAACATGGGCATCACTGACCCTGCCACAGGAGTTTCTCAATCCCATTGCCGTTTAGAGGTTGGCCTCACATTTCAGGGTTGTTTTGCCTTGAAACTTAACTCTCTTGCAATCAGCTTTAATTGGACAAGGGGACTGTATTCTTTAAGACGAGATAAAATTCATACTTGTTTGACTGGGCATATGGCAATAAAGAAACTATTTCTTTCAGGTTTTTAATCTCCTCCAAGAGTGAAAGTAGCATTTGCTGAAATAAAAGTACATCTTGCCAGAAACGTGATGCTAATCCTCTTAGTTCTAATGGTTTGGAAATGGTTTGAATGAGCAGGTAAACATTGTAGCTGATTAATAGGAAGGAAGTCAATTGTCCATGGAGTCAGGGTTCTTTGCTGTACTGTACAATGGTGTTTTTTAATATATTTTTAAAACAAGCTGAAAAACAAACCATTCCTTTTTTTTAATGTTCTTGCTTGAAAACTGATCTCTCTTGCAGGCCATACAGCTCGTAAGTGTTTGATTCCATTACCCCCCAAAAAGCAAGCCGTGCACATTTCAAATAGAAGTCAAACAAATACCACTGATAACTGGTGTCATATCAATGGCTTATCTTCCCTTTTTATTGAAAATAGTCAGATATAATGAGGTGCTTCACATTTAAAAGTCTTAAATCTTTGAAAGCTCCAGGGCTTAGATGGTTTTGATATTGGCTTATTAAACTTGCAGGGAGAGAGAAAAGCAGGAGGGGGAGGGGGAGCTGCAGGAGAGAGTCAGGAGAAAGGGAGTCAGAATATACTTGAGTTATCAGTATTATTTAACCTCTCATTGACCAGAAGTATTTCCTCATGCTGGCTTATTGAAGGAGGCCTTTGACTGAATGAGGGGACATGTAATCACTTTCTACTATCTTAGGCTCTCTAGTAAAGGAATATTAAAATACATATTACTGTCTTTGTTACTTCTCAATAATTCACCTGGTGGCTTTTGCCAGTGTTCACATACTATTTTGCAAAGAAGACAACAATGGGTTAGATTATGCTAGAGCCTAGAACTAGGAATTTTTGTGAGTAGGGGAATCAACAAGACCCACATTGAAGGCAAATTCTATGAAGGGGTAGGGTGAGATGCCATCCTTTTAAGGGGAAACAGTGACATCTGCTCATGTACATGGCTAGGAAGAGTGGGGAGAAGAGGGGAGGTAGGAGAAGAAACCAACATTCAGTAGTGTTTTTTTTTAACTACTGTTTCTTACCAATTAGATGTTAAGCTCTGCTGTTTCTATACTGCCAAAGAGTATGGAGAGGTTACCCTCTCTATAGGTATAATGAGAGGTTAAATAATGCTGATAACTCAAGTATATTCTGACTCTTCCTCACAACTGTCACCTCCAAGTGACATCATTGCCTTTCAAATTCAATGCCCTATGACAAATATGCCCCTAGTTATGGCTTTGGGTTACCCTCTCTTCCCTTGTCCAGCAACAATGGGTTAAAGGCAGTGGAAATGCATGGTACCAAAAAAGAAAAAAGATTTCTCCAATTAAGTTAGGATCCATAGCTTAAAAGCAAAACACTAATAGATCTGGAAAATAATGCTGTTTTGTAACCAGAAGCTGAGAAGCTTAAATAAAAAGATAACACTGGCTTAATGGGAACAAATTTCAAAGTTTGAGGAGAGGAGAATCTTGAATCTTCTCAAAGCTATGCATCAAAGAAATGTGACATTGTAGAAGGTGTGAAGGATTTACCCCTTTCTCTGGGCATGCAGCAATAATGGTCTCTCATTGCAACTGCTGGAGAAACCTACACCAAGCCCAAGTGAAGTGGGATTCACATCATATTGTCCTTTTTAATTGAGTCTTCTACTTTATTATTTGGAAGTCTCATATGTGTGTGTGTGTGTGTGTGTGTGTGTGTGTGTGTGTGTGAAGTATTGTGTGTGAATTATGTATGAATTAAGTATTATGTGTGAATTACAGGGATTTCCAGGATATCAGTAATATTTTGTGAACCACTCCTCCATCACAAAGGCATAGATTCATAGAAGGAATTCATTTAGTCCAAACTCTTCATTTTACAGAGGAAGGAAACTGAGGTTGAGTGACTTTCCCAAGGTCAGACAACTAGTAAGTAACAGAGCTGGGATTCAATCTCAGCTCCTTTAACTCCAAATTCACACATTCTTTCCACTGTACTCATGCTGTCTACCATAGTCCAGAATAGTCTTAGAGGGTTAGAAGAGAAAAACAAAGGCCTTGTCTTCAAGGGATTTCCTTTCTTAGAGGATCACTGGTTATACATATAGATGTTAGAGTTCCAAGAGTACTTATATAATTTTTTTTTTGTTACAGTCATTTATTTATTTATTTTGCCATATTCCCTATTAGACTGTAAATTCTATCAGGGCAGAGGCTGGCTGTTATCTAAATTTGGTATCTTCCCCAGTGTTCAGGACAATTCTAAACACTTAATTTGTTGATTCCAATTGAGCTCAGCTCCAGTTCAACCTTTCTCACTCCCTGTCTGTACTACAAATAGCATCCTATCAATTACTACTCTCACTAGAGAAAATGACTACTATATGAGTGGGTCCCAGAGTCACCCTATGTTATATAGGATTATTCATTGTAGTCAGTTCTACAAAACACTGTTCCTAAGGGTCATTATCTTGGAATACTTCTTTATAATATTTCCTTGTAATGTTTTCCCCTATACTAGAAATTTTGCCTCTAAAAGGTTTAGCTCATGGTAGTATATCATAAGTAGGTTGGAAGAGATAACATATGGTTGTTTCTTCTATGAATTAGCGGGTTTGGGCCTTTGGTGATTTTTCCCCTCTGGCCACTACTGCAGCCAATTCAACCCAGCCATTATGGGGATCATACTGGCCAAGCTGAAAAATTGCTTAGCAGTTGACTACAATTAACTTGAGGTGGTAGAGACCACATCTAGAATAACAGAGCCTCAATATTGGAAGCGACCTCAGAGGTCATCTACTCCATCTCCTGCATAAAACGTGAATCTCCTATATCTCATCGCCTACTTGTTGTTGTTCAGTCATTTCAGTCATGTCTAGCTTTTTGTGACCCCATTTGGGGTTTTCTTGGCAAAGATACTGAAGTGGTTTGCCATTTCCTTCTTCAGCTCATTTTACAGATAAGGAAACTGAGGCAAATAAGATTAAGCGACTTACCCAACTCATAAGCATCTGAGGCCAGATCTGAACTCAAGAAGATGAGTCTTCCTGACTCCAGGCCCATCATTCTATCCCTGCACCCACATAACTGCTCCACTCGAATTCTTCTACTTTTTGTGTATGTACTACCTTTCTAGACAGTTTCTCTCATTTTTGACACCTTTTCTTCTGAGGAAGCTGCCCTTATATTGAGCTGGAATGTACCTCCTGGTGCTTAATCCAAACTTAACTGAGGAGTTGGAAATATTTAAATGGTAAAGAGTCCTTCCCTTACATTTCATTTTGATGTTTGATGATGGCTTAGAGGTAACACTGGTTTATCTGAGGACATGCCAGTGGAGTACAAATTCTAAAATTTCCTATCCCAATTGGGAAGGCTTTGAATTCAGACTTCACAGAATGTATAACTACAGAGGACCAGCCTAGTTAAATGAGGAGTTTGGTCACCGGGCAATGGATGTTTTGGGCCACAGCAACATATGAAGACCAAAGTGTGGAAGGGTTTTTAATGTCAACAAAGGAAATATCCACATGGATGAAATCACAGCTCTTTTAAAGTGGTAAAACAATGGGAAACAGTAAAGAAAAGGAGTCAATCCTTAAGCAGGGAACTGGAGTGCTGGAATACCTGAATTCTGATTCCTTTTCCTTGACACATTTCCTGGTATTCTGTGGTTACTTTATCTCCCCAAGAGTAGGCCAAGATCGGGGATTCCCTTCCCAGCTGAGTGGCCTAAGGCACTTACTCCCCATGGTGCTATACTTCAGCCTGTCTGTCTTCTAAAAAGGGACATAGGCCACAGTGAATAGCTGGAGGATTATGAGTCTCAAAATTGCTTTCTAATGGCACGTACAAAAGGTGCCTGGGAAAAAAAAAGTCTGCCATCTTTTCCTCCCTTCTTTTGGTAAAAATCTTAGTCTCTGAGCCATACAGACAAGACAGTCTCTAAACATATTAGCCCCCAGTTATAAGGGTAAGGGGAGACCAGCGATATGGAACAGAGATTATCATCCTGTATTCATTGCCTTATTCAGCATGGCTTCCAATAAATTAACAGTGAATCTTCATAATGGGCAGCAAAATAGACCAAAACAATTTGCGAGAGATTGGACCCCCCTTTTTACCACCAAATCAATAATTTTGTTATTGACTTGGTGTTCCCAGCTGACAGTTTTATAACTTTATTGAGCGGTTGTATGTGGGGGCAATTATAGAGATAATAGCAATACCATTGACTGATAGAGGCCTCTGCATTGAAAATTCACATCTGCTCCAAGTGAAATAAAAGTAATGTTTTAGTTTCAGAATTTGCAAAAAATGGAAATGCCTGTAACACAATGGGTATAATTTATGATGTAGGCCAAACATATCTCTCAGGCTGTGCTCTTCAACATTTGCTCCATCATTAACATGTAAATGATGGTGATTCATTGTGACCAGGGACCATTTCAATTTGATACCTTCATTTGTATACTGCTATGAACCTTTCTTTTTCTAGGATAGGTATGGTAGAGGATGGGGAATGGGAAAGTTGGGTCACTTTTCCCTTTGTGGCATCATTATTCAGATAGACTTTTACCTTACAGCAGTTGGATAGATCTTTCAAAGGCCTAAGATCCATCAAAAGAAATTCTGTAAGCAGCTTCTAATTACTACACATTAGGCATAAAGGAGGCTACCTACAAGTAGGCCTAAAAGTTACATTCCTGTCAATCTAATTGGAACTAGAAATTCTTGTGCATGAGGGAAAAATCTATTTGGAGGGGCAGGAAAAGTCAAGAGGAGGAGTTATAAGGGTGACAGCAGTTCAGTTTTCACTCAAGGGAAGTTGAGTTATATGGGTAGGCAGGCATTCCTAAGAGGATCAGAAAGATGCCTGGTGGAAGAGTGGAGGGAAAAGATGGGCCCTAGGAGTAGACATGGGACCCTGGAGTAGGTGGTCCTGGGGTCGATGTACTGGATTGGTGTGGGTTGGTGAGAGACTATTGCCATGGGGTATAGACAAGTTGGGTGCACTAGTGAAGAAGCATGTCCCCCCCCCCGCCCGTGGATGAGGCATATTACCCACATCATATGTTTCTACCCTGGGACAAAGCCCTTTTTACCCCAAGCTAGTCACAGCTCTGCCTACCAAAAAATAAGACATCCCAGCAGAGGAAGCTCCCTGTGAAAAAGAAAAGCTCCTTGAAGAACATTTTCTCTTCGAGCCAGCCTGATTCAAAATTCCAGCATAAAGCGAGAGCAAGTCTCTAGCTTTACCATGAATGTTTTGCAGAGCTCTGGTTAACCTAATGTGCACAATAAAAAATTTTATTAAAAAAGGATGAAGAAAGCTAAAGGAATGGCAATTGGCCGTGGAAGGGCATTATTTTTTATTGGAATTAGAATTCTTTTTTTTAAAACATATAAAACTTCAATTTTCTTTCTATCATCCAGCTTAGTAGCCCGTGAGATGTTTCCATGAGCAATCTCGATATTGGGGAAGCAAATGGCTTTAGACTCGCTTGCTTTTCCTAAACAATCTGTTATTAGAATTAAAGAAACAGTAATGTAAGACTATTGAACTCTTGGGATCCTCTAGAGGTTAATGCTTTAGAATGACATTAATTTCAGGGGACCTATTCAACATGGCATTAAAACTGCATCTAAAGACTTGATTCTAGGAATGAATACATTATATACATACATAGATACAGATATGCACATATATATGCATATTGGCTTTTGCAAAATTGCTGTATTCTTCTCTTTGAATCACTTTATGTCTTTTCCTAGGCTACACTCATTCTTAATTCAAACAGCAGAGAGTAGATTTTCTAGGAATCAGGAAGACCAGAGTTCAAATCTTGCTCCAGATACTTAATAGCTGGGTGACCCTAACTTAAACCTTCTGAGCCTTAGTTTCTTCATCTGCTAAATGAGGATAATGATGGATAGCTCCTACCTCACAGGTTTGTTGTGAGGATCGAAAGAGATGGCATATGCAAAGTGCTTTGCAAACCCTAAAGTGCTATATTTAAAATGCCTACAATTATCATTACTGTTGTTGTTGTTATTGTTATTTCTTTGAGCAGAGTCTGGAGGTAAAATCCTTGTACTCTTTAAAATACAGCAAAAATCCAGTTTATTGGACAGGTTGAAGAAATAGAATATTTGCTTAGTTGAACTTTCAGAACTGCTGATTCTGAATTAACCCAGATTATCAATTTCCAGCAAACTAGAAAATAGTACATTACTTGTATGCCTCACACTCAGGCTGTACTGAACACAGCTGAAGTTTTCTTTGAGAATTCAGTGGGCTTTCAAGGATCTTGCAAAGTGTTAGGGTCATCAGTATGAATATTGATTATCACTAAATAGGAGAACAGGGCTAATCAGAAGTACCTAATGCTTAGGATTCTAGACAACAGGGAATTAACCCTATTCATTTGCATATTGTTCTGCCATTTTGAAGAGGAGATAGGTGGTTTTCTTCCTTCCTTCCTCAATCCCACCCCCACCCCCACCCCAAGCTGTCAGCAGCAGTAGGTGCCAGGATAGCCCACCACAAAAGCTCACCTGATAATGAGAAGAAAGGGGATTATGGTTAAGTACAGTTCACACCTTGGCCACCACTTATACCAGACCCCCTGAATGAAGAAACTGAATAAATGAAAAGCAAGTATTATTGCTCATTAGCAACAGCTAATGATAGTGTCCAAAGGTCCTCTGCTTTGAGTTTTCTGGAAACCACAGCTAGGTGAAGGAATAATTTGCATCTCTCATATTTCACATTAAGATATGTGGGATGGGGAGAGGTGAAGAATGTAAATAACTTCCCACACATGAGAACAGAGCCTGATCTGTCAGGAATAGGAGCTGGTTTTGGAGTCAAAAAACTTGGATTCCAGTCTTTGATTGGCCTCTTATTACCTGTGTGACCTTAAGCAAGTCCTTTTCTTTCTCCAAGTATCATCATCTGCCCTGGCAAAATGAAGGGGTTGAGTACCTCTAACATCCTACTCTGTTCTGAATCCCATGATATTGCAAACCCAAGCCCTCCCCACCCCACACAAGTTAAGGGCTCCCTTTGGGCAAGTCCTTGTGCTGAGCAGAGGGGATTCAAAGAATCAATGAGACACAACATCTGACCTTGATCTCACAGAAAGGACAAGGTATGTGTACAGACAGCCATGATCCAAAGCAAAAGATGGTACATGCAGAGTAAAGATCCAAGTGAAGTGCTCCGAGAAATTTGAGGAAGGAGGGGAATACTTTAGAGAAGTGATCCGGTATAGTGAAAAGATGCCCGGGCTTGGTGTCAAGAAGACCTAAGTTCAAATCCCCGCTTTGGACATCACTGGCTATATAATCAAGAGCAACTCAGCATCTCTGTGTGCTAGTTTCTTCATTTGTAAAACAACAACAACAATAATAAATATTTATATAGCATTTTAAGATTTGAAAAATACACAAATCATCTCATTTTATCCTCAGAACAACCTTGTAAGGAAGGTGCTATTATTATCCCCATTTTGAGGGGAAGGAGAAAACTAAGACAAACAGAGGTCGGGTGACTTACCCAGGGACCATACAGCTAGTAAGTGTCTGAGGCTGGATTTGGACTCAAGTCTTCCTGACTCTAAGGCCAGACCTCTAGCTACCATGCCGCTATTTGCCAATGGGGAGAATAACTACCCATATCCAAGGCTGGTGTGAAGAGCAGGTAAGATGATGTGTAAATGGTATTTACAAACTTTAAAGAGCTATTATAATTAAGATCATCACAATTACAGCTATTGCTACTATTTTCAGCTTAGGTGTTTGGACATAAGGATCAATGATGGTCTCATAAAGAATATGGCACCTAATTTCAAGGGATGTTTTTCTCTTTGGGCAAACCAAGTTCTTGTCCTTCTGTTGGCTTGTTTTCTCCTTCACAGCCTGTTAGCCAGCTCATGGTTCAGGACTTTAAAAATGCAATGCTGACAGCGGTCATTCTTCCTCCTATGATTGCCCCCAGGGTATCTTTCTGAAAGCAATTCCTTCCCCAAAGGGGGAGGGGGCGGGGAAGTAAGAAGAAGGAAGGACTAAAAAGAGTCTCAATCCTGTGCAAGCCATTGCAATCACAGTCCAACAAGGGAAAGCATAAACCTCTGGGAAAACTCTAACCTCTGAATAATCCCTTTAAAAACTGACCATCTCCAGGGCAGTATAAGCGTTGTCAAGACCTCCATAGGAGGCACCTTGTAAATGAGGTACTAAGCATGTCTAATTCTTTGATTTACAACAATCCCTTTCTGTTTTCAGGTATGTTTCAGACATATAGTATGTTTCACATTCATTCTGTCCCCGGCAGGAATTAAGTTACACCAACTCATTCCAAACTTCATTATTCCAGTGTATAACGTGTAACTCCTACAGGCTTGAACGACACAGGTGTTTGCCCTGCACTTGACATACCTCAACCATGCAACATCTCAAGTGACTAAGCAGTGATCCATTTAAACATAATGTCATCTTGGGTTTGGGGGCCATACCTTTTAAGCAGGGGAGGAAAGGATAATCCTTCCTATTCTTTTCCCTTCCACTCTCAGATCAAAACCTTGGTCCATGCCTTTTGACCATCCCTATGGCTTTTAGGGAGGCTCAGGGTTCCAGACATATAGCAACAGAAGCTTTTGCATGAAATTTTTCCTGATCGTCTCCCCCAGACTCTAAATTCCTACAGCATATGGTTTACATACCTCTCCTGTATGGCGATCACATTCTGTCTTGCATTATAGCTATTTGTATTATAGCTGTATCTCCTTTCTTTTGTATTTATGAAGCCAAGTGGAAAATGTTACATCCGTCCCTAATACATTTCATCTTATTAGATTCAGCCTAATTCTGGTCTACTGAGATACTTTGAGAGCCCCAATTACACTGAAAACCCCTTGAGGGTAAGCTGTGAGAAATAGCAGAAAAGGGAAACACTGGATTTGGAATCAAAAGACCCAGGAGGAAAGGGTTAAAGTTAATGGTCCTTAATATGCCTTCCTGCTTGACACTCAGTGATCACAGAATTTTATCACTATGAAAGAAGGATTTTTAACCTTTTTTTTGCTTCATGAACCCCTTTGACAGTCTGGGCAAGCCCATAGACCCTTTCTCAGAATATATTTAAGTGCATTAAATAAAATACATAGGATTATAAAGAAAATGAATTATATTGAAATAGTTATTGAAGTATTTTAAAAATACGAATTCATGGACTCCAAATTAAGAATCTCTTCTATAGAATAGGTTAGAGGACATTATCTGATAACACCATAGAATCTATGAAAACACAGCACAAGGAATGTGAGACCTTCTGCCAAAAGGCATTTGGAAAGTATGCCTGAATTGCTTTCTCCACCTCCCCCAGTCTCTGCCATTCAGAATCCTCATTGTCCTTCAGGACTTAGGTCAGATGTCATTTCAGTTCCTGGGAAGAGTCAGTGTGGTGTTGTGAAAGGAGTAGAAGATTTGGAATCTAGAGATCCTAGATTCAAATTCTGGTCCTGCTCTTTACTGCCAGTGTGACCTTGGACAAGTCACTTAACTTTTCTGGGCCTACTGTGAAATAAAAGGATTATACTAGATGACCTTCCAGTCTCTTGCAGGTCTCTAGATCTGTGATCTTCCATGAGGCTTACCACTTCCACCCACCATACCTGAAGTTGACAGTGCTCCCTTTCTTCTCAAATGATCTTCTATTTATTTATCTGCATATATGTCCTGGTGCCTCTTTCCTCCCATACCTAGTAGAATACCAACTCTTCAACTGCCCCCATTCTCGTGTAGCATTGTGCCATACCCAGAGTAGGCACTTAATACATATTTGCTGGTTTGAAAATAAAGTGACATTAAAAAAAATGAGAGGAAACCCAATCTCAAGAGTTTGGTTTTTGATTTATTGATGTGTTTTGTTATTACATATAAACATTTATAACCTCAGATTTTGATTTTTTAAAAAAAATTTGCTAAATTTACTAATTTTATTTTTCACCTGGTTCTGCTCCTTCTAAGGCCAAGCAAAACAATTCTAATCCCCTTTCCTTGTGACAATCTGTCAAATGCTTAAAATCAACTATTATGTTTCCCCCCTATCTCACCTCTTCCTCTCTCTCTCTCTCTCTCTGTCTGTCTGTCTGACTCTTCCCCTCCCTCCCTCTCTCTCTGCTTCCCTCTCCTTTCTCCCATCTTCTTTTCTCTAGGCTAAACACTAGTTTGTTTAACTGATGCTCCAGTTCTCATATGGTATCTTCTCCAGGCTCTTCATCATTCCAGTTCCCTTCCCCTCTAGACAGTCTCTAGCTCATCAATGTCCTTTCTAAAATGTGGTTCACAGAACTGAGAAGAATAGAACTATCTTCCAACCTAGATCTGTACACTCTGCCTGTGTTAATGTAGCCTTAGGTCCCAATAGCTTTTCTGGCTGCCATAAAACTCTGTTGACTAATATTGAACTAGCAGGTCACTAAAACCCTGAGATTTATTTCAGATGAACCACTGTCTAGCCATATCTCTTCTCTTTTGTATTTACAAAGTTTATGAAGCTGAGTGTAAAACTTTACCTTTTTCCCTAATAAATTTCATCTTATTAGGTTCAGCCCAACATTTTTGGGAGCCTGACTGCATCGTGCAGTATTAGTTATACTCCTTAGCTTTCTTCCTTCTGACTATTTGATAAGCACACTAGCTTTGCCTTTATAAGCCTGCCAGCATTGCCTCCAAGACACTGGTGACTCCTCGTTGGGTATGGTCATTCAGCTAGCTCTGAATCACCCCAACTACACTATTGTTCAGTATGCATTTCTTCATCTTTTTCACAAGAATAGGCTTTACCCAACGCTTTGCTAAAATCTGGGTAAGCACTATCTACAATATTTCTGATGTTACCAGTATAGTAACACTGCTAAAAAGAAAAGAAAAGAAAGTTAGTCTGCTATGATGTTCTCTTGATAAAGCCACGATAGCTCTTTGTGACCGCCACTTTCTTCTCTAGATGGTCATTAACTATCTCTATTCTCCTTAATAATACATTTGATAATACATTCTAGAGCTTTACCAGGAATCATTAGCCTATCCTTTGCAGACTATAATCCTTACTCTTTTTTTTTTGAAACTCCTGAACACTTCTGTCCTCCTGTGCCTCTCCTGTTCTCTGTCACCTGCTGTAGCTCAGCAAGCACCTATGGATTCTTTTGGTACTGGGATCCATTTGGACCCAGTGACTTGATGTGGTTGAGGGCAGCCAGCAGCTCTCTTACTATTTCCCAATTAACCCTAGGTTTCCATTCCGTATTAGACATTTTTGTCCTATTTTTCAGGATGTCTCCTTTGCAAAGAAAACAGAAGTCTAATAAAATCTGAGTTACTCTGCCTTCTCTCTGTGGTCATTGTCTTCATTCCATCTGCCCCAAGCTGTGGTCCTATGTCTTCTTTGGGTTTGATGTTTTTTTCCCATAATGGCTAAAAACAGCCCCTTTTGCTGTCGTTAGCCTCTGTATCAACCTCAGCTCACTCTGAACATTAGTGTTCCTGACATTAATAATAATAGCTAACATTTATATAGTTCTTACTACGTGCCAGGCACCAGCACTGAATGATTATTACCTTATTTGACCCTTACAACAACCCTGAGAGGTAGGTACTATTATCATCCCCATTTTATAGATGAAGAAACTGAGGCAAACAGGTATCCTGTTCAAGGATACTTGACTAGAAAGGTCAGATTTGAACTCAGGCCTTCTTCCTGACTCCAAGTCCAGCACCCTATTCACTGAGCCACCTAGCTTAGCCTCTACATTATTCTTACAGGATCATGCCAAGCTTTTATATTTTTCCTAGTTCTTAGAGCAGTTCCTGGCACATAGTAGGTGCTTAATAAATGTTTGGTGATTAATTGATTGCTCTTCTGTCACCTTTCCTTTCATCTTATGCTCCATTCATAGCAGATTCTTAATAAATTATTGCTGGATTGTGATTTAATTCTGTACATATTTTTAAATATCTAAGTGAGTTCCCACCCGTTCCTCATCAGCCTATTTGGACAGTTCCCCCTTTAAACAACTCCTAATCAGGATTTTTTCTCTTTGTGGGTTTGGAATCTCACTCTTGAGACTTTTTCAAACCTCCTGGACTGACTTCCCCTGTAGAATTTTAGGACATGAGACCTTACTCCTCCTTAGTTAGATAGGGATAGAGGGGAGGAGAAAGTAACCAGTATTTATTAAGCACCTACTATGAGATAGGCACTGTGCTAAGCACTTTCTGCAAATATTATCTCATTTGATCAACACAACAACCCTGGGACATTAGACAGAAGTTAAATGACTTGCCCAGAGTCACACAGCTTAGTCAGTGTCTGAGGTCAGATTTGAACTCGGGTTTCCTGACTTCAGGCTCAGCTGTCTGTCTGAACTGCCTCTAATAGGCTCTGGGCCTGTAATTTCACTGGTATATGGAATTCCTTCATAAGGAAGCTCTCTCTACCAATTCTGTTGGGCACCTTCTCTATGACTCATGTCCTTAGAGTTGTCTAAAGGACCAAAGGTCCTTTAAAGGCAACAAAGTTGCCAAAGGTTGCATAGCCAGTGTATGTCAGGCATAGGATTTGAACACAGGTGTTGCTGACTCCAAGGCTGGCTCTCAATCTACTGTCACTCTTTACCTCATCCCTTCTTTGGACCCATCAGCATTTTCTATCCAAAAATCTAGGGTGCATGTGAGAATATGCCCAGTTTTCCCCTTCTTCCTTATCACAGATTCTAAGATGGAGTGGCCGCTTCTCATAAAATTCTATCATTTCTACTTCAGCAAACAAGTCCTCCCGGTTGAGGCAAACTTTGGAGCCCTTATAGTGCCCTTATGCAAAGAGGAGGGCCTCTGCTTTTTGAAGGATGAAAATATCATTAAGACAAGTCAATAAATTGTTAGTTACTTTGCTTTTTTGTCAGAGAACAAGAGAGAATTACAGCAGATGTCTGGATAACCAAAATCCCCTATCATTATTATCCGGCATCCTTGCTAGTCTTGTGATCTGTTTGCCAAAATTCTCATTTATTTCCTCTTTCTGTCTTGGTGGTCTGTATTATGATCCTATGATAGTGCCACTTGTGTTTCTATTTTCTATTATCATCACACAAATACCTGTACAACTGTACAGATTCCCCAGGCTCTGTTTCCTAGATTTCTTCATCTATGTATAGCTTCTCAATATATATTACTACTCTACCCACTTCTGCTTACTTATCCTGCTTTTTCAAATAAATTGTATAGCTTTCTATATGTCTCAACTCCTGGGTTTCATCCCTGCTAGGGACAGTAGCTCTGCTGCAAGACTTCATGGCCCATGGTAGTGATGAGAGAAAGAGAGTGAGGCAGCGGTTAGAGCACTAGCCCTGGAGGCAGGAGGACTAGAGTTCAAATACGGTCTCAGACACTTGACGCTTCCTAGCTGTGTGACCCTGGGCAAGTCACTTAACCCCAATTGCCTCACCAAAAAAAAAATGGAAAAAGAAAAAAAAGCAAGACAGAAACAGAGACAGAGAGAAAGAGGCAGAGAGACAGAGACAAGAGACAGAGAATATGATTCTCTCTCAAGAATTGGGTTCTTTCATGGATAAACCTCTTCTCTCTGGCTTTTTAAAGGATCACTAAGGGTCTGGGTGAATCCTTTGCCAACCTAAATCAAGCTGCCCACTAATTCCATAAAGGAAAACTTGCAAAAGCCCCTTATACCTTATCTCTATCATCTGCCCTTTATCTTCTGTAATTTCATCAACTGGGCTAGGGAGGAAATCAATTGATCAGAGGTGTCCTAATCAATTCTCTCCCTTCCCCACTTGTTACACACACATACATACACACACACACGCACACACACACACACACACTGCCATCTTAGAATTTGTTATGGGAAGGAGAGGAAAATATAGCATATTCTTGAGCATTATTCTTGCCCAGGGTCAGAGAGCCAGTATTTGTTACACATGAAACTTGAACCTAGGTCTTCCTGGCTCTAAGTCTGGTTCTCTATTCACTATTAGTATGGCTGCCTGTGCATACACACACACACACACACACATGTGTGCACATGTATGTGCATATACATTTGTATAAGTTCAGGTATATGTGCACATGTGTATATTTATGTGTGTATATGTGTGTATCTGTCTGTCTATCCATCCTTCTATCCATCTATTTATCCACACCTATTCATTTCCCACCAGTTTGCATTCCTTATAGTGAACTCCGCCATGCCTCAATTCTATGTACCTTCTTTCCTAGCACCCTCTCATTTTTTGTTTCAGATATGGTCTTCTCCAGCTTTCCCCTTACTTTTAATATCCTTTTGAGTGTTGTCTCCCCACCCCCCCTTTTTCCATTAGATTGTAAATTTTCTGAGGGCAGGGACTTTTTATATTTGTATTACTGCCACTTAACACACTGCCTGGCACATAGGTGCTTAATAAATGTTTATTAATTGACTATATACATGTATCAGTTTGTCTAGGTGGAAGCAAGTGCAGTGTAGTGTATAGAGAGCCAGCTCTGGAGTAAGAAAGATTCAAGCCTTTCTTCTTTCACATACAGACTGTGTGACCTTCCTATGTCAAGTCATTTAATCCCTCAGTGCTCCAGATCAGAGATGTCAAAGGAAAAGCTGGGTGTGGTCCATACCGCAGAGCCAGATTTAAATGTAATTGGGAAATATTTAACAAAAGAAATACAAATAAAATAAAACCCAGAGAACATTACATTTTAAAAACTAAGTCAATAGGCTGCCAACCGGGATCCTTAGTGGCCCCCATTTCTCGTTGAGTTTGATGTCACTGCTGTACACATCTCTCGGAGGCTCTACGTTGCAGTGGTAGAGGGAACTTCCTCACCTGGAAGTCCCCATATCAACTAATTCAAAAGACTAATCTTGTTCCAATCCCTTTCAACACAATAATGCTAACTGTGTTTGCCAAAACAAATTTCAGGAGCGTGCAGTTATAATAGGGTGTTAACAATATCTCTATTCTCTACTTCACAGAGCTATTATGAAGATCAAGTATTGGATATGAAGGCTTTGTAAACCTTAAAGTGAAATGTGTGTGTATACATATGTAACAGTGTATATATAACAGTGTATAAAGTAATATGTGTCTAAATATATGTATATATTTATACATAGTGATATCTGTTTATACATATACATGTATATAAACATGTATAATGGTGTATATAGTAGTATATACATGCACAACAGTGTATATAGTCATGTGTGTATATAACCCCATATATACATTATATACTTGTATATAGTAATATCTGTATCTATACACACGCATATAGACACATATAATGGTGTTTATAGTAGTATATACATATATAGCAGTTTATCTAGTGATATATGTATGTATATATACATATAATATATGCACACTTACATATATACCTGCATATGGCATAATATGTGTACACATATACGTGTGTGTATTTATATATATATATATATGTGTGTGTGTATGTATATAATTCATATATCATATATCATATATATCATATGTATATATACACATTTATGCAGTTTGGTGCCACAGTGGCTAGAATGCCAAGCCTAGAGTCAGGGAGATTCATCTCCCTGAGTTCAAATCTGGCCTCAGACACTTACTAGCAATGCGACTCTGGGCAAGTCACTTAACCCTGTTTACTTCGGTTTCCTCATCTGTAAAATGAGCTGGAGAAGGAAATGGCAAACCACTCCAGTATCTTTGCCAAGAAAACCCCCAAATGGGGTCAGTTGTAAAGAGTCAGACACTACTGAAAATGACTGAACAAATACATACCCACATGTATATAGAACTATGTGAGTATATGTTACATATACATATATAGAGGTGCATTTTGTGATATATGCACATACATATGTACACAAACATATATAATGGTGTGTGGTGGTATATGTATATATGCACATATGTATTTACACACATATACACACATGTGTACACACATGCAATGCACATTGTACATGCTACCACCACCCTAAGCCAATAACATCTGCTGACATTAATTCAGCAATTGAAGTCGTGTAAGGCACTTTACAAACATTATTTCATTTGAGCCTCATCACACCCTGGTGAGGTAGTCACTTTGGGTTAGACATTATTACCACCTCCATTTTCCAAATAAAGAAGCTGGGCTCAGAGAGGTTAAGTAACCCAGATGCTAAATGTGAGAGATAGAATTTGAACCCCAAACCTCCAAACTCTAGCTCCAGTGCCCTCTCCAGCTGCCACAAAATAGATCACCAGTATCTCGGTGTTTGAGCTGAGGAATCAGCTTAAAAAGTGCTTTTCCCTTTGATCTCAGACCTAGGGATGAGGAGCCAGCATTTTGGGTCCCATCGTGATCCTGAAGATTTGCTGAGACTACAATCCAGAGCCCCGGCCCCAGCCAGGGCTTTCTCTCTCTCTTCAGCTGAGCTAGAGAGAGGCGGTCTCCACAGAGGGACTTCTTCAATGAAGAGCCGCCCTCCCCCCACTTCCCCAGACATCCGGCTCCAGCCTCTCAGGGATGTTAAGTCCTTGGCATTATCTCCTCAGGTGAAAATGCATTCTGCTCGTCAGCCCGGGAGCTCCTGCTCAGCCTCTTCCTGTGTGACAACCTGTCCTCACTTCCCTGAGGCAGGAAGAGAGCTATGAGGGGTGTTCAAGGTTACTTACCTTGCTCACCTGCCAATTAGCTATTAATTGTGAGCAGCATTATACAAAAAAAAAACGGCCGGATCAGTTTCAGGCTTAATTACTTGAAAAGAATTCAATATATTATTGCCTCCAACAAAACATTTCTGAACCCACTAATCCTCTTTGAAGATGGAGCTTGTTGATACATTCTATCACATAGTGTTTTAGCACAAATGACAAGTATTTCAAGGAATCATTTTTGTCCTATGCTCCATTATGCTGGGGAATTTGCTTTGACTTCTCCAGGGTCTGTTAGGTCTTGTCATAGTGACGTGAACAAAGTGAAGTCTCTGTAGGCCGCCCTCTCCAGGTGGCCCATTGACACTGATTGGATAATGTCTAACATAAGGAAGGTGGGGTGAGCTGGGAGCGATGAGCTTTTCCAGCCGCTTGCTCCACTTTACATCTATGTGACTTGTGCTAAGTTTCTGCTCTTCTCATTTCATCAAAAAGCAAATGACTCTATAGTATTGATTAGAAAGAGTAAAAAATCGTTCTCTTCTTGCACTTGGCTTAGGAGACATAGTAAGATGTAGCACCAACTCCCCTCTCTTTAGGAGTCCTAGTAGGCAGATTGTCCTCAGTAACCTGAGGTTGTCTGATTGGTTGTGTTATCTGGGTTTGTCTATAACCTTATCATAACAACAACAACAGTAATAATAATTACGGCAATAGTTGGCGTTTATGTACTAATTTAAGGTTTACCAATGTGTTTTACATCTGCCATCTTCTTTGAATCATAAAAAACCTGTAAGACAGGTACCCTGGGTATTCATATCCCTGTTTTATAGGGAAAGTGACTTGCTGATGGTCACATAGTTGCTAAGTATCAAAGGCAGGATGGGAATCCAGAATTTCTTGATTACAAGTCAGGCTCTCTATTTGCTAGTCCACATCACTGCTCAAATGCTCAAGCAGATCAGTATGGGGATGGCAGAGGGATAAGAATAGTAAAGTTTTCCATTTATGTTCCACCCATAACTTTTTAAACTGCTTTCACATCTATGATCTCATTGAATCATGCAACAATTCTAAGAAGTATGAAGGGTCAGAAAGTATTAGCCCCATTTTACAGATGAGGAAATGGGGGTCCCTAAAGGTAAAGTGATTGTCTTGAGGTCGCAAAACTAAGTTGTAGGGTCCAGTTTGGAGCTAAGGTCTTTGGGCTCCCTTTCCTTTGTGCTTTCTATTCATACATAGGGCCAACTACAAACCCTTCCTAAGGAAAGCAATACCTATTGAGTACCATGTAGTCTTGCAATTCTGTTATGGGTATTACCCATGGTATAGGCTCAATAGGTATTTATTTAGTGAACAAATAACATGGAAACAAAAATGGGGAAATTCAAACTAAGTTAACAGACATTTATCTAGCACTTATCGTGAGGAAGACACTGTATCAGGCACCAGGCACACAAAGAGAAAAACTAAATAGTTCCTTCCCTCAGGGAGGATATATTCAAGTGGGAGGGCACAATGTGTTCATGGATATAAAGTACATACTATAACTTCAAGGAGTAGGCAGCATTGACTACTTGTGGGGAGAGAGAGGAGACATCAGGAATGACCTCATGGAGGACATCTTGCCTGAGTTATGCTTTGAAGGAAGATACTGATGCTTTTTTTAAAAGAATATATTTAATTGATGCTTTTGGGTTTTACATCCCAGTCATTTTCCATCTACTCCCCTCCAGACTGAATCTTCCTTTCTGACAAAGAAAAACAATTTTTAAAAAAGAATGTGATAGAGACTCTGTGGGAAAAATATATACAATATCGCATCCTAGTCATCTCCAACCTCTTTGCTATAAGAAACACCACATTTCATTATCTCATATCCAATGACCTGGATTGGCTTTTCAGTTAACTGCATAACAGGAGGACTGTCCAAACAACCCCCAGTAGGTGAAATCTTCACTTTGGAGCATGCACAGACATTCTGCAACTGATTCCAGTTCATTAACCACACTGCACTGCTGGTGCCACTTCTGATTCTCTACCATGTCCCAGTATCCTTCTGATCTTGGAAGATTGCTCTTCCCATGTGGCCTTCTAATTCTAAAAGATCCTTCTCCTCCTGTGCTCCCCTTCTCTGATTGGTGACTTCCTACTGCAACCTCCATTTTGCAGAAATGCTGAGGCTAGCCATAACTTACTCTATCATTCCGTTTCCAGCTCTACTCTTGACTCTTCAGATTTCTCTACCATGCCCCTAAGGTGTGCATCTTCTCCTTAAACTCCATTTTATTTATGGTCTTCCCCCAATATAATGCAAGTTTCCTGAGGGGAGGGACTGTTTTTCTTTTGCTTGTACTTGTATCTTCAGTGCTAATCAAAGTACCTGGCACATAGTAAGAATTTGATAAATTCTAGTTGATTTGTTGACTTGGTGAAGATGACCTTCTCTGATTGTCATGCCAGAAACATGGTGCATTCAAAAAAAAACATTGATTATCCAAAAAGTGAGGTTTCAGTTAAATTCTTTCTGGCCTGGCTAGCATTAATAAAGGAAACTAGCTACTGTGGGCTTATGAGTAGGGCAGGATCCTTAGGCGCTCTGTGACAAAGAAAAGTCATGAAGTTGAAAAGGCATGGCCCTGCTGTTGTTTTTGTCTCTGTTGTATCCCATTCTTTCCAGTGTTTGGGTAGGATATTGGAAATGGCTACAGCCTTGGGAGCTTATAAAGAGCAATCTACTAGAACACCAGGAGCTGGAGTTTGTGTCTAGATTTTCTGGAAGCCAGAAGATCAAATATATCTTTCCTGGCTCAGTTCAGTAGCAAGAGGGATATGAATTCATCCATCCAAACATCCATCCAAACATCCATCCATCCATCCATCCATCCATCCAAAGGCTGCATCTGGAAGTGAACTTTGTGGGGAGAATGCTACATAGAATCTACCTTAAGTTCAAGCACGCCTCACCAGATACCAACATGGATTTGGGGAGTGTGTGAAGGGAATGTTTACCCTTCTGTTCCTACTATATCCTTGTAGAACATATCCTTTAAAAAACTGAATGCAGTTGGTTAAATGAAACTGAAGGCTAATTCACTGGTGGTTAGCCATGGGGACAGCATACCAAAATAGAGACATGATCCAACAGCAATAGAGAAAGGCACCCCCAGCCTCATCCCTTAGGGATACCCTAGAGCCCTAAGAGTGGAAATGTAGTTACACTTGCTCTAGAAGAGTCATTCCAGGGTATCAAACATTCAGAATTCAGTTCCCTTCTAATGAGAAGCTACAGATTCTGAGAGTTCAAGTTGAGAAGGGAATACATTCCAGATAATAAGAGACAAGGGCAAGGGTGCAGAAGGTGGAATGCCATGTCCCAGGCTATTTAGAACAGCTTCAACCCCATTTTTGGTCTCTTTTTATTTATATTTCCTTACATTCTTTTCCTTATATTCTCTGCCATTTGGTTAGACCTTTCAGGGTTTTGCCCCTGTGGGGCAGGTGGGACACTCCATAGTGTGCCAAGAGCTTGGTCTAGAGTTAAGAAGACCCAAGATCAAATTTGGTCTCAGATACTTTCTAGCTGGGTGACACTGGGCAAGTCACTTAATCTATCTCCTTTGGTTTCCTCATCTGTAAAATTGAATAATAACAATACTTATCACCCAGGGTTGTTGTAAGGATCAAATAAGAAAATTCTAAAGTACTTGGCACATAGTAGGTCCTCTGCAAATATTAACTACTGTTAGGTGCATAGAGATTTTGCCTACTAATTTTACTTCTTCCTTTAAATAATTGAGGGTGGCCATCATGATGGCTTGAATGGCCATGCTTGCAAAATGATGTCTTTTGATGACAAAAATGAACTTAATCCCTGGGTATCAGGTTCCAAGATTAGGTTGGTTCTCGTCTGTCAAGGGGGCAGAGTTTAATACTGAAAATTGAACTTAAAATTAGGCTACAATAGGCCTATTTTGTCCTTTTCATTCAGTTGGTCTAACCCTCTTTTTAAAAAAAATTATTTAAAGTTTTGAGTTCCAAATTCTGTCCCTCCCTCCCTGAAATGGTAAGCAATCAAATATAGGTTATCCATGTGCAATTATGTAAAACATTTCCATATTAGTCATTTTGTACAAGAAGATTCAAATACAAGGGAAAAAAATGAAAGAAAGAAAGTAGAAAATAGGATGCTTCAGTCTGTATTCAAACAATATCAGTTCTTTCTCTGGAGGCAGATAGTATGCTTCATCATTAGTCCTTTGGGATTGTCTTGGATCATTTTATCACTGAGAATAGCTAAGTCATTCACAGTTCTTCATCCAACAATATTGCTGTTACTGTGTTCAATGTTCTCTTGGTTCTTTTCACTTCACTATGCATCAGTTATGTAAATTTTTCCAGGTTTTTCTGAACTCATCCTATTTGTCATTTCTTATAGCACAATAATATTCCATTGCAATCATATACCACGGCTTATTTAACCATTCCCCAACTGGTGTGCATTCCTTTGATTTCCAATTCTTAGCCACCACAAAAAAGAGCTGCTATAAATGTTTTTGTACAAATAGGTCCTTTTCCTTTTTGGGGGGCTATCTTTGGGATATAGACCTAGCAGTGATATTGCTGGATCAAAAGGTATGCACAGTTTTATAGCTTTTTGGACGTAGCTCCAAATTGCTTTCCAGAATGGTTGCTTCAACCCTCTCTGATATGCATGTTTTTATATTTTTTTCCTCCATCTAATATCCTCTATTTCAGGTTTTATCTCTCTGTCTTACCAAGAGATGTCCATCAGGTAGCTATAAATTCAGAATTCCTCCAAAAAAGCCCTGAAGATTCCCAAGGAACGAGACTATAGTGAGCAGAGATGAGTCTGTGTGCATGCTATTTCTTTCTGTGTGCTTCACGTCATTTTGGCCAGGAAACCTTGGTCTAATGATTATTTCCCTGGTTATTACTGATCTATCAGTTAGGTGGTAGTTAGGAGATATGATGGATGCAGTTCTGGCCTTGGAGTTAAAAAGACAAGTTCAAATCCCATCTCAGATTCTTACTAGCTGTGTGACCCTGAGAAAGTTGTTTATCTTTGTTGTAATCTTTTTCATGCCCAATTTTCTCATCTGCAAATGAGGAATAATAATAATAGCACCTATTATTGTTGTGAGGATTATTGTGAGGATCATATGTAATAACATATGTAAAGGACTTTGCCAGTATGAAGCTCTATACAAATGTTAGCTATGATAATCATTGTTCATCGTTCAACAATTACTTAGCTTTGTAGGTTCATAAAATGTTAGATTTTAATGTGAATAATAATAGTAATAATAATAATAATAAGTAATAGTAATAATAATAATAATAATAATAATAGCTAACATTTATAGAGAGCTTACTATGTATCAGGCACTGTGCTAAGCACTTTACAAATATTAACTCATTTGATCCTCATAATAACCCTGGAAAGTGAGTGCAATTATTATCTCAATTTTATGGATGAGAAAACTGAAGCAAACAGGATTAAGTGACTTACCCACGATCACAAGGCTAGGAAGTGTCTAAAGCCAAATTTGAGCTCGGGTCTTTCCGACTTCAAGCCCAGTCCTCCACCCACTGTACTGTCTAGCTACCCAAGACATGGGAAGGTCATTTAATCCAACTTCCTCATTTTACAGAAGTAAAAAATAAAGCCTAGCAGAGTGATGTGCCCAAGGTCACATTGTTGATTAGACTTGAGCTCTTGTCATCTGCCTCCAAGTCTGGTGTTCCTTTTAATACACTCTGCCATGGGTATACCTGGTTTGAATATCTAAAGCTGGATTAAGACAGTGTTAGATAAAGAGTAACACATTTTCTGGCACTGCTTTTGTTGAGGAGTGGGGAGAGGAACGTTGAGGGAAAAATTTTAACCCAAGCATACATGGAAGTAAGTATCTTAAATAAGAGGAAAAAAATAGTCTCTGACACTATAGTTAGCCTTATGTTCAATTCTGAAAGTGCTCCAAAAGGGGGAAATAGAATAATGTTATATATAAAATATGGGAAAGGAGGTGGTACAGTAGACAGAGTGCCAGGCCTGGTGTCAGAATGACTCACCTTCCTGAGTTCAAATCTGGCCTCAGACACTTACTAGCTGTGAGACCCTGGGCAAGTCACTTAACCTTGTTTGCCTCAGTTTCCTCATCTGTAAAATGAACTGGAGAAGGAAATGGCAAAGTACTCCAGTATCTCTGCCAAGAAAATCCCAAATGGGTTCAGGAAGAATTGGACTCAACTCAAACAACTGAACAAAACTACAAACTATAAATAACAAGGAGGGAAGGAATAAGTTGAGAATGGGGAATTTAGTAGGCAGGTGCTATAAAAGAAAGGCATTCTTCTGGAACATAGATTTAGGATCATATATCAAGAGCTGGAAGAGACCTTAGAGTCCACCAAGTTCAGACATTAGTTACCTACACCTTTCCTCATTTTGCAGATGAAAATCTAAGGCAAAGAAAGCGTAAGTGACTTGTCTAGGGCCATACAACTAGTCATTGTTCAGGCAGGATTTGAAATGGCGCTGTGCTGACTACAAGGCCAGTGAACTATCCATTATATCCTGCTGCCTCTCCAGAGACCTGAGTTCCAGTTTTACCACCAGCTGACCCTAAGCAATTTATGTCTACCTTTATAAGCCCCTGTTTCCTCATCAGTGGGCTCCTCCTCAGAGGGGTTTAGAAGAAATGGCTTCCAGTCTTGACATACTCTAATTCTTTGATGGTAAGGATTTTCTGAGCTATGTAAATGAGCGGCTGTTGCTACTGTTGTGTGGTTGTTGTTGTAAGAGATAAAAATTCACTAGGGAAAAAAATGACCCATGTTCCATCAGAGATTTGTGTTTGACTTTGGTCAGGTCTTAAAATCCCAGGTGCAATGTTCAAACAACTTCTTATTAATCTGTATTTGTACTGTTGCTTCTCTTTTACATCAGATGAACAAAAGGTTACAGTTTGGACAATGGTCACCTCCTCTCCCCCCTTCCCAGGGCCTCTAGCTTTGGCTGGGCACAATCACTAATTCAAAAACGCTCATGACGCACAAATTGGAATCCAATCTAAGCAGAAAGTGCTGAAAGAAAGGAATTCTAGGCCAGGCGGGGCAAGGGCTTTTTTAGTGGTAAAATGTTGCCCTCTTCAGATAATCTCTAGTATTACACCTAAAACATGTTCATAGGAATACAGAATGTCAGCCTGGAAGGAAGGTCCTTGAAGATAACGGAGTCCATCCCCCTCATTTTCTGCATAAGGAATTTCAGACTCAGATAAGTGACTTACCTAAGGCCATTTGCCAAGGTGAAGTTGGGACCAGCATCTTTATTTGTGGAATTAGAAAATTTCAGAGCTAAAAGTGATTTTTGAGATCAGTTGACTCAATACCATATTCCAAATTTCACACGAAGAAACTGAGGCCCCAAGAAAGGAAAATATTTGAATGATATAATTATATTGAATAATTTTTATTTGGAATGAGTTAGGGGCAAGGAAGGTAACTTCCCTTGCTCTTTCATATTTCATTCAAAAAGTTAATGCCAGTACAAAAATTGATTGCCTGCTGGTATTTAAAAATAAGATATACCCTCCCCAGTGTGTGTGTGTGTGAGAGAGAGAGAGAGAGAGACAGAGAGAGAGAGACAGAGAAAGAGAGAGAGAGATGTTTACTTTTTGCAGAATAAACTTTTAAGTGCGATATAAAAATGAGTTTTATTATTCTTCACAATAACAAAGTCATGTCTTGACCTAACCACTAACAATAAGCAAGTATGTTTAGGTTAACATGGGCCAGAAATTTCAAACCAGTTGATCTTGACTGACTTGATCTTAAATGGTTGATCAGGAGGCCTAAATAATAGAGGGAGACATGGTTGGATTTTGGCAGCTAGATACTTATATTAAGAAAACCAAAGGGTAAAATCCTGCCTCAGACACTACTTATATAACCCTAGGCAAATTCCTAAACCTCTCTTTGCCTCAGTTTCCTCACCTGTAAAATGGGAATAAAAATAGGATCTACCTCCCAGGGTTGTTGTGAGGATCAGTTGAGATTACATATGCCCAGCTCTTTGTGGGCCTTAAAGCACTATAAATGCTAACTCTCATTATCATGGGCAGCCTCTAAGATGAGGCATAACCTTATCTTCCTTCATACCTACAATGTCAACATGTACCTGTCTTGTGCTCATCTTCTTAAGACTTCAGGATAGTGAAAAACAGATCCAGTTCTAGACATGGTTATGAATCCCCTGATCGATCTTATTTCTTAGGTAGCTTCTAGATCTTTAAAATGACAAAAAGAAGAATGTGGAATTAATTGCTTAGAAGATGTGAGAAGTGGAAAAGATCAAAGAAGCCCAGAAAAGAGAGGTACATGTGAGACAAAGAAGTGGAATTCACTGGGGCTTCCAACTGCTTGTATTTGTGTCTGTGGGCAAGTGTGCTCCAGGCTTTAGGAGGGGAGGGGACAGGGAAGTGAATTGTTCTATCCCTATTTTTATTAGGCTATTTCATTAAATGTCTTTACTTGAAAGAAAGGAAGAAAGAAAGGAAGGAAGGAAGGGAGAAAGAAAAAAAGAACAAAGGAAGGAAAAAGAAAAAAGGAAGATTTAAAGAAAGAAAGAAGGAGCCATGCCAAGCAGGCACAAATAATTGTAGAATTAAGAATAAAGAAATTATATATGTTCTGATTGGCCCCTTGAGAGGTCACACAGTCTGTTGTCCCATTGTAGGAAGGTCTGTGCACACGAATAGCTAACATTTATGCAGATCCCTAAAGTTTACAAAATCCTTTGATTTCATCACCTCATTTGATCCTTATAATAGCTCGGCAAGTCAGGTATTAGAAGTATTATCACTTCCTACTTTTCACATGAGGAAATTGAAAGTTATAGAAGCTAATCGAGTTAGCCAAAATTATTCTTGCTCCTTCTTCATTCTCACAGAGTACTAATGACATCAGAAGGGTGATGCATTAACTTTCAAGTAAATTGGATTTAAGTGAGGCAGGGCTGTGAAGGGTCATCAGCCTCACTCTTCTCCAGAGTCATCAGAGACTGGTGGCAAGGCATGGGTCAAGGAGAACTTTGATGGCTCTGGAGGAAGTGGGAGGCCTTGGCCTTTTTAAGCTAAGATCTTTCCCAGGTCTCGGTTTGTCTGAGACAATGCCTATTCAGTGATTAAAGGCTAGGTGAAAATTGAGGCAAAAAAATGATTACAGAGCTCATAAATATCTGAGGTAAAACTAGAACCCAGGTGCCTCCTGACTTTAAGGCAAATGCTTTTCCACCATGGCTGCCTTGTCCAGAGAAAGAGCAGGACATTGTCTGCTTCTTAAAAACAGGGAGAAAAAGATAATTCATAGCTTCTTTGGGATGACAGAACCTACTGTGTCAACAATTAAGTTTAAATTTTTCTGGGTTTTTGTAAGTTTTGCCTGTTACCTTGTTCCCTTTTCTAGCTTCTGTTCTTGCTACCTCTGTTCTGTGCGCTACAGAACATTACCACCAGTGATGCTGTTGCTACTGCTACTACTACTAGTACTCCTGTTGTTGCTGCTGCTGCTGCTGCTGCTACTGCTATTGCTGCTAGTACTACTGCTACTGCTGCTGCTGCTGCTACTACTACTACTGCTTCTGATGGTGTATGGGCCCAAGCTGAGACCTTTGCCCTTTGCCCTAAAAAGGATTCGGCTCCCATTTGTCTACAGGCCCTAGAAAGCCCTTAAACTTTTCTTACTCTGGTCTCAAACGGTTCCTTATCTACTCCCCATATTTCCCTTTGAAAGCCCTAGCCTAACTTTTGATCTCATTCAGATGCCTTTCAAATTTCTTCCTTCCATTTCCCTTCATTATCTATTCCTATTGTCTATTCAATCTCTCAGACATTCCAGTTGGAGTTCTCCCTAGGTCACCCAGTCCCTCTTCCCAGCCCCTCCTCTGATCACCCAAAGTTACTTTAGTGTATATAAGATCCACCCTGGCCCTCATTTAAAGGCTGAGACTTTCTCATGCCCACTCATCCCTATGGGCATCACTAATGTTCAGATTCCTTAAGAGTCTGGCCTGTATGGTTTATCTCTAATAAGCTTTTTCCTCTGGCTGAAAGAAGATTTGGGTTGAATTCATGCAGACGGGTCCACGTACTGTGATCTCGGGGTCCCAGCACCCCTAAACCTCTAGACTTCATCACCACTACAGCTATTGATACTACTTCTGCTACTACTACTACTGCTTGCTGCTGCTGCTGCTATTGTTTCTGCTACTACTGCTGCTACACTTATATATAATATAATATACATATATTACAATATATATAAGTATAGCAGCATATACATATATGCATATATGTGTATATATGTGTGTATACATATATATGTATATGACCTGAGTTCAAATTCTGCCCGAGATACTTGCTAGCTATGTGATTCTGTGAAGATATTTAACCTCTCTCAATCTCAATTTTCTTATTTGTAAAATGGTGATAATAATAGCGTCTATCTTGCTGCAAGGATCAAATGAGATAGTATATATTATATATATATGTATATATACATATACATACACAAACATATATACATACATACATTACATACATACATATATGTGTGTATGTGTGTATAGTGTTTTGCAAACCTTAAGGCTCTATGTAAACACTAGCTTTTATTATTAGTGCTTTGAATCTGACAAAGCACTCCCCCTACAATAACACTATGAATGCTGAACGGGTTGTTATCTTTCCTCATTTTATAGATGAGGAAATGAGGGCACAGGGAAGTTAATAATTTATCCAAATTCGTATAACTAATAAGTACAACAACCTTAGGCATGATGAAGAGTCATCTTCCTGAGTTCAAATCTGGCTGCTTCAGTTTTCTCATCTGTAAAATGAGCTGGAAAATAAAGGTCGCTCCTGTATATTTGCCAAGAGAACCCCGAATGGGGTCACAAAGAGTCAAGCATGATTGAAACAACTGAACAAGAAGCATCCTGTGACAGTCGGAAGCAAGGGTGTGCAGGTCAAACCTGATTGTCAAATGTACAGTAAGGACATTTGCCCTTGATTTATTATTTTGTTGGCTCTCTAGACTTAAGAAAGTGTTGGCAAAAACATTAATAATACAGAAAAGTATGTTGTGTACATTTCCCCCCAGAGAGCCAGTTCTTAAACATTTACAATCACACCTCTGGTTGCAAGGAAACTGGACCTAGTGCTTAAGTAACTGCCCAAATGTCAGACAGTTAATAAGTATTGGATCTACCAGCTGAAGCCAGGTCTCCTGGCTCCCACTGATCTTTCCACTGAGCCCTGCTTATTCTCCATGCCCCAGCTCTTTCAAAGGAAGTATTTAAAACCCAATCATCCTGAGTGGTGCTCTCTCTTGTCTAGGCATAGAGACCTTCTTAACCATTTGCTCAGTTTGTACCTATCTAGTCAAAGGAATTTTCTGATTGAAGAGTCCATTGGGTTCTAGTATTGTCTCTACCACTAAATTTCTGTATAACTTTGGCAAATCATTGCCCCCTCTGGGCAATTGTAAAATGGTAGTTGATGGAGGAGTAGAACAACTGATCTTCTTCACATATGAGGTTCCATACATTTCTATCCTCATCTTTTAAAACGAGATTCTCTACGGGTAGGTTATGGTTAGACAGTGCTTTTCAGTCCCCATGGTTGGACCATTCCCTATAAACTCTTGGGGCCTTTTCTCTGTGAGCACAACTGTGTAAGGCTGACTTGGTCTCTGAGCTCAGGGAGATAATCTCACCAGCCAGGTACACTCCACACTGCACTAACCAACTATGTTTTCCTGTTAAGGAGGATGTTGGTCAAACCCACTGCCAAGCCCATCTGTCACTCTATGGTGTCCACTCCTGGCAGTCAATTTTGAAGACAGAATGAAGTGTTTGGGGTCAGCCTCTGAGGTATTTGTGCTCTTGGGGGAGCAGGACAGGGCACATCCCTTGGCCAAAACTTTGTTCCTTGAACAGTAAAGGATATCTGTACACAATAGAAGCAATACCTTCAGCTGAGAGATTGTTTCATTTCTGTCTTTGTATCCCTCATACCTAGCAAACCTAAGTATGTAGGAGGCAAGAACTGGGCTTCCATGTTCTTAGTCCTTTGACAAATTGTGGATGAATAATTCTTCCCTATTTGGGCCACCACCCAGTGAGGAAATTTTATGCTATTGGGAGAAACATAACTAGTGTCATAAAAGATGGGAGAGGGGGGATAAAAGTCATAGAAATGTCTCCTTGAGCTCCAACCAGCTACTTTTTAGAATAGTAAGAACATGAGCAAGTCATTTAATTTCCTTGGGCCTCAGTTTCCTCATCTTAAATGAAAGGGTTGGATTAGAGGATCTCCAAAGTCCCTTCCAGTTCTTAGTCTCTGGTCTTATTTTCCTGAGATTTGCCTCCATTGTAGATGTCTGTAAATTTCCCTTGATCTGCCTTCCCCTGGGACGCTATTGAAAGTTCAGTGCATATAGAGCAGAGTCCAGAGAGAAGTATTTTGATAGTTACATTGGAAGAAAGGTGATTAAGGAGGAAGGGAATGGAGGGGTGGGAGAGGGAAGAGAGGAAAGATGGACAATAACCTGGCTATTGAGAAAGTATCATTGTTGTTATTTTGGGGACAGGTTGGCTGACTGGCTTTACTACCTGACAAATAACTATTTAACTTATGGGAGATGTTATAGAAGGGTGCAATATCACTGGCTCTGGAGCCAGAGGACCAAAGGACCCCCTCTGATATTTACTACCTTGGTGACCTAGAGGAAATTCTTTAACTTCCCTGGGCTTCAATTTCACCATCTGTAAAATGAAGGGACTGGTCTACATGGACTCTGAGCTCCCTTCTAAACTTGTCATTATTTGAACTTTTCACTTTGCTTTCTACTACAAACACTGCCTCATTGCATTTTTGTTTGGCCTTTTTCAGCATTCTCAGTAGATGGGCAGCTTCATGATTGTGCTACTTGACTGGGAAAAAAACCCCAAACCTTTTCCCCAAGTCTGGGTCAAATCAAAGGACCTAAGAGTTGTAAGGGCCCTCAGGGCTAAAGAGAGTCCATTTAGACCAAGGATCTCTTCTCTAATATCCCTAACAAATGGTCACCCAACTTTCTAAAAGAGTAATCCAATGGAATGATCTACTTTAATGAATGCTAATCTAATTTCCTTTATACTGAACCCTGAATCAAAGCTTTTGATTTTTTTAAACTGCCAGCCAGTGAGTACAGCTGAACCAAAATGAAGTCTTTTACATTTTCTATATAGAGGAAGGGTACCAGAGTGGTTAGAGTATAGGCTTGGAGTTAGGAAGACTTTGGCTCAGGTCCTGCATTTAACGTGTTATGTGGCCATGAGAAAGTAACAACCTCTCAGTGCCCTGATGCTAAGATTAAGCTAGACATGTTGCTGAATCATGGCAGTGAAGAAATTTCTCTACTGGGAGTTCCTTACATCAATGAAATCATAGGTCCAGATAATAAGGATAGATGGATAGATGGAAGGATCCATTAGAGCCAGCCTGGAATGGCAAATACAGCATTGGGCTTAAAGTCAAGAAGTCTTGAATTTAAACACAGCTTTTGATATTCATTAGTGATATCACCTTGGCCAAGTCACATAACCTCTCTATGCTTCATGGCAACTCCTAAGGAATTTTCTGCAAAATTTTAGATGGCTTACAAAAGGGGCTCCTAACCTTCCCATCTTCTTGGAGTGTGCACACACACACACACACACACACACACACACACACACACACACGCATGCATACATACATACATACATACATACATACATACATACATACGTGTGTGTGTGTGTGTGTGTGTATGTGTATATATGCTGGACTAGAACGGGTATAAGGTCCTGCTAGAAAGCCCCTCAGACTTGGGCATTTGGTCAAATACATCTTATTTCACTAATGTCTCATTAGCTACCCCTTAAGTCCTCTTGACCACAATATCCCAATGGGATTGTGGAGAACTAAATCTTACTAGAATTATAGTTGGCTCCATTTTAATCACGAAACATTTATTAAACACGTAGGCACTGTGCTGAGTGCTGGTTATACAAAGAAAAATCGCAAGATAGTATCTTTGAGCAGCAGATGTTGGTGAATACGTCCCTTTCCTCTTAGCTATCTTCATGTTATTCTAGTGTTGCTGAAACTCTGTGAAACCACATTGGACCTTTTTCTCACTTGTAGTCTCTTTTGGCCAGAGGCTGCCTTTTGATCCAGTCTTCATCATTTACTCCATGCTTCACAAGAAAGGATTTTAAGGTCACAGGCTGACACCTGAATTCTATCAATTTTCTTTCTTTTATTTCTTCACCGACCATATCCAATTGGCTTGTGCAAGCAATTGAGGAGAAAAAAAATAATGTAATAGAGGTCCTTTTCTTCAGAAAGGTACTTCTATCCAATTGTTTCCATCCTGAGAGCACAGCTATGAGATCTGTTTCAAGGGGTGTCCTTCAGCAGGCAGGAAGAACAGCAGAATCAGTCATACAAATGACCAACTGCAGGGAAAAAACTCACCAATATATTAAGAAGCCTTAAAACCAAGCGACAGTTAAAATAACTACTAGATCAGTAACTCTAAATGCGTGAGGCAGCTCAACAGATAGACTTCCGCAGAAGGAAAGTGTCAGCTGTTCTGGGTCTAATTTATAGCCTTGCTTCATTCTCTATGCAAGATACGAAACATTTGAAAAGGCAGATGCTAAAAACATGGGGAAAGGGGAAGCTTGCCATAACAATGGAGAAGACCTGAAATCTGTAATATCGAGAGAGGATATTTAGGTCCCTGATGAGGAAACAGTCCCAGTGCTTTATCCATGTGCTTTAGAATGGGTCTGGAATAGGTAGAGGAGAGGGTCACCCCACCATTAAGGGTCATAGTATGTTTAATTGGAAGAGGCCTGAGAAATTATCTAGTCCAATGCCCTTATTTTACAGAGATGGAGATTGAGCCCCTTCAGAGTGAAGTGACTTCTTCACTTATTCAAGTCTTACAAGATTCCTTTGAGCCTAAATCTTGAGAGAACTTATTATTTCTCTCTGTTATTAATATCTGATTATTGAATCTGGACCAAAGTTTCCCCCCCCCTTTTCTACTTCCTCATCCAGAAATCAACCAATGTGGGAAATTTTTCTCATAGACTTACCCAGGCTAAGATCTAAATCAGAAAGTAGAAGAAATTCTAAGTTTGGGCCAATAGGAGGATTCCTGCTCATTGTGCTTCCTCAGACAGGTTTGGGAAGATGTGGATCCTCCCTTTTGTCAGAGAGGTGATGTGGGAATTAATGTCTCTTTGACCAAGACTTGGGTGATCCAAATCATGTACCCCCAAGACTCTCATTAGAATGAGCCCACATCTCATTATAATATTCATTCTCTCATTAATTGTTAACCAATCAGAGTTGAATTCCACCCTTAGGAACATCCACTTTTCCAAAGGTATATAAACTGTAAGCCTACCACTTTAAGGGTCTTTGGCATTTGAGAGTGCCACTGACCTCTTTTTATTAATAAACATGGTAGCCTTATAATAAAATGATTAAATTACCCAGAAACTATGTCTCTCAAGCTTTTTTTTAATGTCACAGTCTCTTTCCACTAGAACAGAGGTAGGGAACCTGGGGGCCTTGTGGCCACACGTGGTCCTCTAGGTCTTCGAGTGCGGCCCTTTGACGGAATCCAAACTTCACAGAACAAATCCTTTTATTAACAACAAATAAACAAATTTGTTTGGTGAAGTTTAGATTCAAAGGGCCACACTTGAGGACCCAGAGGGCCAGGTTCCCCACCCCTGATTAGTACATTAGGAAACATGTCATCTGGGTAGATGGATAATAAACTTCATCTGTAATTGAATAGGGTGAGAGGAGTAGAGTGGGTCACATGTGAGAAGATGCACAGATTCATAGGTTCATAGCTGAAAAGGCCCTTAGAGACCACTTACTCCCTCATTTTTATATCTGAGAAAATTGAGGCTTAAATAGGTTAAATGATTTACCCAAGGTCACATGGTTAATGCACAGAAGAACCTTGGCTTGAACCCAGGACTGAACTCTGAATTCAATCTCTTTCTACTGTACACAGTGCCTCTTGGGTGAAGAGTTTACTGAGTCAGCTCATTCATTCCCATTAGCTTTTTATGAGAGGATAGTGAGCTTTTGGCAAACAATCCACAGATGTAATAAAAGCTGTTGTGATTACACTTCTGAAATAATAAGGGAGGATAAATAGGGTAAACTGTAGCTTTTTTAAAAAAATGTCATATATTGTCATTAGAATAAAAATGTGGAAGTACAAAGCAATCCAAAGATGTTTAAAAAAGTAACACAAAGTTCCCTTCCCCATCCTGCAAAGCTCCCCTAACCAGAAGAGAGTATTACTAGTTAACTATCTGTTTCAGGGGGAAAATGGAGACTACAGAGATAGAATTTTGATGGTGACTTAGAGGGAGAATCTGAAAAGTCATACTTAGGAATTTAAACTAAATTCAATGTAAATTGTTACTAAGTAGATTCACTTGATTGGGTTAATATTTAGTATAGTTTTTGTTTTCTTGTGAAACGATTAATATCATAAGGATGCTCATTAGTGAGGTTTGAGAGAATAATTTCATTAGAATGATGGAAATGGGAAGCAGTTTATAGGGAGCTGAGGAGGGAGTTAGCCTTGAGACAATGGAGATAACAATACAGAGGAAGAAAATGAAGACAGTAGGGTGAGTGGGGAAGCAATTAACAATTCCTTTTCTTCCCCAATTGATAAATGGTCAAGAGATATGATCAGGGAGTCCTCAGATGAAGAAATTAAGGCCATCTATAGTCGTATGAAAAAATGCTCTAAATAACTACTGATTCCAGAAATGCAAATCAAAACAACTCTGAGGTACCACATCACACCCACCAGATTGACCAAAGTGAAAAAACAGGAAAATGCTAAATGTTGGAGAAGATGTGGGAAAATTGGAACACTAATGCATTGTTGGTGGAGTTGTGAAATGATCCAACCATTTTGGAGAGGACTTTGGAATTATGCCCAAAGGGCTATAAAAATGTGCATACCCTTTGACCTAGCAATAGCACTTCTAGGGCTATGATCCAAAGAGATCATACAAATGGGAAAAGGACCCATACGTACAAAAATATTTATAGCAGCTCTTTCTGTGGTGGCAAAGAATTGGAAATTGAGGGAATGCCCATCAATTGGGGAATTGCTGCACAAGTTGTGGTATATGAATGCAATGGAATACTATTGTGCTATAAGAAATGATGAGCAGGCAAACTTCAGAAAAACCTGGAAAGACTTGTATGGACTAATGCTGAGTGAAGTGAGCAGAACCAGGAGAACCGTTGTAACAGCTACATTGTGAGAAAACTAACTTTGATAGACTTAGCCCTTCTCAGCAATGCACGGATCTAAGACATCTCCAAAGGTCTCATGATGGAAAATGCTATCCACATCCAAAGAAAGAACTATGGAGCTTGAATGCAGATGGAAGCATACTATTTGCTCTTTTTTTCTTCTGTTTTGTTTTGTTTTCTCTTTCTTATGGTTCCTCCTATTGGTTCTAATTCTTCCTTACAACATGACAAATGTGAAAATATGTTTAATAGGAATGTATATGTATAGCCTACATCAGATTGCATGCAGGGAGGGCAGGGGGAGAAAACTTTAAAACTTAAAAGCTTATGGAAGTGATTGTTGATAAATGAAAAGAAACTAATAAAAAAAAAAAGGAAAAAAATGCCACATCACTTTCAAGGTGGAAGCATGATAAAGAGGGGAAGACTTGGCCATGAGCTATTGCTGAATTTACTACCAGACATTGCTTTTGCCTGTTGTGACTTGGCTGCGATTTATAGCAGCTGATCCATACCCTGGGATCGATCTCTTCGCTCAGAGTCCTCAGTGCAGGAGAAAGGTCCTCAATACAAAAATCAATGTCTGGAGGAGGCTCTTTGCATTCTGTTTTCCTGTCACAGGAACACACCTTGAAGTTCTGGGTGAAAAGAGATCTAGAATTCTCAACTGGTTTTCAAAAGCTTTGCATTTCCTGTAGGCTAGATTAAAAAAAAACCCCAACAACTTTAGCTGTAAACAAATAGCAACTAATCATTAACTCCTTCCTAAAACATCCATTGATTGGACCACTAATTGGGTACTGAGCAGGCACTTCATGTCTCGTATTGCTAGTTGTTTTTATTTTTAATATTCATTTCAGTTTTCTTATTAAGTTCCTTCTAAGTGACGATCACTACATTCAATGTTAGGGCAGTATAGTGGAAGAAGAAGAAGAAGAAGAAGAAGAAGAAGAAGAAGAAGAAGAAGAAGAAGAAGAAGAAGAAGAAGAAGAAGAAGAAGAAGAAGAAGAAGAAGAAGAAGAAGAAGAAGAAGAAGAAGAAGAAGATATATCATAGAGTGACAGAGTTTGAAGAGATTCCTCTCAACAACATGTATGAAGAATGGTTAGCTGGGATTTATTTGGAAACCTCTAAGGAAGGGGAACTTGTTATTTCCTGGAGCGTTGCATTACCTTTTTAGATAATTGTAATTGACAGGGAGCTTTTTCCTTCTATCAAAACCAAATCTGGCCCCTTCACACTTCTAACCATTATTCTTGACTCTGGCATCTGGGGCCAAGTAGAAAAACCTTTACTGCACCATACCACACACCCATGGAAGTCTTTTAAATGCTTGAAGACAGTTACCATGTTTCCTTAAGTCTTCTCTTTTCCAGGCTAAATATCCCCAGTTCCTTCAACTTGTCCTCATATGACATGAACTCAAGGTCCTTTGCCATTCTGGTCTCCATTCTCTGGGTGCTTTCAAGTTTATCAATACCTTTTCCAACATGTGACATTCAAGCCATGAGTCCCTGCCTTCAGAGTTTTTCAGCTCAGTAGCTATGACATATACATAAATAACTATGATATAAAGCACGCATTTTAGTATTTAAGAGATGTACAAAGTACTAAGTGAAATCCAGGAAAGTTCACTGAAAGATGGTGTAGAGGTTTATAAGAGATTTATAATCAGTGGGCTTATGTTCAAATGCTGCCTATTACTTAATTCCTGTATCACCTTAAGCAAGTCATTTAACCTTATTGAGGTTCAATTTCCTCATTTTCTCAACAACAGGATTAAACTAGATTATCCTTATTTCCCTTCAAGATCTAAACTTTGTGAGTCAAAGAAAGCTCCAAGGAGCAGTTAGGTAACATTGGAGTTGACTATTGAAGGACCCAGCTTCCTTATTATTATTATTATTATTATTTTGAAACTGACCAAGAAAACTTCTAACTAAAATGGAGGGAGAAGGATAAAATCCAAATTAAAATTGGGATAAAATCCAAAAATATCAGTCAATTTTAATAACAGAAAATAATAGGTGCAATATAGGAAGAATATCAGTAGAGAGGACCAGTAATTCACAGAAACCAAACAAAGTAAGCAAGGGAGTAACAACGATTTATTACATATTAAATGTATTAGGAATACGAAGACAAAACAAAAAAATCCTTACTCTCAAGGAGTTTACCTTCTATGAGGTTAACAACATACATAGACTTAAGTAATTGCAAAATATGTTAAAGTAAATATATATAAGGTAAAATATATTAAAGTAAAAAATTGAGGGATTGCCCTTGAGAGAATTAGAAAACGCCACCTAATGTTAAAGGAACCTAAGGATTCTAAGAGGTGGGACGTGAAAGGTCATTCTTTGTATGCCTCTTCAAAGGCACAGAGATGGGAGATTCATTAAAGCATACAAGGAATAGCAGAAAGGTATGTAGAGCAAGTGAAGGGGGAAAAATGTGTACTAAGCCTGGAAAGAAATCCAAGAAAAAGGCCATCAGTAAAACTCAAGGTTTCAATCAATCAACCAACAAGAAATATAAAAGACAGACCTGCTATCAAAGAGCTCACAATCTAATGGGAGAGACAATGCGCAGATAACTATGTACAAACAAGCTATATACAGATAATTTGGAAATAATCCACGGAGGGAAGGCACTGGAATTAAGTGCTATGAGGAGGGCTTCCTGTAGATGATACGATTTTAGCTGGGACTTCGAAGAAACCAGGGAAGCCAGGAGGTGGAGAGGAGATGGAAGAACATTCCAAGCATGCAGGACAGCCAGAGAAAAGTCATAGAGTTCGGAGGTGGAGTGTCTTATTCAAGGAACAGCAAGGAGAAGTGGAGCCAAGATGGCGGAGTGAAAGCAGTGACTTGCTTGAGCTCTCCCCCAAATCCCTCCAAATACTCATAAAAAATGGCTCTAAACAAATTCTGAAGCAGCAGAACCCACAAAAAAGACAGAGTGAAACAAATTTCCAGCCCAACACAACCTGGATGGTTGATCAGAAAGGTATATCGCGCCAGGCTGGGAGTGCAGCGCAGCGTGGCGTGGGTGCTCAGGCCACACTGAACCTGGAGCAGGCCTCAGAGGACTGAATCTCGGGCAGCTGTGGAGGTTTGCAGACTCCTCAATCCACCAATGCCAAAGACAACTTAGAAGGTCAGTGGGTAAAGTCTGTTTCTGTGGTGCTGAGAGAGGAAGGCGGGGTTTCAGCGTGGCCCTGATGGGACAGCTGCTTCCTGAGCTTTCAGCCCATTGACTGAGGGGGAATCTGTGGCTGATTAGAGAAGGATTGCAGGGATCTCTTTGCCAGTGCTGAGGCAGGAATCTCTTGCTTTGCCCTTGTTTGGATCTGGGTCACAGTTCTGGGTGGCAGTGCTGGGGTGAGTGGCGTGGTGGAGCTTGTAGTGGCTGTGAAGAGGAACGCCTCCTCACAGTTACAGGACAGAAAGGAGTACTTGTGGTCACAGGCCAGGAAAGGAGTAAATGCACTCACCCCTTATCACACCACCTCGGAAGAACTGAAAATTTGCAGGTCCCTAGAAGTATCTCTGAAAACAGCTATACAAACCCCTGAAGCTTGGAACAGTACATTCTCCACATTGGAAGCAGATTTGTACCTTGACAAAGAGTTTAAAACTCAAGTAATTTGCCGGGATCATGAGCAAGCAGCACAGAAAGAGTCCGACTATATTATCTTACTTTGGTGAAAAAGACGATCAAAATATACAACCAGAAGAAGGCAACAAAGTCAAAGTTCCTACATCCAAAGCCTCCAAGAAAAATATGAATCAGTCGCAGGCCTTGGAAGAGCTCAAAAGGGATTTTGAGAAGCAAGTAAGAGAAGTAGAGGAAAAACTGGGAAGAGAAATGAGAGTGATGCAAGAAAATCATGAAAAACAAGTCAACAGCTTGCTAAAGGAGACCCAAAAAATACTGAAGAAAATAACACCTTAAAAAATAGCCTAACCCAAATGGCAAAAGAGGTCCAAAAAGCCAATGAGGAGAAAAATGCCCTAAAAAGAAAAATTGGCCAAATGGAAAAGGAAGTCCAAAAGATTACTGAAGAAAATACTTCCTTAAAAATTAGAATAGAGCAATTGGAAGACTAGTGACTTTATGAGAAATCAAGACACTGTAAAACAAATCCAAAAGAATGAAAAATTAGAAAACAATGTGAAATATCTCATTGGAAAAACAACTGACCTGGAAAATAGATCCAGGAGAGAGAATTTAAAAATTATTGGACTATCTGAAAGCCATGATCAAAAAAAGAGCCTAGACATCATCTTTCAAGAAATTATCAAGGAAAACTGCCCTGATATATTAGAACCAGAGGGCAAAATAGAAATTGAAAGAATCCACAGATCTCCTCCTGAAAGAGATCCCCAAAGGAAAACTCCCAGGAATATTATAGCCAAATTCCAGAGTTCCCAGGTCAAGGAGAAAATATTACAAGCTGCCAGAAGGAAACAATTCAAGTACTGTGGAAACACAATCAGGATAACACAAGATTTAGCAGCTTCTACATTAAAGGACCAGGGCATGGAATATAATTTCCAGAGGGCAAAGGAGATAGGATTACAACCAAGAATCACCTACCCAGCAAAACTGAGTATAATCCTTCAGGGGAAAAAATGGTCATTCAGTGAAATAGAGGACTTTCAAGCATTCTTGATGAAAAGACCTGAGCTGAATAGAAAATTTGACTTTCAAATAAAAGACTCAAGTGGAACATGAAGAGGTAAACAGGAAAGAGAAATCATAAGAGACTTATTAAGATTGAACTGTTTACATTCCTGCATGGAAAGATGATATTTATAACTCATGAGACCTTTGTCAGTATTAGGGTAGTTGAGGAAAAAAATTATATGTATGTATATATATAGATAGATAGAGGGCACAGGGTGAGTTGAAGATTAAGGGGTCATATCTGGAGAATAAAATTAAGGGATGAGAGAGGATTATACTCAGAGAAGAGAAAGGGAGAGGTAAAATGGGGTAAATTATCTCACAAAAAAAAAACAGAAAAGTCTCTTACAGTGGAGGGGAAACGGGGAAGGTGAGAGGGAATGAGTGAATCTTATTCTCATAGGATTTGGCTTAAGGAGGGAATAACATACACATTCAATTGGGTATGGAAATCTGTCTTACCCTACAGAAAAATAGGGGGAGAAGGGGACAAGAGAGCGGGGGGATGATAGAGAAGAGGGCAGATTGGGAAAAGGGGTAATCAGAAGTAAATACTTCTGAGGAGGGACAGGGTCAAAAGAAAGAATAGAATGAATAGGAGGGCAGGATAGGATTAAGGGAAATAGAGTTAGGTTTTCACAACATGTCTACTATGGAAGTGTTTTGCATAACTGCACATGTACAACCTATATTGAGTTGCTTGCCTTTTCAATGAGGGTGGGGAGGGAGAGAGGAAGAGAGAAAATTTGAAACCTAAAGTTTTAGAAACATGTTTAAAAAAATGTTTTCACATGCTACTGGGAAATAAGAAATACAGGAAATGGGGGTACAGAAGTCTATCCTGCCCTACAGGAAAATAGAAGGGGGGAGAGATAGAAGAGAGGATAGACTAGGGGAAGGGATATTCAGAATGCATGCCATCTTGGGGTGGGGGAGGGGTGAGATGGGGTGAAAATTTGGAACTCAAAAACTTGTGGAAGTGAATGTTGAAAACTAAAAATAAATAAATTTATTAAAAAAAAAGGAGCAGCAAGGAAGCCAGTGTCATTGGATTACAAAGTACATAGGGAGGAGCTGTAAAGTGTAAGAAGACTGGAGAGGTAAGAAAGGGCCAGATTATGAAGGGCTTTGAAATTTTATCTTGAAAGTGATAGGGAGCCCCTGAAGTTTATTGAGTAGGGGAGTGACATCATCAGGAAGATTACTTTGACAGGTGAATGGAAGATGGGTTAGAAACTTGTGGCAGGCAAACCAAACAGCAGGCTATTGCAATAGTTCAGGTGTGAGGTAACAAGGACCTACATTAGGGTGGTGGCAGTGTCAGAGAAGAATATGGGCATAAAGGAAAGATAAATGTTACAAAGATGAAGCTGACAGGCCTTGGCACTAGGTTGTATATGGGAGATGAGAGAGAACAAAGAGTTGAGAATGACACCTAGATTGTGAGCCTGAGTGACTGAGAGGGTGGTGATACCTTCAAGAGTTAAAGGGAAGTTTACAATGGGGAGGGTTTAGGAGAAAAGACAATGATTTCAGTTTGGCACATGTTTAATTTAAGATATCTCTATAGGCCATCCACTTTGAGATATCTAATAGGCATTTCAAGATAGAAGCCTGGAGTTCAGCAGAGACATTAGCACTAGATAAATAGATTTGAGAATCATCAGCACAGAGATGATGATTAAATCCATGAGAACTGATGAGACCATCAAATAAAGTCATACAGAGGGAGAAGAGAAGAGGGCCAAAGACAAAGCCTTGGAGACACTTGATATTAGTGGACGTGACCAGGATGAAAATCCAGCAAAGAAGACTGAGAAAGAGTCATTAGGTAGGTGGGAGGAGAACCAGTAGAGAGAAGTGGTATGAAAAGCTAGAGAAAAGAGAGTGTCAAGGAGAAAAGAGTGATTGACCGTGTAAAAAGCTGCAGAGAGGTCAAGAAGGATGAGGATTACAGAAAAGCCATTTGATTTGGAAATTAAGAGATTTTAGTAACATTAGAGGAAGTATTTTCAGATGAATGATGAGTCCTGTGAAAAACACTGATTCACCAGGAAGTATAGTATTGTAAGGATTGGTCAAGTTTTAGGCCTATTCCTCCATAGTCACTGCTATTTAAGGTCTGCTTTTGTCTTATCTACTAATGCAGAGTTTCCCAAATTTATTTGGCCTACCACCCTGTTTAAAAAAAAAAGTACTCAGTGACCCCCCCCGAAACCTACTTTTTTTAACCCTTTGATGGTTTTCTTTTTAAAATTTGCATCATTTCAGAAAAATACTAAATATTTTTTTAAAATGACACATCTTCAATTTAATAATTTATTATAAATTTGCATTTTTTCTGCATTGAAATTTTGATGATGCAATATTGTGTCATGTAACTGTATAGTATCGTGCTGTAAGCAAGTCATTACATGCACATATTCCTGCCAATTCATACTAGACTTCATGACAATATGCAACACTGGCCAGCCAACACTTGCTTGTTAAGACCTATTGGCAGACTTGATAGCTGGTGGGTTATAATTTGCATTTTGTGTGTTTATTTGGAAAATAATGTAATCACTCTGTTACACAATAGATGAAACATGTATGGCTATTTCTTTCAAAATTTTCTTCTATTCTTTCCTTATGCTTCCACCACCCCCTTATTTTTATTCAATGCCCCCCCGAATTGCACCTGAGGCTACTACCACTCCCTTGGATTGTTGCAGCACCCCTAGGGGGTGGTATTACCCACTTGGGGAACCTAAAAACTAATGCATTTTTAAAGAGAAATCTCTCTGTTGTTATTTTGTTGTTGTTGTTGTTTAGCCCAAGAGATGTGTTTGCCTTTCTGTTTCTCCCCACACTTTTTTTCTGGAGAAATTTATTCTATTTTTGTTTTCCTTGGTAATTATTTTTATCATTCTTGTCTTTCATTTGGCATTTTTAAAAAATTAGGAATACTTCAAATGCTTCTCTTTGGAACATCCATTTTCATTGATTATTAGACTCAGGTTTGTAAGATGTGTCACCTTGCGTTGCCTCTTGAGCTCTTTTGTAATTCAGAATATATTATTCCAGTTTTGTATGACCTCACATGTATAGTTGCTTTAATATTGCTTGCCTTCTTAATGGATGGTGGAGAGGTGGGAGGGAGGGAGAGAATGTGAAATTCAAATTTTTAAATGAATTTTATAAATAAAAAAAGCAATAGAACTCATTATTCCATTCCCTTGTGCAGTTTCTCCTTAGACTTCTTGGTCTCTTGTCCTACAGAGATAGCTTCAATTACTTTACCTATTACACATAATTCTTACATTGGGGATGTAAAAGAGAAAAATATCCTCCATCTTGTTGGTTGTGCGACCCAGAAGTCAAGGATACAAATGTAAAGAATGAACTCTCAAAGAACTTCTATTCTCATGGGAGAAATAAATATGTATACAAGTATATGCATAATAAATAAAAAGAAAATAGATGCAGATAAATACAAAGTATTTAAAGACAAGTTAGTTCTGGAAGGGAGGGCACTAGCAGCTGATGCTTGGGTGGGGAATCAGGAAAGGCTTTATATAGAAGGAATTTTCTATAAAGGCAGAGGTGAGAGTGGAATGCATTTCAGATAAGAAGGATGGGCAGTGAAAAGTCGAGGATGCGGGAAAATGGAATACTGTATGTGAGGAACAGAGAGAAAGCTAGTTTTAACTGGATCGCACAGTGAAGGAGAGGGTATAATGTCCAATGGGGTTGGATAGCCAGGTTGATTATGAAGGTCTTATACGTCTATTCATGGAGATATGCAGTTCAGGGAATAGAGAAGATAAACTAGAGAGCCTAGAGCAGTGAGGTGGATTTGATGTAATAAGTAGCATCAAAACTTGGTGGGACGTGACTCATACCTGGATATATGGCAATGGAAGGACCTTATTTATAAGAAATAACTTTGGCAAAAGGGGTTGTGGAATAGAATTGTATATTAAAAAGATACAGTTATGTGAGAAAATCCAGGAAGCAGAAAGGGAAAGTGTAATAGATAGAATTTGGATGAAGATCAACAGAGAAACAGAATTTTTAAATATACATATACATATGTACATAAATATACATATATGCCTCATGTTTTGAAAAATTATATAATGAATTCTACGTATTAGTGTTAAAACTGTCTTACTCGCCTGAGCTTTCTGAATTTCCTTCTGTTGGCTTCTGTTCATTTTTAAAAAATGAACTTGTCTTTTTTTCTTACCTTGTTTTGGTCATTATTATTGCTATTTGCACTCCCTACCTCAATAACCAAGAAAGCAGGAAAAAAAAAAAAAACCTTTGTAAAGGAGGGAAATACTGAAGCAAAATAAATCCATACATCTATAGCACCCAAAAATATGTATCTCAAGGTACATCAGCTCCCTGTCATGCTTCATCATAAGTCCTCTGCATTGTTCAGAGTTCTAAAGTTTGTTTTTGTTTTTTTTTTTTTTAAATTTGTTTTTCTTTACTATGTTGTCCTCCTAAAAATTCTTCTCTTGGTTTTGCTCACTTTGCTCTGCATCATTATGCCCATTTGGTTAATAAGATAAAGGCAAGGAATAACATTTGAT
>NW_027555736.1:83979484-84226984 GCF_003287225.1 Phascolarctos cinereus | reverse complement strand
GTTGACACTCAAACTCTCCTAAATATATAGCCTGAATGGGAAGTCATGGGGCAAGCCTCCTTCTGCATCCTGATTGTACCAATGATGAGTCCCAGAGTCTGAAGTCTTCAGTGAAGGAACAAGTCTTCATCTAAGATTGTCTGCTTTCCTTGCTCATTTACACTTATGTTCCCAGTCTGTAGTCTTTTCATGCCCCTCTTGGTTTGGCTTGACAGGAACCACTTGGCCTTTACTGGGCAGAAGGATCCATTATCATTCCCTGTTCCTGGTTGTGGTGTGCAGCTCCCAGACTGACTTACTTGTCATATCAGATTGTGGCCCCTATTTTTCATAGCCAGAATCCATCATCTCCTCACTTTGCTCCACATGGTCATAGCTGTTGAAAACCTCCATTCCTTTTCAGATGCTTTATGGGGAAGGGAAAACAACTTCTTCCCTTCTCTAAATGTACACTTTGATCCCCTCTTCCCTCTCCAAACCTGCGTTCTGAGAAGCCACAAACTACATGAGAAAAACTTCCTGGGAATCAAAGCTGACCCCATGATGTTCTAGGCAAAGTAGCATTCAGAGTCTGATTCCCTTATCTCTTCACAATTTTTCTTCTCCAATCACAAAACATTCTAGCTTCTGCATTTCTGGACTTTTCCTATATTATTCCATTTTAAAAACTCTAGCCAGCCACCCAGTTGGACAACTCTCTGCCCTCAAACACAGCTGTACTTTGGATCATGCGAACTTCCATACCTGAAAGGCCTTCCTCCCACCTCTTCAATTGTTTAAAATTTAAATGCCACATCAAATGTTATCTCTTCCATGAAGTCCTCCCTGTTCCTCACAGAAGACCTGAGTTCAAATCCTTCCTGAGACACTTACAAGCTGTGTGACCCTAGGCAAGTCACTTAATCTCTTTCAGCCTCAATTTCTTCATATGTAAAATGGTGATAATAGTAGCACTTATCTCATAGGTTGTTGTATGGGTCCAATAAGATAGAATATGTAAAGTGCTTTGCTAACAATAAAGTGCTACATAAATCCTAGCTCTTACTACAGAGTAGTTTTCTATAACTCTAATGCAGTTGTATACTGTATAATATACTTTATATTATGTATATTATATATTATATTATGTATAACATGCATAATATAATATATTATGTTGTTATATACTGATATTATACAGTTAAATACTATATAATATAATGTGCATTATATTACATAGAATAGGATATTATGTATACAGTTATATGACTGAAGGAGATTGCCCTTATATAGCAGTTTTTAAAACTGAAAACACTAGATCAATGGCAGTAATTATTATTTGTGTCATCTCCCAACTAGATGGCAAGCTCTCTAAGGACTAGAACCATGTCTTCTTTGTGCTTTGCACAGTGCATAGCACAGTAGGGACTTTGAAAATGTTTGTTGAATGAATGAACGAATCTCTAACACAAGCATCTTCTGTAACTTTTCCTCTTCAGAAAAGGAAGAAAGTAATGTTATTGTTAACAATGATATATAATATTTTATGTTCATGAGACATGATTAATACTTGTAAAGCAGGCTACTAAGGATATGTAAGGCAAGAAGCATTTGTTTAATGCATACTATGTGCTAGGCACCATGCCAATAGCTGGGGAAATAAATACAACAGCAACAACAACAACAGAAGGCAGTCCCTGGCCATCAGGGGCTTCCAATCTAAAGTGGGAAGACAACACTCAAAAAGGATCTAGAACACAAGGACCAGGTGAATGTGAAGGTGCCCAGCAAAGGGAAATGATGGAGGAGTTAGAAAGTCAGCAGCACAGTAGAAGAGTGAATGAAATTTGGACATTTCCATAATATAGGGACCCCAAAAGGAACTTACAAATGCAAAAAAAAGAGCTGGCATAGCAGATGGTGTTCCAGGGCCATAAGGTCACAGGGGGTGATCAATGTTCCATGGCGATATCAAAGATTAGTATGGTATTGAGGTTGGAAAGTCAGAAGCACCCTAGGGCGGAGAACAATTAGAGATGTCCAGAGTAGCTCACTGCTAATATCTGAATCAGCCAGAGTAAGACAAAAACAAATCAATGGGCCCTCAATAAACATTTGAGGATTTGTGCTGATTAAACTATGCATTTTCTATATATTTATAGCATGCAGAAACTTGAAACTATTTTACCTACAAGTAAGTATCCTCAATAACTAATGCAGGTACATTCCATTGTATAGGAATCCACCGCATAGAAGTTTGTGCTTAATGGATTGGCTTCCTTCGATGGAAAATGGATTCAGTATGTGTTAACTGATGACTTAGAGTTATTTAATCTGAGGGTTCCTTAGCTTCTGGCATTAGTTTACCAGGGTTCCTAGTAGCCAACAGCTAGGAAAGAAGCCCATATAAGAAGTAACTTACCTGGTGGCTTTCTGACAGAATAGATGTGTCTTAGACCCTATGCATCTCCCTATAGTTACAAGTTGCTAGAAATCTTTATCAAGATTTATAGATTCTCTTGTACCTCTGCCTTATTTATATCTGTGGCCCAAAGACCCACTCTTCACACAGAAGCATATGTTGATGTAAGTCATTGGACTTGAGATAATGAAATTCATTTTACAGGCGATTTTCCTGAAAGCATGCAGCTGTATCGATAGGGCTGATCCTGAAGTCAGAAGACTTGATTTAAGTCCCAATTCTGAAACATAATCACTGAGTTACCATAGCCAAGTCACTTAACTTTTTACTAGAAGATCTCAAATTGAAAATTGGTGCATTGGTAGACTGAACTTTATCACAAAGAGTTCTTTACATCGATGAAATTAGATATGGTCCCTTCAAAAAACCGGTATCGATAATATAGACGTGCATTGTAGGTCTATTAAGATTAAGGACTACATTTGAGTTTATAAAATATTTTCTATTGAACCACTTGAGGGAGCTCTTGAGCTATAAACCAAATACCAGGTGTTTGCTACTAGAAGCCTTATTTTTACAAACTTAGTTAGTAGAGCTCGCTGCTTAAGAAACAAGTGACCTATTTGTGGTTTTAAGTGTTCTCCTGCCTTCTGGCATAACAGAGTTTAATGGATCTGTTGAAACCTTGCCAAATCCCCTTCCCAATTCACCCTGAATGCTTGATTAAAAAAAAAAAAGCTAAGCCAGGTTTTCAGCTAATTTGTTCAGCAAAAATGGAAGATATTTGAGTCTTCACTGACACAGGCCAGATCACAGTCACAGGGAAAAGATCAAGGAGAGACATTCACAGGGGTGAAGAAATTGTGGCCTTGAGTCCACATGTGGCTCTCACAGGTTCCCCACCTTTGCTCTAACACCACGAAGTCCTTCAAGAAGCAGAATCCACTGACTAGCTGATGATTTTGACAAGCTATTTCTCCTTTCAGTTTCAGTTTCCTTGCCTTTAAAACAAGGGGCTTAGACCAGATCAATCAATTAACAAGCATTTATTAGGTATCTTCACTGGGCTAAGTGCTTGGGATGGAAATACAAAGAATGAAATAATCTTTACTTGCAAAGAGCTTACATTCTAATGGTGGAATATAAATGATGACTTTGTGATTTTTAAGCCAATTTCACATTTATTATTTTATTCTCACAACCTCCCTGCAAGGTAGGTGGGATATGTATCTTCATTTTACAGGTCAGAAAATTGAGGTGAAACAGTTAAATGAAAGATAGTTTGGGAGGGGGATGAGGTGGGAATTGGGGATGGCATCAGTCCAAAGGTGACATTTAAGTTACATCTTTAAAAAGGGGACTTTATATGAGGCACAGGTAAGAAAGAAGCTGTGAGGAATGTAAAGGCACACAGAGTGTCATGATGGAAGTATAGAGAGTAGCCATCTTGGCAGCATCTCAGAACAGAGAGGGGAAGTCCTTTGCAAAGAGATACTAATTAAACCCATAGGAGCTGACATACTTACAAAGAGAATGTGTAGAGGAAGAAGAGAAGAGGACCTAGGACAGAACCTTGGGGAATACCCACATTTAAGGGGTATTTTATAGAGAATGAGCCAGCAAAATAAACAGAAGAATGATCACTATGGTCCCATCTTGCTCTAAGTCTCTGCGATAACACAGTTTCATATCAAAGGGGAGGCTATGTGGTATGATGGAAAAGCCTCAGTTAGAGGCCCTGGATTAAAATCTTGTTTACAACTTGTCTACGTGTGACATTGGACCAATCACTTCATTTCCTGGGTCTCAGTTTCCTCACTGTAAAATAAGGGAGTTGGGCACTAAGTTATTTCCGAAGTTGCTTCCAGTTGTCAAACTATGATCCTAATTCTTTTCTTAATGATAATAAATCACTTATGTATCACTTACGGAACACCTCTCACACAGAGATGCCTTTTCCTCCTTCTCAAGCACAAAACAAAACAAAAGCCCAGGTTTAAAGTACCTTTGAGGCACTCACTCAGAACTGTAGCTCACAATCAATCCCCCACTGATGTGTTTACCTTGACCAGTCAGTCAAAGGACACATTAATTCAGAAGCAAACAAACATTTAATCCAACAGCATCACAAATAAAGTGATGAGATGGCTCTGAGGAAATGCATACTTTTCCAAAAGTTACCACACCACTGCTATGGGGAGGGTTTATGTAAAGGGAACACATATAACTAGGGACCACAAATGGTCTATATTAGAAATAAGGCCTTCTAGTTAAGAAACAAAACTAAGCTCAGAGTGAGTGAAGAATCGTTTATTTTTATGGTTCTTGCGAGAGAACTGGGCAAAACCTCTCAGAAGAGATTGTGCTGATTACAGAAGCGAGAAAACATTTTATACTGTTGGAATGCTGCAATTCCTCCCTTCCAGGCCTGGATTGGCCCGTTCCTTTCCAGGTTACAATCTTACAAGTCCACCCATCTCATGTCCCCATGACATGCCCCCTCCCCATCCCTCGGTATCCAAAAGCCTGTGCCCTTTGTCCTACTTAGGGCTAGTTAAAACCAGCTCTGCCCTCTAGAACTTTGGGGCCCCTCCGCTTGGCTTGCCCTTTCAAGGTTTTGCAAGCTTGTTGAAACCATGTAACTTGTTTTCACCAAATTCTTTGCTGATGTTATAAGATGTCAAAGGTTATCTTAAAGTGTGGGAGCATGACACCTTGTCCCTTACAGTCTACACACATAGAATCTATATGGCTAGTGAACATTCACGCAGGGCAAACTCTGGGAATCCAAGTGATGAGAGTACACATGCCCAGAGTAACTCATTCTTCTGAAGCTCTAGAATTTTTGTCCTCTGCAATTTTCCTCATTCTGCTCTAGTGGGCATGTTGTTTCTGCTATGCTGGCGGTCATAGAGAGCTATTGGACCATCAGTGGCTGCTGAGCGTCTCCATTGGGCATATGATCACCAGACTTCTGGGATGCAGTTCTTCAGGCTCGTCTGTTATCCATTTCAGCTCCCATATGCTAGGGTATAGTGACTAGAAAGCCGATAAAAACAATTATTCATAATAACCAGAGGGTCTAGGCTACCACAGGCAAGTGCTACCAGAATACCCCAGTGTATTATTAAAACTTCTCTTTTGATTCTTTTTGTCTAAGTTTGAGTCATAGACCTGACTTAGGGCTAGATCAAATAGTGTGCTGGTAAATGTTTAATAACCAAGGGAAAAAATATTGTGTGCATACATATACACACACAAGACATACTTCTAAGTTTAATCTGCTTTAGTAACATTTTCTTCATCACCTAAGTCCATACAAAAAAAACCCCCAATAAACCAAGCCCCATTTGAAGCACCTATTTTGGGGGTATAAATAAATGTTCATGCTGCAAATAAAACAATTGGCTCTCAAAGCCAGTTGGAGCTGGCTTGATTTTTCCAAAATCCAAAATCAGACCAAACAAGTCTGGTTTGATCCTTCCCAGCTTGACGTGCAAATGAACATCCCCCTCCCAGCTCCACTGTTCTCTGTCCCAACTTTCTCCATGCCTTTTCCTCCCCCTTCACGTCCCTTTTAAACCCCATTTTCTGCTTCCCTTTACTATTGTCTTCTTTCCTCCCCCACACCCACCGTTAGAATGTAAGTTCTTGAGGATAGGGGCTATCTTTATTTCTGTTTGGCTTTGCCTTCCTAGCCTCACCACTATGCCAAGGCATATAGTAAGTGCCTAATAAATGTTTATTGACTTGAGCCAGACAAAAGATAAGCAGAGAGATAAGGATACAGGTTTTTCTCCTTCTTGTGCTCAATTACAGCTTTTATTATGCTATCAGTCAGGCAGTCACTAAATACTTATTAAGCACCTACTATGTGCTAGGCCCTGTGCTAAATGCTAAGGATACAAAGCAGAACTAAACCCAAACAAACCTGACTTTGGTGATGCATTTTAAACAATTAAAAACCTGCTGTCTCCCACACTTAGATTTATATACCACTTTGTAATCTTCAAAACATTTTCACATTTATTACCTAATTGTCACAACCATCTTGTAATGTAGGTAGGGTATATGTTTTCATTTTACAGGTCAGGAAATTGAGACAAAGAGGTAAGACAATTTTCCCCAGATCACACCAAGCTCAATTCTCCTGATTTCCTGACCTTTGCTCTTTCCTCTAGGCCAGGCAGCCTCTCCTTAGAAAATACTACTCCTGAATCTTTACTTTTAGCAGTGACCTTTCAGATCTTAAGGGGGGTAAGCATTTTGGTTTCCCCAAAGAAAGCATGCCATTGAATTGGACACTATTAGGGGAACCAGGACTCAGTAAGATGCTGCTGATACCAGATCACAAAGTACAAGCTTCACAAAACTGGGAATATAACCATCACTTTCCTAGCAGTCTGGAAATTTCCAGTGTGCCAGGTCTACTCAGAATTGTTTTCGTAAGAAACAATGTAATTCGAAAATTTCATTCCTGGTTGTGTGTTTACTTTGACCAGGGACCAATTTACTTTTCTGTTTTATAAGAAAACTAAGCAAAAGATAAATTATTGAACTCAGTCCAAGTTCTCTAGTCCCACCTAATTTTTCATATTGGCCTCAGGATTTCCTAAGATTTCTCTTCTTTTTTCCTTACCTACTCCCCTTTCGTATAGGCATTTCATTGACTTGGTAGCACTTTGTTATTTTGCAAAAGGAAAGATGATAAATTCTCCTTTTTTAGTGTGGTAAGATTACTGAATTCCAGTCTCCATCGGGGCAGGATAATTTCAAGGCTATCTCCATTGCCTTATATGTTACTACAGTACAGACCACAGCAAGGGGCATTGTCTAGGTTGCATACATTTTGATTGAAGGGGTCTAGCGATATCAGAATAAAGTACTGGTCCTCCACAAAAATCCTCTTCTGATACTTTATTGTGGCATGGGATTGTAAAGTTTATATCAGCCAAGAACAAGCCCAAGGAGGTCAGACCATGCTAAAAGGATGGTTATCACCAGAAGACTGGCCACTAGGTAATGATCTTTTTTCAGCCACAAGAACTCATGAAACAGTCATCTACTAAAGCAAAGAGGGAGTTCTGTTTCCAGAAGTCTTCAAGGAAAGGCTTAATCACCATTTGGGGGTAATGTTCAAGGGAGGAATGCCTTTTTTTTGGCTATGGGTGGCATTTGAGGGTCCTTCCAACTGAAATTCAGTGATTCTGTGATGGAGCATCACCACCAATCCTTCAAGTATTAAAATTCGATAATTCAAGTATTAATATCAATGAATTATCAACTACTAGTTTTGTAGGGCTGGGATAGTATTCTACCGGCCATCTAGTTCTATCCTGGACACACATGAATATACATTTATTTCAATGCGTTATTTTACTGATGAGGTTTCTCCCTCCAAAGATACAGATCATAGTCCATTTACATTTTCAGGGATATTTTCTCCATAAGGCATTTCTTTATCTTACTAGTAGCTAGTGATGCCCCACTCCACCCACTGAAATTTCCTTGGATTCCCTTTGCAAATATTCTGCACACGCACACATGCACACACACACATACATGCAGAAAGTCTTCTATTTTTATATTACCTACGTTTGCCTCCAAGGACCGTGTATAATAATTCTGATCCTCTTTCCTACAATTGCTCTTCAAATGTTTTAATACAGCTCTCCTGTACCCCCTGAGATGCTCTTCTCTCAGCTCTGCTGCATAGTATAATGTTTCCTGTTCCTAAAGCCAGGCCTGAAGTATTGGATATATGAGGCCCTTCACTAATCTGCTTCCCCTAAGATACAGAACTTAGGGTTAAAGCACTTTCAGTTAATTAATTAACATTTGTTAAGTACCTACTAAGTGTCAGGCTGCAAGAAAAAAAATGAAAGACAGTCTCTACCCTTAAGAAGCTCATAATCTAATGGAGGAACACACTACAAGTGTTATCTTATTTGATTCTCATGAGGACCCTGAGAGGGAGGTGCTATCATTATCCTCGTTTTACATCTGAAGAAACTGAGGCTGAGAGAGGGTAAGTGACTTGCCCAGGGTCAGACAGCTAGTAAGAGTCTGAGGTAGGATTAGAACTCAGATCTTCCTGACTCTGGGTCCAGTGCTCTATCTATTTTACCACCTAGCTGCCTTATATATCCATATGTACATAAATAACCTTTGTTCCTCTGGAAAGAGAAAGGGAGAAAAGGCCATAGTGTTGTATTACAGAAAGACTACTAGGTTTGGACCACTTATTAGTTGGGTAACTTTAGGGAAGCCATTCAAGGTCTCTTGGCCATAGATTTCTCATCTATGAGAGGAAGGGGTTGATAATGATATCTGCCTCAGTTTCTCCTTCACAGAGCAGCTCTGAGGACCAAATGATATGATGTATGTGAAAAACCTGTTGCACTGCACTATATGTAAGCTACTATGATTGGTGACATTTTAAGAGTTCGGGTTGCTAGCCTGGGGCCCAAGAGTGTCCCACAAGCTAGGAAAAGCGGAGATTGTTTAGCCCCATTGTACAGGTGGGGAAAGGGACTAGGCTAAAGGGACATGTTAGGTGATTTGTCAAAGTTCAATATCAATAGAGTTAAAATTGTACCCCATGACCCTTGACTCCTAGTCCAATAATCAAGTTTATAGAGAAAATATTATTATTATAAACATACTCATTTCCTAATCTCCCTAGACTGATGAGAAAATGGCACAATATAAGTGTCACAAATCTGATCACAGGGGACTTTAAAATGTGAGTTTTAATTCTCATTCGCTGTATTTCACAATCTAACAGAGAGCTCTCCTCTTCTCGATCTGCTTTTCGTTTCTTTCTGTTTTAACTCTTCCTTTGGACTTTGACCTGAATCTGAATCTGTCCACACCCTGTAAACCTTCCAAAGCTCTGAACTCTATTCCCTGCAGGACATCCTGCTGGACTTGCCCTCTTCCTTCATACCAATCATTCTGAATTCCAGGGCTGTGGCTTGGAGACATGAAGAGCAAAGCCCCTTGGGATAACACCTGGTAGATTCGAATGTGTCATTCTGTGATTTGGTGGAATGCTTTAGGGAATGAAAAGAGAGATGTTAAAATGTCAAACGTGGGTATTTGGCAATCATAACTGGGAGTGGGATGGGGGAGAGTGTTCCTGGAATGCACAAGGGAAGACTTAGAGTCCCATAGGCAGCACTAAGAATGGGAGAACGTCCCAAGCCTGGGGTCTTCTCCCTTTCTGCTCAGTGGTCTCGAAGAGGTTGTGTCAAAGTTGTCCTGATGGCACACTGAGTCTTTCTGTTACAAGAATACGTTTAATCAATCCTTCTCAAGGATATGGCTCTCCACCTGAAACAGCAAGCCCACACGTTGCGAAGCAGTGAATTCCAGTGACTTATTAGAATTTACGAACCAGGTCTTCTTCAGAAGAATTATGTGATCTGAGAGCAACGGAAAAACCAGAACAAATGGTGGATGATGGGGGCCTTCCTTTAACTTGTAAGAATCTGAACTCTTGCCTGGAAAGCTACGTTTTGTAACATCCGTATCTTGTAAGGTTAGTGCTGCACATGAAGCAGCAGAGATAAAATTAGCATGGGAATTTGTTGACTCAGAGTCCAGTAAACTACTTTTCAGACTAAACATTACTTTAACCATATCATCCTCCTAATTTTCTTTGATTAAAGGAGGAAAAACACATTACATTATGCAAAAATCTGGCAATGTGCATTCAAAGCATGATCCTGATGATTATTAGTTATACAAGGTAATTCCTAAACTTGGAACCTAAAAAAGAAAGAATAATTACCTCCCATAATTATTTTTAGTAGAATGTAAGCTCCATGAGGTCAAGGACTATTTTTACTTTTGGTTTTATAGCCCCAGTGATTCAATAATTGCTTAGCAAATACTTACTGAATTGAATTAAATGCTTCTCCTTTTTCTTTATTCATACAACATTTGGTCAGCCTTAAAGAAGTAGATATATGTGAACTCTTCATCATTTATCACAAAATGCTTAGTGCCTGTTGTGGTCCAGTCAATAGGAATACAAAGACCCAAGCTATACTCTCTAAGGAGCTCAAAATTTGACATATGCAATGGAGACAGTTTGCCTGCACTGCTTTCAGTTACCATAATATTTAACCAGTCTTTCTCAAGGTACAGCTCTCTACTGAAATCAGCAATCTCATATGCTGCAAAGCAATAAACTCCAGTGACCGGTTACAATTTACGAAGCCAGGTCTTCTTCAGAGCCTTGGGCCCCACTGTTAGCAGGCAAGGTGTGAAGAACCATCAAAGATGACAGAGGAAATAGGTAGAGAATTTAATTTAATTAATGCATTTTCTGTACCCTTTTGCAGTACAATCGGGTTTTATCAGCTACATTAGTTAGAGGAACTGTAATTAGTTGTCTGGAATTGCATAAAGTATCTGCATTTATTCACACTAAACAGTGGATATAAAATTCAAAACTAGTCTCCTCTAAAAAGTTTTGGCAGTTCTTCCTTATGTACACCAGGGGGAGCTGTGGTGCAATGTTAATAGTAATTCCTTCTGTGTTTTTGAGCAACGTAGGTTTCCACAGTTTCTAGAGTGAAGTCACACAGAATGGTTTTCGCAGCGATGAAGAACTGTCCAGTTAATTGTCCACTCATCTTTTACCATGTAAAAATGGAACTGATACCCAATAGAGCAATTTTAGCTCCAGAAGTGATTATCAATGGAAATCTTGTCTTTGGTCAGTCTTGCCCCTCCTAAACCAAGAGTTTAGTAATTACCTTTTATTCTGGCCTTTAAAGGAAAGTGAATTCTGTGGCTCACTCCTAAGGTGGACTGACAGAGAGTCTCTGAAGAATATCTGTAGATCCATGTAGGGCATGCTGTTCTTTCCAAGCTTTTTGGTGAGTCATTGAAAATTGGCAATTCCAAAAACTGCCACTTCATCTCATTAACTTGTTCCTTTTCTATGGGAAGAACAATTTCAACCTAGGTCCAGACTAAAGTGTTGACATAATAGTCTGTCTTCAGGGTCCCAGGGACTGAACAATATGCATATTAATCAAAGAAAAAACCCACCATGAAAACAATGTTTATTGATAAACGACATATATAATATATGTAATATAAATGTGTAATAGGTAATATAATATATGTAATATAAATGTGTACAAATCAGTTGACAGAAATCATACAATTTCTAAACACTATCCAATCACTGGTACTTATAGGGACTCAACAAAGTGATAAGGTCTATTCCTAGAATTGAGAGTCAGAAGAAACTAAAATAAGTTCAGTAAGGTTTTCCCTCCCCCTTCATTTATAGATCACACAACTATTACATAGTAGGTCCTCTGGCTCTACACCCAACATCTTTCTTAAAGGTAGCATGTCCTAGCAGTCAAGCAACAGAACTAGAATTTAAATCCAGGATCTTCTGATCCCACATGGAGCATTCTTCTAACTAGGCTGTGCTAATCTCCCTGGAGGAGCAGGAAACTCCTGATGAGTTTCTATGATATCTCCTGCAGTTCAGGAATCACTAGTGTGCCTTAGATTCCACAAATGCATACTGGGTACCCCCTGTGTGGCCAACATGGTTCATGTTAGATGAAAAATTCATTCCTTCTGACTGTATGAAAAGAGTACTATTAAGAGACCCATTGGAATTTAAATCCAGGATCTTCTCATCCCACATGGAGCATTCTTCTAACTAGGCTGTGCTAATCTCCCTGGAGGGGCAGGAAACTCCTGATAAGTTTCTATGATATCTCCTGCAGTTCAGGAATCACTAGTGTGCCTTAGATTCCACAAATGCATGCTGGGTACCCACTGTGTGGCCAACACGGTTCATGTTAGATGAAAAATTCATTCCTTCTGACTGTATGAAAAGAGTACTATTAAGAGACCCATTGGAAGAGATGTCATGGTGATGGACAAGGGAGTTCTACCATGGAGAGAGTCTTGGTTTCTTAGGGTAACCAATAGGGATACATACTATGTGATACAGTAGAATTTTGTGATAGGTTTCCTTTGGAATTCTTTAATACTTTGAACATGTTGAGATCTCTGACTCAGTGCGATTTCTGTGGTAAGGCCCTATATAATTTCTGTGCTAATAAAGTTTAACTATATGGAAAGGCTTCTTGTCCCTTGCTTATTACTAGTCCCTGATAAAACAGGGAGGGGGAAATACCTTTCTGCCTTTAGTTCATACATGAAAAATAAAATAATGCTAAATATGTTAGGAATATAGGATCTTCATTTATGCCAGAAAATTAGTGAAAAACCCCACTTTGTTATAGCCTTTTCTGAGGTTCACCTTCAAATATATATGTACATATGTGTATATAAATACATACACACACACATATACATATGGATAGGTATGCATGTAGGTATGTGTGGATAAATATACAGACAGACAGACATATAGGCAGATAGGTAATCTCCAGCTTTCTGATTTTCTCAGTGTAACAAAATCACAGTGTGGAAACTCCTAACCATTTTTATCTACTTATCTGTAACTTAAGGTCTTAAAGGGTTGTTTGGTGGCACTCAGAAGTTAACAACTTGCCCATAGTTGTAACTCAGGATATATCAGAGGCAAAAGTTGAACCTAGGTCTTTATGATACCCTGGCCAATTATCTACTATACTATATAGGTACACACATGTGTGAACATATACCTCTATTTTCACTCAACTTAAGCTATTTCTGCTACATATGCCTTTGGTTACCAGAACAAGTTAATATTGATTTTCATAATGGTTTGGCTGAATAAGGCAGAGTTGAGCCTTAGAAGGATGGTGCCTGGAATGTAGTAATATTGTGCATTTCATTAACAAAATGACCATCCTCCCCCACTTCTGTAATGCTTTTGACATTCTATAGAGAAGAATACATTGGTTACATTATGACCAGTAGACTGAATGCCTGTGTGCATAGAACTGGTCATGAATATATATGGCCTTTTAGGGTAAAAAGTAGTTGATAAGAGCCTGCATATTTGGGGGGAAGAGGGCTTTCTTGACTGCTGTTGCTACTTTATTTATTTACAAATATGCCACATCAAAATTGGAATGGCTAGACAAATTGTGGTACATGAATGTAATGGAATATTACTGTAATGGAAGAATGATGGAGAGAAATATGGGAAGAGTTGCATGAATTGATGCACAATGAAGTAGGTAGAATCAAACAATACAAATGACTATAACACTCTAAATGGAAAGCCTAATAAATGAAACTGACTATTGTGTAATTATAGTGACCAAGCTTGAAACTGGAGATAAATTGATAAAATGCAACACTTTTCCTTTGTTGTAGAGGTCAAGGATTATGGGTATAGAATATGACATATACACTCTGACAAGATTTTGCTGAAATGGTCCCCTCCTGCCTTTTAATCTTTGCTTTAAGGGACAATTGTCTGAGGATGAAATGGGAAAGGAGTGTGATATAATAACAAAAGTCATCCACATGCATGATATTAGAATAGGGACTGGACCTATGATTTTATTGATGTAGGAAACTTTCAGGTGAGTAAATTCTTTCAATCAGTTTAGGATAGCATCTTCTCTATAAACTTAGATTCTTAGTGAATTTGTCTATAGCACTGAAGTATTATGTAACTTGATCAGAATAATAAAGCCAATATTTGTAAGAGATAGAATTTGAACCTAGATCTTCCTGGTTTCAAAGCCAACTCTTCATCCATTATGCCAAGTGGCCTCTCTTAAAAGTAAAATTAAAAATAAAATGAGACATCAAGAGGAGAAAAATGTTATACAACTACAGACTAAGCTAAGAGTATTTATTGGGATGTTACTCTGGTCTTGAGCTATATTAGGAATTTGGTAACCTAGAACAAATTACCTTGAACTAAAGGTAGGGATGGGAGGAAGAGATATCTAATGGATGAACCTAGCTATTCAAGGATATGGTAGATTAGAGACAGGTGACATTAGGGTTGAGAAGGTTGAGTTACTGGAAAGTCAGAGTATTCAAAGAGTGCAGGTGTTGGCAATGAAGGATGTGGAGAGCAAGATAATCCTTAATAGGGAAGAAAGAGAGTGACTTGTACATCCTTAGATTAAAGCCAGGAGAGATGGTCTGAAACTGATAGCTGATACAAGGAATATGCCAACTTCTCTGGCCCTTTGTGTCAGGATAGGAGAGAAGGAATGGTCAGCATTGGAGAGGGTACCAAGAGACATGATACCTTTATGAGATAGCTAGGTTTCATTGAGCGCCAGAAAATGTAAGGAATCTGAGAAAAAGAGATCTAGGATCGTAGAATCATAGATCTCTCCACCAATCATTTAGTAAGCACTTGCTTTGTGCCAGGCATTGTATTACATTCTAGGGATACAAATACAGATAAGACATCCCCTGCTCTCAAGGAACTTGTATTTTATTATGTGAAAGCCTGAAAGGGAACTTGGTGATCATCTAGTATTGCATGGATGAAGAAACTGAGGCAATGAGAAAGAAAGTGCTCGAGGTGCTACACAAGTAGTAAGAGGGAGAATCCAGATTTGATCTCAGGTTCTCTGAATAAACAGAGGGATCATTTTACTTCATTACAACAGAAGAAGAGGAAGAAGTGGAAAGGGAGAACAGAGAAGGCTAATGACTGTAGGAAAGATAAAGCAGAGTTTCCCTTGAGGGAAGGAGGGAGCAGTTGGATTTTCCATCTAATCCCCTGCTGATCCTTCAACCATTGTGCGGCCAGGTCTTTAAACCAGGTTGTTCCAACATGTTGAATGGGGTAGGATCTATCTTGCCCAGCCTGGTACCAGATGGAAGAACAAACAAACCAGAAGGCCAGTGCTGGGAGAGGTGAAGCAGGTTGGAAGTGACCTCCAGAGAAGAATCAAGGGAGGTGGGGATGGCCCATGTCAGCATCTGGGACATACCCAGCTCAGTAATACCATGTTCCATAATAGCACAGAATGTTAAAAATAACATAAAATGGGGCAGGGAGGTCTGGAGTCCTGAGTTTCATCCCATTTCTGCCACTGAGTTGTATGATCTTAGACATCTCACAACTGTTTTGAGCGTCTGTGTCCTTATCTATAAAATGGTGTATTGAGGTAGCTAATATTCAAGGTATCTTTTAGCTTTGAAGTATTGTGATGCTAAGCACAGTACCTAGCACATAGCTAGTGCTCAGTAAATGCTCCTTATGTTGAATTGAATTGTGGCATGCTATGTAACCTCTCTGTACCTCAGTTTCTTCTTATGTAAAATAAGGAGGTTGGACTATATGGACTATATAGTCTCCAAAGTCCTTCCAGCCCAGAAAGGCTAATGTTTATTTTTTCTTAAAGGTGCCTTCAAAAGACTGGGATGTCATCTCATACCAAAAAAACAAAACAAAACCAAAATCCTAAACCCTAGTCCTGTTTCTATTTTAAAGAAGATGAAAGCATTGTTTTCTTTTATTTTGAAAGAGCCAGTGGAATTGCAAATAGGTGGCCTGAACTCTGAATTAAGTGGTGGGATCACTGAACACCATTCTAAACCTGAATTTGATGGGCCGAGAAAGCAGTTAAAAATACACAACTATATTCCAAAATAAACACTGTATTCTTGATGTTTCTGAAATGTCCTCAAACCCTGAAGGAGAAAGGCCAGTAATGGAAAACAAAAAGGAACCATTTAACCTCAAGAAATGATAATTGTAAGCAGAAATATGTTCCAATGGGTTGCTTGGCTTTGCAAGAAAACAATAATCCCCTTACAGTCTATTAATGCCATACAAGGTTGGGAAAAATAAGCCTAGTCCCCAGCCCTTGAAAGCCTATGAGCTGACCCAGGCAAATCCAAGGACTGAAATAAAGGCAGACTATAGTCCAAGTTATTTATAAATGTGCATCATTAGCCATTTGTGTCTGGGATCAACATGTTATGAACACAAAGCATTTCTCAATAGGTTTCCTTCAATTCTGTGCCCTGGACAACAGAGTTTGCCTTACAACTGTAATGCACAGAAAAGAAACCCTTTAAATGATTTAAATCTGAATCCCTGTAGGTTGGGCTGGAATAAAGGAGTGCTTTGTAATTGGGGTTTAACCAAAAACATAAGCAAGTTTTCATTCTGTTAGCCTTTTTGTCTTCACTTGTCCCATGGGACCAATGAAAGGAAGTAATATAGACAGAAGTTCACTTAAGGGGAGTGTCTCAAGTTTGGTGTAGGCCACAAGATGAAGATCTCCAAATCCTATGAGCATGCCCAAGAACATGCTTTAAGACCAGGCAGCCTAAACTGGCCCTTCCCATAAGCATTAGCAAAAACATTCCCTTTTTTCCCCAGTTGCCCTGTAAGAAGTTAATAATGTATTTACCAGATTAAAGACTACCAGTTTATCTCTCACCAGATATAATGCATATCTCCTAGAGTTTCAGAGGTCATGTTCTGGGAAAAACTAAGAACTCAGAACTCAGAGGGCCTAGACATCATGACCTTTCTTCATGATATACCAGGACCACAGCTTCTGCTAATCATAGCCTCTTCTTCAGTAACATGACTTTTCTGATGGTCATATAGAAGAATCTCCTCATACTTTTTATGGGAGGCAGTCTTCCCTCTTAGCCAGAACCAGAAGCACCTGATTCTTTATTACCCATGACTCTCCCTAAAGACCACATACATTTCTCTTCTTCATCTACCCTGCACAACAGGATACAACAATTGAAATCACATTGTCTGCTTCTGGGAAATGTCCACGTGGCCCAGCCACACTTCTCTGATCAGCTATTATGTCTGAAGGATAAATATGGACTATATGTGCCTGACCTATGGTAGATCATTCTGGGCTTGTATTGGCCTGATCAGCCACAGTCAGACATACTGTACCTTGACTCCAACATAGTGATGTCATTTTCGTCCTCTTCAAGAATGAAGGACACAAACCGACTCTGGAGGATAGCAAGCACTTGATGAATCCAACAAAATAAACCCATAGGCTGTTAGAGAAAAAGGGGAGTTAGAAGTCATTTAGCCCAACTTTGTTTTTACAGATGAGGAAGGTGAAGGCCATAAATCATATAGGTAGTAAGTGTCAAGACACATCTTAAACCCAGATTTTGTTTTCTTTTTTTTTTTTTTACTACAAATCCAGTGGTCTTTTCATTAAAGGCCAAAGACTTCATGGCAAGGGTGAAGTGAAGAGTTTTGTCAGGGAGTTCATAAACTGATACAAATATCAAATATTATTATTTTGCTCTTTATTTAGCCCCAACAAAATAGGACTTGTGATTCAGTATAATAAATAGGCAAACATACCTTCTATAGACTAAGTAATGTCACACACATATAGCTGTTTTTCAAATATGTCTATATCCATATCTATCTATGTCTATATCATAGAGATACTTCCACGAGGATCTCAAGGATCTGCCTCTGAAGGAAGGAAGGAAGGAAATTGTTCCTGAATATTCCCAGGGAGCCTCTGGGGTTGGAGGACAACAGTCCTAAGCCTCTTCAGTAAATGTGCTTATGTCGTAAAAGAGCCCAGTCCTCTTCTCCAGATCCTTCCTCCTGCCCTTGCCCACCCCTACCCCCCAATCTAACTGCAGAACAACTCAGGGGACAATGCAAGTGCTCTCTCTCTGTTTCTCTCTGTCTGAATTCAATCCAAGCCTTCTTTCAGCCGAACACAATGTTTATTAGAACACCCACAGAGGGTGGGCGTGCCACTGTGTTGGCCAGACTCTTAAGGAATCTGAACATTATTGGCCAGATTTTAGGAATCTGAGCACCTTAATGGTGGCTAAGATGGGTCTCACATACAGAAAGACTGTGGGAAGGATCTAGGAGTGGCCAAGTACTGTGGTGACTGGGAGGTAACAGAGAACTCCAGGGACATGGACCATGTGGCCAAGGGGGAATAGAGTCTAAATAAGATTAGGGGTGGGAAGTGGCGGGAACTATCAGGTTGGGCTGGGTCTGAGGTTCACAATGAAAGGCCAGTTGAGAGGATTACTGAGATGATGCCTCAGATGAATGCCACAGACTTGACCATGTAGGAAAAGGAGAAAACTCAAAGAAAGTTGGGTGGGGTGATTTCCAGGGCCTATACCCCATCATGGCTATTCCCTGGTGATACAAATGAAGGAGAAGATAAAAAATAGAATTCTTACCTTCGCAGAACATACAGTCTTAATAGATAAAAATAAATACTAAATGGGAAAGTCCTCTGAAAAACTTTAACATTTTATACAAATCTGTAATTACATGAAATGGCACGAGAGTACCCAAATCATTCCATCAATGAGGAAGGAAACAATATTATCTCATATTATTCCTATTTTATCGATGAGGAAATAGACTGGGCAGAAGTGACTTGCCTAGGGTCATACAGCCTCCTGAATATCTGGAAGAGATGACTCAAGGCAGAGAATTAAGCAAGACTAAATCAGGAAGGTTTCCTGGTGGGAACAATAAAAGACTAGGACCTTCAGCTCCCTTAATGTATGTAAGTACATCAGGGCCCCCAGGAAGCTGTCTAAGACTAAGTTTCAGAGCAGTTGGTAGAGGGCCATTTCCTCCCCAGGAGTTAGCTACTCCAGTGAAATTATAGATCCAGTCCAAATGTTACATATAAAGGGAGAGTAAATACTCTTATGGAAAAATACTACTTATTTCTGTTTGAAAACTAAGTTCAAAAGAAAAAAAGAAGCAGACTAGTATTGTCTAAGTAGTTTGTGAGGACTTGAACAATGCAGACACTTGCTATTTTACTTTGCAATCTGTCTCCTGCAAGGAAGTTCGACAACTGGAAAACTCACTGCCTCCTGCAGGAAAGGGACAGTGAAGGGAACAGGAGGCCACAGTTTTGTTTTGCTTTGGCTCTTTTCTTCTCTTTATGCTATCAGGGAAGGAGAATGCAAGGACAGAGGACTAGATAGGTAGGAGGAGTTCTCTGAGTGCTTAGAAGCAAATTAATGTCCTTTCTCTAATAAGTGGGTAGTTCAAGGATTTTGATAGCTGAGTTATGTGAGTGGAGCAGAGCATCCAAGAACTAAGCCTATATGAGGCTTAGGACTTTTGTTTTTGGCAGCACAAATGAGTGAAAGCTAGACTTTCCTGTTTAAAACAAAATGAGGAAGAATAAACCAGATTTTACATAGATCGATAGTAGTTCAGTATGTCTAGGTGTTCATGTTTAATATATGCTCTAAATTGTGTATACCTTAGTTTATACCTAGTGATTATCGATTAGTTGAATGAATGAGTAAAGGAAAGGAAGAAAAGGAATTTTTATGTTACAAGTAAGCACTGCCCTAAGCTCTATACAAATAGAAAAGCAAAAAGTGTCTCAGCCCTCAGGGAGCTTACATTCTAAAGGGGGAGAGAACATACACAGAGTGGTAGAATGTTGAGAATGTTTCGGCCATTATTATCAGAGCCTATTACCTACCTTATTAAATGATATTGGGTTCTCAGCATCTATCACAGAAAGAAAGGACACAGCTTCTGGATTTCCAGAAAATCTTCTCTCTAAGTGGTCCCCAAGAAGCTGCTGGGTATAAAAGCCAATTAGCCACCTTCACCTGCCAAGCCTGCCCTCAAACGGGGAGAGATAGCAGCTTCTCCATGGAAAGCTCCCTGAAAGGTGAGTAGGCACCTCTCAGGAGTTAAATATTTATACAGTTATTTTAACAAAGAGTTATACTGTAGTTTTGTTTAAAAAATCATAGCTGAGTAGATTCTGTGCTTTCATACTCTTTCAATTGCACATTGCTGGGAAAACCCTCAGTGGCTGGCCTAAGCTACCAAAAAACTAGATACTGCTGTTTTCTTGGCAGCAGACACCTGACTTGTTGGCATAATGTCTTCTAGGACAGACGGGGCAAAAATGTTAGAACTGTCTTCTAAAAAGCCAAAACAAAACAAAGCAAAGTTATTTCAGTAATCTAAAATACGAGTATGAAGCTACAGTAAATATTTATTTTTTAGTGACTTGATAAAACTACATTTTCCCCCTTCATTTGATATATTGTTTTGGCTTTCTCTCCCAAGGGAATATGTTTAGTTTCAACATAGAACTTTGGGCTTCATTATGGCCCTGTTGTGGGTTAATAGTTTTGAATCTTGAACTAAGCATAATTTGTCCTTACTCCTCCTAAAAGCCCTCTCTCTTTCAAAGAGAGTGAGAGGAAGAATCACAAAGTCTCTAGTATGCTAAAATCTCTATTTTTGGAGTAAAATTTATGTGTTTCTGTATCTATTTAATCAGAGATACTGTGTCTATTTCTGTGTGAATTAACCAGACAATTTAAACTTGTTGACTTTGCAGATATCCCTTCCACATCACAGGGGTTAGGGGCACAGTGTCTCCCACTGTGATCTGGAAAATACACATAAATTTTTGGCCCTCTCTTCATACCAGAGAAGAAGTCTGATTTTTTTTTCTTTTTCTTTTATGGGGTACTTACAGTACCTTATTGTAAAATTTGGGTTAAGTATTTGGTCATGGGCTATATTGTACAATACTACACATATATTCTATGTATTTCTGAGTTTCGAAATTTTTTCTGTGTCATCTGCTGGCCTTTGCAAGTCATCTGAAGTTTCCATAAAACTCCCCCCAAATTCCCATTTAATTTCTTATGCTGACCTACAATACATCAAAACCATGATGGGGAAAATCACAATGTGGAAGGGATAACCGCATTTTTTTTAAATTCAGCTAACAAACTATACCAAGTGGTATCTTCACGTACCTACCTTCCATTATTGTTCATCTATGCACTGATGTGTGCTATGTACATCATTACCATCAGAATAGTGGCATCACTACCCATCCCCCCTATTTAATAAACTGGAATTTCCAAAACAGAAAAACAAAAGGATGGGTGTTCAGATAGGAAAAGAATTTTTCACTTTACAAAAGAATTCACTGTGGCACTGAAGGATGCTCACAATGTTTGGAGTCAGAAGATCTGGGTTCAGATTCTTCCTCTGATATATATTCCTTATGTGTTCTTGGAAAGGTCATTTAACCTACTTTGGCCTCAGTTTCCTCATCTGTAAAATGAAGGGTATGATAGCCTCTGAGGTCCCTTCTAATCTAGGTCTTTGATCCATTCTATTGTGAGTTCCTCTACTGTATTTGTGTGTTTTAAAGTTTCTTTACTTCTTTACAGATCAGTAGAAGGTCAAAGAAACTTAAGCTAAAGTGTTAGGAACTATTATCTATCAAAGGAAAAAACTACACAGCAAGATAGTAGAGAAAATAGGACTGAATTTAGTAAATAGGACTTCCTTAAAACATCTGTCACATAAAAAGAAGTATGGCTGTGAAGTTTCCAATGGTGGTTACAGGTTCTTATGGGGACAGGAAAATATGACTATTGTATAGGATTTCCTAAATTCCAACTCTTGATTTAAAATTTCAGGGGTAAATTTCTAGGGTTTCAGCATCAGGTTGTAAGATACTTCAAAGATTTCTTTGATTTCTTTTGAAAACCATTTACTCCTACCTTGCACTTATATAGCACTTTTTAAAGTTTTTAATAAACTTTATTACGAGCAGTCCTCATGACATCTCTGTAAGGTAGGTAGTTTGAGTATTTTTATTATGATTCTTAATGACTTCAATTCATTTACTAAGTTCTTACTATGTAGAAAACATTGTGCTAGGAACTGGAAACACAGAGACAAAAATTAGAGACCCTGACCTTTAAGAGCTTATATTCTACTGTGGGAAAGAATATGTTAATGGATAAATATATATTATATAATATATGCATTATAGAAAATATAAATGTATGTTATATATAATATGTATACAGACACAGATATATGTATGTGTATACACATCTGCATATATGCATGTGTTGTGTGTGTGTAATAATTGTTGGGAGAGAGTAAGAAACTAATGTGTGGAGATCTGAAACTGACTTATGTAGGAAGAGGCCCTTGAGCTGAGCCTTTAGGATCTAGAGATTCCAATAAGTAGATGTGAGAAGGGAGTGCTTTCTAAATGTAGGGGACAGCTTATACATACAAAGACACACAGGTGGGAGATGAAATGTTAAAATGTTATCTATAGAGAACAGAACAAAGAGTATTTTGGCTAGGTCAGGGAATTCTTGTTGTTTGTCCTTTGTTCTTGAAGAAGACCATGACATCAGAAAGGTAATGCTATGGCTTACAAATGAATTGGATTCAAGTGTACATGAGCAAGAAAGAGTAAAAGAAATCAATCTAGGAAGAAGGGTAGGAGCTAGACCATGAAAGTCTTCAATTACCAAACAGTAGAATTTGCATTGTATCCTAAAGGTCATAGGAAGCCACTAAAGCTTTTTGAGCAAAGGAATGAAGGAATAGTAAAGTTAGGTCTTTGCTTGTACAGATGAAGAAACTGAAGTTCAAAAAATGTTCTATTTTCCCAAAGATCATGCAATGACTCAGTAACAGGGTTGGACTTGAAACCACTTGTTTGTTTTATATTTGTTTTCTTTCTTACTCCAAGTTCACAATTCTTCTCATGATACCACTTTTAAGGAAACTATAAGCATTAATTTTTAAAATCAAATGTTGCAGAGCAAATATTTGGACTTGGATATTATCCAACAGAACTGAGCCTCCTAAGTCAGTGGAAAGGTTACTAATTACCACATTAGGCTGGGGCAGGGCAGGGACATCCAAAGTGAAATCATGATTTAGAATAAAAACAGTTAATGGTCCATCTTCTAGAGGTGCCCAGTTCCCAGGCATCTCTGATAAGACTCCTCTTTTGTTTGATCTGTCTAAAGAGCAGCCATGTAAGCAATGGCTATTTATGGTTCCCTGAGCAAGTCAAGTTGAAGCAGGTATAGGAACAATGTTGCTTATTAGCAAGCTCAGAAGATGTGTTATTTGATATCTCAGTGTGTGAAAATATTCTTATTATCTACACATTGAGAAAGGTCATGGAGGCTTTAAACAGGGGGATTATCTGTTTAATTAAATTAAGTGTCAGAAAATTTGGACAGCTCCCTCCTACTCCCCTAAGATGTCTGTAGCTGTAGCTCTGGCTCTCCAAAACATGAGTCTAATAGTCAATGACGGCAGTTAACTGAAAATAAACTGAGCTTCCCATCTGTCCTCCTCTCTACTCACATAGACACTAACCTAGTTCAAACCGTCATTAACTCCCTCCTACACCATTGCAACAACCTTCTAATTTGTCTCCCTGCCACCAGCCTCTCTCCTCTCTAATCTATCCTCCACAGAACTGACAAATTAATATCCTTAATACATAGATCTGACCATGCCATTGCCCTCCTCAAAAGTTTTGAGTGGATCCCTCCCTATTTCCACTAAGATAAAATACAAACTCTCGGCCTCACTTTTAAAGCCCTTCACAATTTGGCTCTTACCTTCCTTTCCAGACTTATTTCACCCCATTTCATGCATTCTGCATTCCAGGCAAACTGCCCTACCAGCTGCTGTTCATTGAACTCAGAAAAATGATGGCATCTCAATGTCTTTGCTCAGGCTGTCTCCCTACTCCCCAACCCCTCATGACTGGAATTCTGCCTCTCCCCACTTTTTGCCTCAAGATCTCAGGTTTCACTTGAGATTCAAACCAGGCTCCACCTCCTTTGAGAAGCTTTCCCTGACTTCCCCAGTTTTCCTTGGTGCTCTCTGTATCCATCCTGAATTTATTTTGTATGTCTTAATTAAACACCTACTATGTACTGGCATTGTTCCAAGTGGTAGAGGTGCAAGTACAAAAAATCAAACAATCCTTACTCTTGTCAGGTATTTAGATTTTAATTGCGGGGGGTGGGGTGGGGACAAATACATAGATAAGTATGTACAGAAAAAAATATAAAAAGAATCAATACAAATCAAAACAATGTAGTAAATTGCAAGGTAGTTAAGGAAAGAGGGAACTAGAAGTTGGGGGGGGCAGTTCTTTAGCTGCATCTTGAAGAAAGAGTGGGATTCCATTAGGTGTGAATGAAGAGGGAGCACATTCCAGGATGGGGTGGGTATGATGGCCAAACAAAGTCCCAGAGGTGAGAGATGGAGCTTTGTGTTTAAGAAAAGAAAGAAAGCCAGTTTTGCTCATTCACAGAGTCTGGAAGGTACAGCAACACATAATGAAGCTGGAAAAATTGGAGTAGGGTTGTGAAGAGGTTTGAAAGCTACAAGGAAGACTTTATCTTTTATTTTAGCAATAGCATGGAGCCGCTGGAGTTGATTGAATGGGAGAGGGTGTCATGATCAAATCTGAACTTAAGGAAAACCATTTTGGCAGCTGTATGGAGGATATACATGAGTTGTCAATAAAATTGAAGCTTCTTAAGGGCAGAAACTATTTTTTGTTTGTCCTTGTACCCACTTTAGACAGCACAAAGACTTCTTTACAAAGATTAGTTGTTTAATAAAAGTTTGTTCAGATGAATCAATACAAAGATATTCTTAAGTGTTCTGTTTGTAATGGGAAGAACCAGAAATAAATTCTATTTCATTAAACTGGGGAATGGCAGAAATTTTTTTTTGTTGTAATAGTATAATAGTATATTATGGTATCCTATAAAGATATAAAGAATGCAAGGAAATATACAAAGACCTAAATGAAGTGTTGCTAACTAGGCAAGATCAGAAGAACCAGAGCCAGATATACACTAACATCAATGCAAAAAAAGGAAAAGGTAAGGAAGCCAGTGGTAGAAGAAGTCTAGATGGACCTGAGAGTAGGTGAGAAAAAGCATTTAAAAACATTTTTTTGTCACTAGTCAATATGTTTTCCTTTTTACTTTGTTAAATGCTAAAAAGTTCATGTAAAATTACTATCTTCATCTCATATCTTTAAGTATTTGTTCTTACTGATTGCTTTTAAATTTACAATAACAATTACAGAAAAATAAAGTTTATCTCTTAATTGAGATTATGAACATTTTTAGAAGAGAAAGAGAGAGAGAGAGAGAAAGAGAGACTGACTAATGGGTGAGGATCTTCAAAAATCATAATGTAATATATTAATTCTCTTTTTGATTCTATTTTTTTCATGTAGATTTGTAAGGGTCTGGTTTTTCCCCTGAGGGCTATTTTAGCTATATCCCAGAAATTTTGGCATGTTGTTTCATCAAAATTATTTTGTTTTACATAGCTATTTATTGTTCCTATGATTTGTTCTTTGACCCACTCATTATTTAGGATTTAATTCTTAAGCGTCCATTTGTTTCTGTACATTTGTTTGTGATTCTTTAACTAATTACTATTTTTATTGTGTTATGATCAGTAAAAGATGTATTAACTATTTCTGCCTTTCTACATTTGTCTTCAATATCTTTGTGCCATAATACAAGATTAATTTTTGCAAAAGTTCCATGTGGTGCTGAAAAATATTTATATTATTTAACAGTTCCATGTAAAAGATGTCATAAGTCATTTCATTCTAGTTTAATTTGTTCAGTTCTACATTTTCATTTTTATTCTATCTTTCTGTTAGACTTATCCAAAACTGAGAGAGTGATGATATTGAAGTTTCCTGTCACTATTGTGTTCCTATCTATTTCTTAATATTCTATATATGAATTTGGATGCTAAGGTATTTGGAATACATACATTTATTACAGATATTTGTTTATTGTCTATGGTTCCTTTTAGCATAATGTAGTTTCTTCATTTATGCTTTTTAAAAAATTTTTGAATGTTTGCTTTTGCTTTATCCAATAGCAAGATGGCAACTCTTGCTTCTTAAAATTCCCTTTATGCATAATAAAAATTTCCATCCCTTCAGTTTTATTTTGTGTATTTCTTTGTTTTTACAGTATGTTTCTTATAAGTAACAGATTGTAGGGTTTTGTTTTCTTCTCCATTTTATTACTCTTTATGTTTTATTGGATAGTTTAATCCATTCACATTCAAAGTTATGACTTAAGTTTATATTTTCCTCTGTCTCTAATATTTTCCCAAGATATGATTATTCCTTTCTTCTGTTGTAAATATAATATCATGTTCCTTTAATTACTTTACCTTAATTTTTTTAAGGTGGTCCTATTACTATTGGCTATCTTCTCCTTACCCCTGATCCCTTTGTGTGCAACAGCGACCCTAACCCAAATTAAACTCAGAGACTTCTCAAGGTGGAAAGCAAAGGTTACCTTTATTACAATCTCTCGAGATGGCTGTCTGCTCCTGAGAGAGAGAGAGAGAGAGAGAGAGAGAGAGAGAGAGAGAGAGAGAGACCAAGTAACAGGGGCCACCTTATAAAAGCAAATCTCCGTCCACCACACAAAGTCTCCACCCACCACTATCCCTTACCCCCTTAACTGGGGGTGGGCTTACATTCTAACTGGGAGATGGGGCTTACATTCCAGGCCCAAAATTCAAAGACAAGGAAAGAGGCGGGAAGCCAAGGGCAAAAGGCTCAGGTTGGGGGTGTGGCAGGGCTTATTCTTTCTGTTGCCTGCTTAAAAACAGGATCTAAGTTGGGGAGGATTTTGAAAATAATAATAAAAAATTATTGACCTTGAGAAGGCTTCACTTCTGAGAGTTCATCTCTCACACCTTCTTCTGGTCTGTTACCCCTTTTGCTTCAGGGTTTTTGCTTATTGGTTCCTTTTTTTCTTTTACATTTACCTGGTTGTGTAGTTCTTCCTCCCATTTTTTTCCCTCTCAGTCAATTAGATTCCCCTGTCTTCTCCTCCTCTTCAACTGGTCATGTTTATTAGTTTTTTTTTAAATTTCATTTTTATTCCCCTTTCCAAAAAAGATTTCTCTTATTCTCTTCATTATTACTCCTTTCTTTTCTGCCTACTCTAGATTCTCATTCTCTCATTTATTACCTTTACAGTTATCTGGTTCCTTTCTTTTTGAATTTAATTGGTATGTATATTGGAGTTTGCAGCCTTGATCTTCTTCTTGAGATGATCTATGAATTCTATGAATTGGTAGCTCGCTCTTTCTTTCTTTCTTTCTTTCTTTCTTTCTTTCTTTCTTCTCTCTCTCTCTTCTTTCTTTCTTTCTCTTTTTTTTTGTTCAGAAATTTTGGGCAATTCTCTTCTATCATTTCCTTCATTGTGGCGTTAAGGTTTTTTGTCCTGTCAATGTTCCTTAAGAGGTCTCTAAACATTCGTTTTCTAGATCAGTATGATTTGCTTACATAATGCAGATATTTTCTTTTACTATTATTGCTTTATGCTTCTCTTCTTCTAGATTGTCTTTCACTTCTGTATATTTGCATTTCTAATCTCTTTTGTTTCTTTGGTGAGACTTGCCATCATAGATTCCAGTTTTTGTCTTCTACCCATTATTTTTGCTGTGTACTTCATAAATTCTACTCTCATAATTCTAGTATCTCTTTTGAACCACTCAAGCACAGTGTGACATAGTTTAATTCCATGTTCTCCTCATATTCCACAGGGTCCTCTATCTCACTGAGTATTTATTGGATGATTTTCCTTTGTTTTGCAGTTTATTTAATTCATAGATGCCCAAACTTGTTTACTAGATCTGGAGGCCATATTTCCTTCTGTTAATGTTTTCCCTTGTGATTTATCTGCTTGTGTTCAAGGCATTTGAGTTTTTCTTCTTCCTAAGATATTTGGTAATTTGTCTTTTTCTGACTCTCTGCCTCCCTCATCTCTGATGATGATGTTTTCCTTGGGGACTGTATCTCAAAGCATCTTAGTCTCCTCTCACACTGGACAATTCACAGTTCAGTAACCTGGGTCTTTGCCCCCAGTAGCTTTTGGGTTGACAGAACTGACTCCAGTGGGGTGCTGAGCTCTTTCCTTCTGGCTTGATGGAGTGCTGCACACCTCTTCCCTCCATGGTGTCCAAAAAGTGCTTCTTATCCTATCTAGCTATCCACTATGGCCTGCCACCAGGAGCATCTTGCCATCTGTCTTACCCACTTTGGGTGGATGCTTCTCCAGTTCCACCTATTGTTCTCCCATTGAGAACAGGAATTAGATAAATTCTACCGTTGCTACTGTGACATTCTGCACCAACCCTATGGGCTTATTTAAAATCCTTGTGACTGCCCATGCCAAATTCACTTCCCCGAATGGGTTGTATCTCCGCTTTTAGAATGTAAGCTCTTTGAAGGCAAGGTTGCCTGACTTTTTTATATTTGTATTCCAAGCACCTGGCATGTGCCTGGCACATAGGAGTCACTTAATAAGTGTTGCTTCCCTTATTGACTCTTGAAATTAAGTTTGTCCCAAAGGAAAACAAAAGACTCAAAGTGGTTCTCCTTATCAGTTCTATGTTATGCAGACTCCTCTAGCCCAGTTTGTTGTCACCAAGGAATCAGAAGACATTCTACCTCAATCCCTCTTTAACAGGGAATTTTCTACCACAGAGGTGTCAAACTCCACCCCCACACCCTAGGATGGGGTGCAGCCTGAACCAGACTAAAATGTAATTTTAATGGGAATTGATTAACAAAACAAACAAAAACTACAATTCAACAGGTAATGTTAATTTGTTGTTTTCTAATCAATATGCCACCAACAGGATTTTTAATACCACTGTTATACATTATAGCATAACAAGTGACTCTGTGTAAAACTGGGGTTCAGGGCCCTCTTAGACTAAAGCAGTAAAGGAAAACAAAGAACCTTTTCACCCTATCTTTCCAAACCACGTATTTGGTGCTTCTCCTAGGGCTCAGATTCAGCTTCCTGTGGCAATATTTGGGCTGCATGGGAACAGCCAGGCTGGAGAGGAAAGAATTCTGGAATCAGGTGGTGAGAGCTTGAGCCTGAATTCTGACTCTGTCAATTAATACCCTGTGGTCTGGGGCAAGTTCTTTTACTTCTCTGGGCCACAGGTCCCTCACCTGCCAAATAAAGAGGTTTGGATAAGATGATGTTTAAGGTCCTTTCCAGCCCTAGCTCTATGAGTCTCTGATTGTTATTCTTCATAGTCTATTTACCAAACATATCATTAAATGCTCCTCAGATGGGGGAAAACCCCACAAACATCCTGCCAGCTGCACAACTCTGGGAAAGCACAGTTTTTGCTGCCGGGGAACCTAGTCTGATAAATGAATTGGGAGTGGGCCAAAAATGGGCTTGACAATGATTAATCCTGTACATTGCTGTCACCAAGCTCTGCATGCTTTTCCTAACCAAGGACAGCCATAGTCACCACGAAAACCTGCTAGCATTGTTGGAAAGCTGGTGTATTGATAAGCAAATGAAGAAATTCCTCTAGAGTCCAAGTTTCCTTTTAACAGTAGAAAAGAGCAATAGAAAAAGATTTAGAGCTGGAAGGGCCCTGATAGGTCATCTAGTACAACTCCATTAATTTGGAGAAGGGGAAATAAAGGTCCAGAAATGGAAGGTGACTTAGCCAAGGAAATAAGTAGTAGATCGAATATTTAAGCCTTGGTCCTCTGACTCCAAATGGAACACTTATGCCATTACCCCACACTGCTTCTATGTTACTCAGCATATGAATGGGAAAAGATGCAGTACCCAAGCCAGTTTTCCCAATCAACAGTTATGCATACACAGTATGTATTTATATCTATATCTACATGTCTGTCCTATCTATCTATCTATCTATCTATCTATCTATCTATCTATCTATCTATCTATCTATCTATGAAATGGGAAAAGCCTCTATCAAGAACTCAGCTCAAATCCTACCTTCTGCAAGAAACTTTGCTGGTACTGATTACCTCTGCTGCCCCTGCATCATTGCTTTCCCTCTGAGATTACCTCTCATTACTGTATATTTATTGTATGTACTTAATGATTTACATATTGACTCCCCCATTACTGTAGCTCCTTGAGGGCATTGACTGTGTTTTTGCCTTTCTTTGTACCCCAAGTACTTAGCACATTGCTTAGTAGATACTAAGTGCTTAATAAATGCTGTTTTTGACTGATTTTATAGTGCTCCTCACATAAGGAACATTTCTTACACTGAATTGTTTAGTTAATTTCTCTCCCCTTCTTGCTTTGTCAGTTTCTCTCATCTGACCTTTTCCCATCTATTTGTGCCTACTCTCTCTCTCCTCTCTTTCTGTCTCTCATCTATATCTCTACACACATAGAGGTTTCCCCTAATTAAAAAAAGGGGGAAAAAAGCACCTTTCCATGACCCTTCCACATTGCTAAGCTACTCTATCATCTCATCATTTTCTGACTCTTTGAAAGAGTAGTCTACACCCAATGTTTCCACTTCCTTACCATGTTTTTCACTCATCAACCCCTTACAATCTGGCTATAGTCTCTGGTTTCTATGGAAACTGCTTTTTCAAAGGTCACCAATGAGCTCCTTTTCACTAAATTTAATGGCTTTTCTCTTTCTTTCTGTTCCAGACCTCGTCCTCTTTGAACTCTGTGTATCATTTGACACTGTTAACAATTCCCTCCTTCTGGATACCCTCACCTCCTTTGGCTTATATGATATCATAATTTCTTGGTTCTCCCACCTCATTACCACTTACTACTCTTTCTTTTGTGCTGACTCCTCTTCTTAGCTCCTGAAGAGGGCATTCCCCAAAGTTCTGCCCTTGGACTTCCTTTTGCCCCCATGCGCTCTCTGTCTCTCTGTCTCTTTCTCTCTCTCTTTCCTTCTCTCTCACAAAAATCTTTCCCCTCCCACAGCTTCAATAATTACCTCTATGCAGTTGACTCTTAAATTGTTATCTTTAGCCATATATTCTTTTTTGAGTTCCAGCTCCATACTTCTAAAACTACCTACTAGTCACCCCTTAGATGATGGCAATTCAAACTTAATGTGTCCAAAATTCAAATTACATCTCCACCAAAATCCGTTACTTTCCCTGACCTCCCTGTTCCTGTCACTTGTATCGCCTAACTTCAAAACCTGAGTATCGTTTCTGACCCACTCCTCTCCCTCAATTCCACAAAATATCTTTCACACCCATACCCTCTTTTCCATTTCCACTATCATTACCCTAAACTAGTTTATTAACTTTCTTCTAGATGATTGCAGTAATCTCCTCTGAAAGGAAGAAACTGTCCTGCTAATCTAGTTGGGGCCCATGGCATAAAGACTAGAAAGTCCCTGCCATAGAAGTTAGACTTCTTCCCCCTCTCCCCTCAAAAAAAAAAAACAACACACTAGGAAACAGTCTTTTGGTCCATGGGACAAAGGCCCCAATCATTAACATGGCTTCCTAATTGCCTAAGGCATAAAAGTTAAGTGTATTAGTAGTTAGTACTCCTTATGATTGACAGATATAAGACTCAATACACCCTTCTGCCCAGACATTCCATTGTGGCAAATCTGGAAGTCAGGAGAGCTTCCCCCAACAGCATCAACATTTTATTTGTTGAATATCCTTTCTATGCTATTGCTAAGTAAACTTCTTTTGCTAAATGTTATGTAGACTATGAGTGTCTCATTTCATACTAAACCTGAGCCTAAGCCAGAAGAGTAGACTGTGAGTCATGTGAGGCACAGGCCATCTCCAAATCCATCTCCCCACCCTTAGTCTTTCTACTCTGTAATACATTTTTCATAGTACTTGCATGTTAACTTTCTTTGCATAGTCATCTGATCATGTCACTCCTTTACTCAGAACTACCTATGGTGCCGTACTGCCTACCAAATCAAATCCGAACTGCTTAACTTGGCATTCAAAGACTAACTTGCTGTCCAACCTTATCTCACACAATATTTCCCCATTACCCTTTGTTCTATTCAAACTACTTATGTTTCTTTGTAAATATCTTGCATTTTATTCCTTTTTTTTAACTTACACTCATTTTTTGAAATCTTATGTATTCTTCAAAATTCTGCTGAAATGCCATCTCCTTTATGAAACTTTCCTTAACCCACGTCTTTATCCCTCTCCTCTAGTTAGAAATGACCTCTCTATTCTCAGGACTCATATGATTCGTTGTACTTCTGTTGTGCATTTACCACAGTATCTGTTATAATTATCTACATCCATGCTTCATTACCACTGCTAGATCATAAGCTCCTAAAGGGCAGTGGCCATGTTTTACAGTATTTATCCTTGTACTAACACCATCTCCAAAATCAACACTAAGAACAGTGCTTTGCATATATTGTGCTCACTAAATGTTTCTTGAATGAAGGAATGAATTTATTAAATAAAAGAAATGTAAAAGCAATAAAAACATTAATGCCACACCAAAGTTCTCTTCTTCCCTGCCCATCATACCCACCATACCCACAAACACAAAGCCAATAAGAAAACGGTTTAAAGGACATAATTTAAGGGACTCTAAATTTAGGTCTATTGTACTTTCTACTTTTATTTTCTGTTCACTATTCCCAGAAAAGGGCAGCTAGGTGGTGCAGTCGATAGACTGCCAGGCCTGGAGTCAGGAAGAATGAGTTCAAATCCGGCCTCAGATACTTACTAGCTATTTATCCTACCTGATCTGTGGGTGTGAGATGAGGGAGGAGTGATAGGCAGTTCATTTGAGGATTGGATTCAGTCAAAGGGCTGCACTTGAGGACCTAGAGGGCCACATGTGTCCTCGAGGCCACAGGTTCCCCACTCCTGTAATCTAGCCTATCTTCCTTCATAATTATTCACCTTCCCATTCTTTATGACCCAGTCAAATTGAACTCTCATCTCCTTCCATCTCCTGCTGTCTCAGATGAGCTGCCTACCACTCCTTTCTCTTCTCTCACCCACAAATCAGGCTTTGTGCATCATAGATTTAGAGCTGGAAGGTCCCTTAGAGGTCCTCTAATCCAGCTTCCTCATTTAAGTGATGAAGGAAGTGAGTCTCAGAAAGGCGAAGTTACTTTCTCAAAGTTAGACACAAGATAGTAAGCATCAATTTCCTTGGCTATCAAGTAGAATAAATCACCTCTTGGGCCCCTTGTAGCTCTTACATCCTATGATTCATATCAGACCATCATGCATAGTTCAGGCTGCTCCAGTAAAACAATATCTATCTCTCATGTCCCAAAATGTTCCCAACCTTAGGAAACCAAAGCAATGCCACACTTATGTTTGCCTCTTGTTACTAATGAGTTGTCTTATGTGGAGGTGCTGGTAGCATTAGATATGCTTTTTCTTTGCTCAGGAATTCAGGCCTCAGAATATGGCAGACTGTTTGCAAAGGTTTCAGAGTGACACTGACTGCCAAGTTTCTTTTTATTCTCTTTGTATGCTCCCATAAGGGGATCTCTCTCTGTAGAGGATAGGGTGAGGAGATTTCATCAATCAAATCTTTATTTGCATTTATCATGCGTGAGAAATAAAAGGGCAGCAGGGTACCAACTAACTTAAGCCAACTGTGCTTCTGAGAGACAGGAAGAATGGGAGGCAGCAGAGCCCTGGCTTGCACATTGACTCTATTTTCTTCATTTTGTAAGGGGTAAGACAGGAGTGCCTCTGAATGTCACAGAGGGGGTTACCAGAATTTTGCTTCAGGCACTCACCACTCCCTTCATTTTTTAACCCAACTGCTGCTGGAAAATTTCAGGCTTTGTTTTGTTTTAATAACAGATAAATATAATATTTTGGTTTTGTTTTGTTTATCCTCAAAATGGAGTCCAGTGGACCGCATAATATCTGGACCTTCAATATGAAGCAACATTCTTTTCCATCATGCCATTGGGTTAAGGGACAAATTCAGACACTGGATTTTATTGGCAAGCCTGGAGGTGATTGGCTAAAACACAATTTTAGAATTTCAGAGCTAGAAGGGATAATCCAATTCTCTTGTTTTTTAGGGGAGGAAATAAAGATCCAAAGTGGAAATAAAACATACTCTTTTCATGTTAAATCTTTGCCTTCCTTTAAGGCTTACATAGCACAAAGTCACATAGCAAGACAGTGGTAATACCAGGACGAGAAGCCAGGTCTCCTGACTGCCAGAACAGTGCTCTTCCTAATAGATGTTCTCTTCTAATGTTTGAACATTTGCCCAGTTCTATTCTATCCAGTTGGGTGGTACTGCATAGTGAAAGTCCTGGACCTGGAGTCACGAAGACCTCGGTTCAAATCCAGCCTCAGACACGAGTTGTGTGATCATGGGTAAGTCACTTAACCTCTATTTACCTCAGTTTGCTCACCTGTAAAATAGAGATAATAATAGGACCTATATTCCTGGGTCATTGTGAGAATAAAATGAGCAAATATTTGTAAAACACTGTGCAAACCATTAGATACTATAGAAATGCTATTTATTTTTCTATTTAGAAATCTGGGTGGTACAAGGGAAAGAGTGCAGGATTTGGAGTCAGAAGACAGTTAAAATCCTGGCTCTGCCATTTCCTATTTGGGTGATCTCAGGCAAGTCACTACACCTCTCTGGTCTTCAGTTTCCTCATCTGTAAAATGAAGGGGTTGAGTTAGATGATTTTAAATTGTTCTTAAATCTATAATCTTATGAAAGTGTCCTGTCCTACCCCATTATATTTGTGTTTCTAAAATGAATCCTATCTTACTTCTAAAAATAGATGCACAGTGATACTCTATACTTATTAGATTTAAGAACACAAACCTGTTTATATATGTATATGTATACATATGTTTAAAAATTAGGTAGATGAAATTAAATTTATATAATTTACCTTGTTTCATTTCCTTCTGGCTGATGTTAATCTGGATGATATGTGGTAATCTTATAGTGTTCTTTTAAGAGGTCACTGAGTGGTCACAGATATTGGGCATGCTGAATATGATGCTAATATAGGCTATCTCTATTCAATATCAAAACAAGTGGAGGGAACATAAAAATTTTGTTCAGTCACTGACTTTTTGATACATAATATGATGCAACTTTTCTTTTAGCTGAATTCACTACCTGTCATGGTGGTTTTAGACACCGCCTCAGCTCACTCCTGACTGTCTGGTGCTACCTTCTCTAGTACCTAGCATTTGATTGGAGTTAAAATAATATCTGGAAAGAAGCAAAGGTCACTGGCCCATATAGAGTAGAACATGGAACCTTGACTTCAATATACCTATGCTCTAAATCACCTGGAATTGCTAAAGGTCTCATGTCCAATCAATGCTGGTTGTAATACCCAATACATAGACAATCAAGAGTAGCTTTTCAACCCAGAGCAAAGATAGCAATGGTAATTAATGTCTAGACCTAAATGTCAAAAATGGAATAGTCAATATGCCAAAGTTCAGGGTTTGGAATATGATAGAGAAGGAAGAAAAAAGGGAGAAATGTTTATCCCAGATGCTGCAAGGAGACATAAGGTCCCACTTGATTTGGAGGCTGAGTAGTGACTGAGGAAGCATGGAAGACATACTAGTAACAATATTTGGAGTATTCTGGTTCAAATATGGAGAGATTAGTGAACAGACATAGGACAATTTGGGAGTGAGTTAGTACTTTTCAGGGTAAGTGAATGGGCAGAGAACCCAGAGATGCGTTGCATCTATTTATTTTTTGTTTCTGAAATTTAGCTGTGACCTGGTTGCTGGTTCTTGTTTGCCAACCCACTCTCACCCATTCCTATAAAGCAGATGAATGAATTGTTATGTACAAAATATTATAAAATCACTCTCTCACCCAGTTCATCTGAATCAGGGGCTTCTCGTGTTATGGAAAGAGTAGAAAGGTGACAACATGATGTAGTGGAAAAAGTTTTGAACGGGAGTTGGACTGTTTAGGCTCAAAGCCCATAAATGTCATTTGATTCCTCTGGTCCTCAGTTACATCATCTCTAAAATAATGAGTTTAATTATAGGCGCTCTGAGGTCCCTTAAAGCTATGAATTCATCTGGACCTAGATCTGGACCTAGATCCAGACCTAGACAAACATACAATCAGATCATAAAAATTTTTCTCTATGGCTTTTCTCTTTCTTATGCCCTCTGATAATGATAAGACTCAGAACTCAGTATCTTAGATATCAAATCTATCCAGGACTTATTGTCATCATAGCCCATGAAATGCACTTATCACTCAGCATAGTTTGGGGTTGAGACCCAACATATAAATACCATCCATACTTGGCGTCTTCATGAAGCGTACTGACCTTTATCAACCTTGGCGTCTACTCTGTCCTTATTCCAAAACTTTGCAGGGATCTATGCTAACAAGGAATTGAAATGCATTTGAGGATACATGCTTTTGTAGCTCAGAGGCAGTGTTATAGCATACTGTTTTGGGAGAGATTGTCCTTGGGAGAGGGTAGTAGGACAGAATAATGTAAAGCATGTTGGATCATGACAGTATTGTAAAAGCCAATAGAAATTGTCATTCTAGGGGGTGATTAGAGCAGTAAGGTGTAGTGACACTGCAATTGATAGACAGGAACAGAAATCAAGTAAACAATGAAGCATCAATGTGAGTCAATGGCTTAAAAAAGCTGAAGAAAAACAAAAGTGATGATGGAATCTATCAATAATTGACAGTTTGTTGTGCTCAGCACATGATCTCCAAAAGCATATATTGGCCATTGTTCCTTCTCTTTCTTAAAAGTCCATTGCTTTTTTAGACATTTGAACCCACGCAAAAAACAAGGGCAGCATTTTTTGATTGGGAACCCTATAATTTAAATTTTAATCTTTGCTTCCTAAGTCCCATATTCTTCCTAAACATGGTAAATCATATTTTTAAAAACTCACACATTATTAATCACACGTCATAAAAGACAAAATCCCAAAAGAAGATTTTTCTCTCCTAAGCTACTACTCCACAGATTTATGGAGTCAATGATCGGATGTAACCCAGAATGCTTTTCTTCACAAAAAAGTTACATTCATAACCAACAAGGACTTTTCAGGAATAATCTTGGATTGAACAACACTCTTCAGTTTGATTTCTGTCCTGTTTTCAGTTTGTCTGTTCCAGAGTCACAGGTTAATCAAATTACTTTTCACTTGGAACAGGTCCTTTAATCCACTTGAAAAATACTTGTATTGTTCTTCAATGAATTGTTGATTACCATCATTGAAGTCTTGCTTCCATTTTGTTAATGTCTATGGATGCTTCCTTTGGGTCAGTAGAAGTTGTCACATGCCATATTTCATAAACTGGTGTACTGGAAGCTGAACAGATTAATTTGGAAGCTAAATCAGAGGCAGGACAAAGACTCTATTCCTAGATCTTCTAGCCAAATATTTTGCAGTTGAGCCAAGAAAGCATTTCCCAAGTTTAGGCAGTTCCTTTGTATATACCTCCTAGGTTTGCCAAGAGGAACCTGTCAAAATAAATTGTATATTATGAATTTGGGGGAGGGGGAGGCTGTAAGGAGGAAACCAGCTGTTACAAATAGCTTTGGCTAATTTTAAATCTATTCATTATGCATGATTAATTATTGTAGCTCCAAGAGAGATAAGTGAACATATTTTCTATAGCACATGTCAAAGTCATGTAGGGAATATATTATCTTTGCTAACTTTTCCCTCCCTTCATTTGTTTTTTAATAAGAAAAGAAATCCTAGGGAATTGCTGAAATTATTTGACTCATTACTAGTTATTCTAATGACTTCAGTATCTTAGCATTTACTGTTATGAACTTATTCTGAAGGGCTTGAATCCAGATAAGCTTGCCTTGGTTAAATCTGTCAATAGCATATTGTTTCTGTAAGGATATTTTGCAAACCATTTTCCTTGTATTTGATGTTGATTATATAAGGTTCCCTTATCACTCCATTATTCAGAAGTAGACATACATCTGGTAGTTTACCCAATTTTTCTTGGTAACCCCTCTGTAAAAGGTTAGTGAGGAAAATGGTGGAATCCATGCGGTTAACTCAGTTAACTCAGTCAGCAACCACCAGAGACTCCAAAAAAGAGCAATTTGAGCTGACTACATGAGAACCATATATATGAGACAGTTAAAGACCTCCTCTCTTCCACTCCCCACCTCAGTGAGGCAAGGTTTATTAAATGAGTGTGTTACTGGGAGAGCTGGGGATGACAGCAGGGAAGACAATGAGAATCTGAGTAGCAGACAGGGACCTAATCAAATATGAGTTAAAGATCCCAGGAGAGGATGACTCATCTGAAGATAATGGTTTGAGACAAAAAAAAAAAGAACTGAACAGAAAAGTAGTTTGTATCTAGGTTTGAGAGAAGTAATATAGACACTTAATAATGAGTAGAGAGCAAGGAATTGTCCAGTGACAACGTGGTGGGGAACATGGTCTCCTTTCTGATTAGGCATGTTTTTGTGATGCTGCCACTCACTCATCCTAATGGTTTACAAAGAGTCAGTGCTAATTAACCCTGGACCCTGGCATTTTCCCTCACTCATACTCCCCTTCCCCTTCCTGACTCCCCCCCCCCCTTACCCTACTCTCTCATTTTAGCCCTGTGGTATTCCTCATTAGCATTTTCATTAGAGGGTGGGTGTGAAACAGAGGAATCAAAATCCAATTAGTCACTTCCACTGTTCATTAAAATTTCTGATAAAGGTTGCTGGAAGAGGTGGCTGAAACCTGTGGCTTAAGTGAGGGAGGAATACAGTTCTTCAGCTGTACTACTCTTTGCTCAGCCCATACAGTGCTAGGTAGGTACACTCTCTGGGCTGAACATTGTTCTGCTTATACTGCAGTGTTGTGTTCACAACTGCAGCTCCCTCTTAGCTCCGCTTACAAACCAAGGATTCCATTTGTGGAATATCCAAGTTCTCAGCTCCTACAAGTCCTTTTGCTTATCTTTTGGTCAATATGATTGGTTAGCTCCTCCATCAGAGAAAGAGGAAAGATAAGAAAATAAGGTTAATTTTCTTCGGCTTGAAGGGTTAGGTTTAAAAAAAATCTGTTAGGGAATACAGACAGTCAAAATAGGTTCTCTACATTAACTGAGTGTTTCACAGGGTAATATGCATCAAAAGAGATGACCCCCAGTTCTTAGATTGTCGGTAAAGTCTGCCAGGTAGTTATACTATGATGGATGGACTGTATGTCTATCATCCACAGGCTACCCTAGGTTATATTGAAGTGTGTGTGTGTGTGTGTGTGTGTGTGTGTGTGTGTGTTAGACATGAAAATCATAATATTTAAAGATAGAGGGAGGGAGGAAGGAAGAAAGGAAGGAAGGAAAGAAGGAAAGAAACATTTATTAAACTCCTACTATGTGGTAAGCACTTTACCAATATTTCATTTGATCCTCAAAACAACTGTAAGAGGTCAGTTCTATTATTATCCACATTTTGTAGATGAGGCAAACAGAGGTTAAGTGACTTGCACAGTTAGCTACTAAGTGGCAGAGCTAGGATTTAACTCCGAATCTTTTGATTCCACATCCACTGCTTTTTTCACTAAAATCCATTCCAACCAATCAGTAGCTATTAAATACTTATATGTAAGGCTCTGTGCTAGTCATCAGAGATTCAAAGAAAAGGAAAAGTCTGTGCCCTGAGGGAGTGTATATTCTTCTGGGGAGATACAACATGTAAACAACAATATACACATGATAATGGATACTAACAGCCAGGGGGATTGGAGAAAGAGCCCCTCTAGGAGGCAGAAACTGTCCTGAATCAATCTTTGAAGGAAACTAAGTATTTGAAGAGGCAGAGGTGAGGAGGTGCATTCCAGGCAAGCAGGACAGCCTGCTCAAAGCACCTTAGGGGATAGCAGATAGGTCAGTTTGGCCAGACTGTAGAACATGGGAAAAGGAGGAATAGAAAATAAACCTGGAAAGGTATCTGAGACCCAGGTTGTAAAGGGAATACAATGTCAAATTGAGTTTGCATTTTTTCCTAATGGCAATAGGGAGTCACTCCTGAATAGAGGAGGAGAGGACAGATTTGTACTTTAGGAGATTACTTTGATAGCCTTGCAGATGCTGGATTTGTATCTCCAGTTCCTCTAATGATTGTTGATTGAAAGGAGACACTGGACTTGGGAAGAGTCTATTGTAAATATTCCAAGTGAGAGGTGGTAAGGGCTTGAACTAAAGTTGAGACTGGAGTTAGTGAAGGGCACTAATTATGAGAGAGAGATGTAGGTGGATTCTGCTTGGCAATTGATTTTATTGGTGGGGGGTGAAGGGTCAGCAAGGAGGGAAACAATAAAGGCAGTGATGACCTGGGTAACTAAAAGGAAGGAAATAATAGGGGCTAGGCTGCTAGAGATAGAGAAAGGGTATTTAAAACACACATACACACACAGATGCACACGCACACAACATGCATACATACACATACATTTGACCTGGATTATTTGAATAATTCTCTCAATATTCCATCATATTTTGAAGGGTCCAGAAGCCTGCTACTATTACCATTGATTCCTATTTATGGAAAAATCTGCAGAAATGCCCAAACAACTTGGTGTGATAGAAGGAGCATTAGGTCTGGAGTCAAAGAACCAGGGTACAAATCTTGACTTTGCTGCTTACTACCTGTGTGACCTTGGACAAATCACTGAACTTTTCTGGGCCTCAGTTTCCTCTTCAACAGAAGGTGGTTGGACCATATGATCTCTAAGGTCCTTTCCAGCTCTAATTCTTATGACCTTATGAACCATTTAGGAATTTTGATCCATATAGTCCCAAATAACCAGATAAGCTTATTTTTTTCCATTGAATTGATTGCATTGATGAACTTGGCTTCTAATGCTCATGGCTTCCTAATGCCAAACTTTTGCCAGGATCTGTTTAACATCACACTGTGAGCAAAATAGTATGTTTTTATTGTGTACAACTGAAAAGCAGTCCAGAGTTAAAGACCCTTCTTGTATTTAGAGCCAAATTTCCTGACAGCTCTGGAAATAGAGCCATTTCAAATTCAGACAGATCCCAATATATTAAAAAAAAAAACTCAGAGACAAAGGGGGAAAGGCTGTAAAACTGAAGAACCTTGTGCTCAGTCTAGACCTTCAATTGTCCTTTGTTTACTAATTCAGAAAACCTGAGGAATGAGCTGGAAAATGGCTTTTTCTTCTCTAAGTACAGAAAGGGGCTTTCTGTTATGCAAATGTAGAATGCTAGTTTCTATCAGTCAATTTTGGAGACATCTTTCCTTATGTTAATAAAGATGTGGTAAGAAGTATCACAAAATTTAAATTTTCAGTTTTTGAAGTCCACCATAAATAATTAAGAATTAAGCCTTCTCTTAAATAAAGATAGAGCATTAATAAGTTACTAGCGGCAAGACCAAAGCTCAACCTCCTGATGTCACTGAACTGCCACTGTGGGGGAGTGGGGAAAGGGAGATGCATTCATTGAGTCCCACGTTAAAACTTGGAGCATACTTCCCACAGAAACAGGGGTAGTTGAAATATATTTCTGGTACATTGCAGATTAAAGACAAACCTATGAGCTGTTCTGGGAGCTTAGCCACCATGCATATAACATTGCTTCTACAGGGAACTGAATTCTGAGTTCCAAACAACCAATCTGACAAAATAACTGCTAAAACACAACCTAATTGTAAAGACCTTCTGCTCCTGATAGTCATTAAATCAGAGGAAATAAGGTAGAAAAATGCTATTGCAATTAAAAGTCCCTTTCTATTAATCCATTAGATCTAAGAAAATAAGGGTAACAGATAAGTGGTTGCCTTCTCTCCTGTTATTTCAGTGATTTTGTGATTTCTTATAACATTCAGGAAGGATTCTACCCTCAGCAAAGGTTGTCCATATGATGTTATTTCAGAGACAGAGGGAAATTTACATGACTTCCCTTCCTCCCAATCATTTCTCCATCTACTAGCTGATATGTAAAATATCATCAATATAGACTAATTAATTGATCGACCAATTTCAATCTACTGTTATTAAATGAGAATTCCTTCTGGGAGAGATAATACTATTCTAGTAACTCCTTCACTCTACCTCCACCCCACCGGGAAGTCATTCCTTCTCTGTGGCTTATTTCTCCTTGACCTGCCTTCCTGTTGGGAGGTTAGGGTATCCTCAGAAGGAGGGCAGGTGCTACAGCTTAGTACTCTCACAGTCCTAGGAGTAACTAACTCTATTATGTGGCCATTCATACTAACACTATGGCTCATGAGCCCCCATTTATGCCTTTCCCATTAACAAATCAACCACAAATACCCAAGTATTCTTATCCAAAATACTTAGTGAAAATACAAATCAAATTCATGTAATTTATATAGCATGACATCCACCTACCCAGACTAAACTCTCCAATCAATGCACCATTTGTGGGGAAAATGGGAACATGCTTGAATTCCCATGATAGCAAGGAATACATGCTGGGAATATATGTGGAAATAGATAGACTTTGGAAGTACAGACTTCAGTATCCTCTTTAATGGATAACAGAATTATCCATTAAAAAAAATTCCTTCAGGAACATAGCTTCTGTGTGAACAAAATTTTCCTTTGTTAAGTTCAGATACCTCACTGAACATGACCTCTCAGCTGTACTAATCAAATCACTGGGATACTTCTCTGATGCTGTGTTTAAATGCTGTTCTTTTAATAGGCTGGATTTGAAACCCCCTAATAGCTTTACTTGTAGCTTCAGGACTAACTGATGATTAATTGAAGTAGTATTGTGTGTGTGTGTGTGTGTGTGTGTGTGTGTGTGTGTGTGTGTGTGTGTGTGTGTGTTTTAGGAAAAGGCAATGACTCTTATTCTAAGATTGACAAAAATTAATTAAAAATAAAGCCCACCACCACCAATAGCAACAACCACAATAGCCTTACCTCTCTATCTCTTTCTTTTAAGAATTCTTTCCACCTCATAGCAATGACAGATGGTAATGCAAAACAGAAATTTCTGATTTTTCTTCTCTCTTCTCCTTCCTCTTCATAACAGCAAATAGCAGTAGAAAGCAATATAAATCCTCTCTACTCCTTCTTCTTAGCAGCAGATGACAATATAAAGATATTCAGCCTCTTTTTAGTCAACAAAATCTAGTTGGCAACAAGTCATAGCCTCTAATTCTTCAACTTTATTTTTTCTTTTTCCATAAACTGGGACCTCACTTTACCTTATATGTTCATAACCAAATTTTCATCTTCCATCACTAAGCTATAATCAGGTAAAGTACAGTTATCCCATAATCATAATACAGTACACATGTTCATATTGCCCCAATTATTAACATCAAGCTTTCTTTTATTTTTTAATATCTAAATAAGCCATTGAAGCACAATACACTAAATTAGATTTTGTCCTGAATTGACTACAAAGTTCTAAAGCCTGTCATGTGCAAATGAGAAACTGCTGTTTCAAAATACTGAGACAGACAAGCCTCAGACAAAGGAACTGTCAAGTGCCACACCCTTACACTGTTATGAACCATTTTTTAGCCGTTTATACAGGGATATAAATAAGTTTATTGGATTAAAAAAAATTTCTTACATTCATTTTTGTGGGTTGTTGTACCCCTCAGGAAGGGATCCTAAATCCTAGTTGCATGGGCAACTATTACTTCCAAGAGTTCAAGTCTTAACTGGAAGCATTGCAGAGTTGGGTTAAAATACTACAAATCTGAGTGAGTTAATTCTAGTCTTCCTCTAGTCTTCCTCTGCATAATTTCCTAATTTTGAATGTTTTTAAAAATTTGAAATGAAGCACATTCCCTGGGATGGCAAACGTTATATTCATCAATGGCATAACTCCAACCAGTGCCATTACTCTTACCCATGGAAACCTACTTAAAATGGATCCCTTGAAATGAGAAGATGAACAAACTAGACTGTTGTCTAACAGGCTATTCATTCTTTCCTCATCACCCTCCTTATGTAATCACAAATTGTTCCAAAGTTTCATTCTCTTGGGCTGCCCACATCTTTCCTCCCCAGAGCTCATTTTGAAAAGGTTGTTCTCAGAGAGGCTAGAAATCAATGTGATCAGAATGGAAAATCTATATTTCTTGACAGGTAAAATGCAACTCAGAAAAATGTCATTCTCTATCAACAACCCCACCCCTTCCTGTGGAGAAATGTGCAGTCCTTTCATGGCTAAAATAATGTTGAAGATACGTAAATGTAAAGAGACAGAGACCCTGTCAATGTAAGGGGACAATATTTAAATAATTAAATGGCACTGACTACCATCTGTCGATTGTGTTATGGCTGTAAAGCACTTTTACATATCTGACCTCATTTAATTCTCGTAGCAACCAGGTGAAACAGACAGTGAAAATATTATTAGTTACATTTTGCAGATAATGAATCTAAGTCTTGAGCAGGTGAAATAAATTGCCCAAGATGATATAACTAGTAAGTGACACAGTCAGGATTTGAACCTGCATTTTCCAATAATAAACTAGGCTATGACCGTATGACAACTCTTCCTTTTCCGTATCAATGCTCATTAGGAAACATCTAATTATTAATAACACACTTGTTATTTCAAAGTCTCCCAGCACCACCACAGTTTCTTCTTCTGAGCTTAGCAGCTCCACGACCTCCTTAAATGGAATCTAGAATCACAGAAATTTCAGAATTAGAAGGTCCATCTCGTTGAACTCGTATCCAAAAGAAACTCCCACTACTATAAACCTCACAAGAGACCTTAGATCATCTGCTAGAGAACTTCCAACGAGAGGGAGCCCACCATCTCTTAGGGCAGCCCATTTCTTTTGGATGGCTCTAGTTATTGGCAAGTTTTCCTTTGATATCATTCTTCAATTGGTCTCTTTGCTATTCTCAATCATTGTTCTTGGTTCTGTCCTATGGAACCAATGAAAAATGTACAAACAAAGCATAACCTTTTTTTTCTACACAATGACCCCTCAGATAATTGAACAGAGATATTATGTTCCCTCTGAGTCTCCTTGTCTCTAGGATGAACATACCAAGTTCCAGCAACCAGTCTTCATAAAGCAGAGACTCAAGGCCATTCACCATTCCTGTTGCTTTCCTCTGGAGTCTCTCTAATTTATTAATATCCTTCCTAAAATGTGGCACCCAGAATTGAATACACGATTCCATATGTAGTCTGACCAGAATAGTGTGCAGAGAGACTATTGTTTCCTTATTCCTGGAAGCCGTGCCTCTCAGTACAAGCCAATATCACATTAGCTCTTTTGGTAGCTATATCATACTGCCGATGGACGGTGACCTTGCAGTCCATTAAAACTCTAAATTTTTATCAAATAAATTGCTGTGTAATTATGACTTCCCCATATTGTACTTGGGAAGTTGATCTTTTTATGCCCAAGTATCTCTTTACATTGACTGCTATTGAATTTCACTTTATTATATATAAATTCAACCCAGTGGTCCCAGGGGTGGGGAACCTGCAGCCTCGAAGCCATATATGGCCCTCTAGGTCCTTAAGTGTGGCTGTTTAACTGATCCAAACTTCACAGAACAAATTTGTTTGTATTCAGTCAAAGGGCCACACTTGAGGACCTAGAGGGCCACATGTGGCATTGAGGCCACAGGTTCCCCATCCCTGGTTTAGCCTGTCAAGATCTTTTTAGATTCTGACTCTGTCATTCAGTATATTAGCTATTGTTCCTAGTTTTATGTAATCTCCAAATTTGGTAAACATGCATTTTATGCCTTATTATTCAATAAAATTGTGAACAGCATAGCACTCAGCACAGATTCCTAGAGTACTCTACTGGAGACCTTACAAAAGCACAGATCTAATCTTATCAGTCCCCACCCCAAACCACCACCATCTATTCAATAAAGTCCAGTAGCTTCATATTACTACCAGACTGCAGTATAAAACTTTCAATTTGGCTTTTAAAGCTCTTTACAATCTGGTCCCTTCCAACTTTTTTAGTATTTTTACATACCATCTCTCAACTCTATGCTTTTGCATTGGCTATAACATCTATATCATTTATTCAAACACAAATTCAATCCCCTCCCAGAATACATCTTTGAACTCTGCATATTCTATGTGATTGCTCTCCAGCAACTCAGTGGTATGAGAATCTGTGAGATATTGTGACTCTGTGTGTATCAATTGTGGGGATATAACTTTCCTAAATATTTACCTTGTTATACTTTTGCTTTTAATAACTGTGTCCTCTTATTTGGTTTGGTAAGGACCTGTAAATTGTGATTTTGAATAGATGTTGACCCAAGTTTTTCTTATACCTAGATTGTAGCTTTTAGGGACTCATATTTAAGGGGATTCTGGGCTAACTATGTTCTAAAGATAAACTGGATTTCCCTTAGAGAATTGATTGTTCATATCCTTTGACCATTTATCATTTGGGGAATGGCTCTTATTCTTATGAATTTGAATCAGTTCCTTATATAGCTTGATTTTCATTTATTTTTTTTTCTAAGCACAAAGAATCATACAGTTTGAAGGTAGAGGTCAATTAGTCCATATCACAAATGGATCCAGCCTCAGCTGAGAGACTTCCAGTCACAAGGACATGCAGCCCATCCCACCTTGGGACAGCTCTTTTGGCTAGAAAATTCTGGCTTATGTTGAACTGAAATATATATGTCTGTAACTATCACTCATTATCCATAGTTCTACTCCCTGGAACTGCATAAAACAAGTTAAAACCCTCATCCAAAGAGTATTTTTTAACTATTTGAAGAAAGTGGTCATAACTTCCCCAAAAGATTTCTCTTTTTCAAGCTAGACATGCCCAGTTCACTCACCCAGTCTTTCTATAGTACTGGTTTTGAATTACAACAATATACCAATTTAATTCAAAAGTTATTTGGTATCTAGTCTATGGCTCAGCCTTGTGCTGGCCACCTGGTGAGGTCTGGAAAGGCTTAAAGCATAATGGGGAGGGGAGAAGTAGTAAGAGAGAAGTGTAAGAAAGTCAACATTTGGGAACCACACATAAATGTAGTTGTTACCCATGTCCTTTTCTCTACAAATAGAAGCTGTGCCTTGCTTATAGACTTAGGAGTTTTTATACTATACTCTTGGGGAAAGTCTACAAAGTACAACTAAATAGCTATTAAAACAGTAACTCAGGAAAACTGCTTTTCCCACCAAAAGAGAAGAGACGAGGAGATCAATCCCCCTTTCACTATTACATAAAACTGCTTGTTTTGGATAGTACCTTGATTCCTCCTTGAAAGCATGATTTATGCTCAAATTTCAACTTGCTGCTGTTTCCACTTCTGGGAGGCTAATATACAAAAAAGGAAAGTGCTTCAGGGAATGCCTAGTACCCAAATCCAATTTTCATACCATTGGCTTGCTAAGAGCACTTGCTGCTAAGAATTTGTTAATGTGAGACTGATGTTTAGAAAATCCTTTACAGAAGAGTGAAAAATGCCTGGACTAAGGAGAGGGCTTTTTTTTCTTTTTTACTTCTTCTTTATGCTTGAAAATCCAGAGAACATTTTAATTTGTATAAATAAAATAATATACAATCCTGAATCATTCAAACTTTTTTTCCCTTTCATTTTTAGATGCATGGGGATTGTTAGACCTGGCTGAACAGCTTAGTTCTCATTGTTAAGGAAAATAAAATCAAGCCAGTATCTCCCCAGAGCTAGCCATCAGCATTTTCTGGTCCTCTTAGGTAAATAGGAAGGTGCATCACCTATCAGACAAGGGTCGGGGAAGAAGGAGGGGTGCTTAGCTCACACTGAAAGGAAGTGGTCTAGGATATGATGAGAAGAGTCAACTGCCTGGTGGAGAAAAATCTGACAGCACTAGCTTGAATTCCTGATCCCTTTTCCCTTGGTCACAGCTCCTTGAAATAGTGACTTTCAACAAAGAGAATCATAAAGCTGGAAGGGAATTGGGTGATCCTCTGGCTTAATTTCACTTTATGAGAAGAAATGGAAGCCTGGAGAGAGAAATAACTTGTCCCAGGTCACACAGTTATTTATTGGCAGACAACCCAGATCCCTTGAGTCTAGAATCCATAGATCTTCCTAGCACTTGATAACTGTCATCTCACTTCCCAAGGTTCCTCTAGATACCCAGAGACCAACATGTTTTACCCTGACCATAATGGATTGGTAGGCATCTGGGTGGCACATTGAATAGAATGCTAAGCCTAGAGTCAGAAAGACCAGAATTAAAATCCAGTCTCAGACACTTACTAACTGTGTGATCTTGGGCAAATTTGTCTTTGTTTCCTAAACGGTAAAATGGAAATAATAATAACACCTATCTTAGAGGGCTGCTGTAAAGATCAAGTAAGATAACATTTGTAAATCACTTAGCTCTGTGTCTAGCATACAGTAAGTGCTATATAAATATTAGGTATTATTATCATTTCCTCAATCCACTATGATTAAGTTTCTAAGGGTCTAAAACAATTGTTCAAACAATGAGAAATATATGTTGACAAATGATTTTTTCATCATCTATGTGCTTGTCTGAGTGATGTTTAAAATGAGTTGTTTGATTGTTTTGACATTTTAGAAATTTGCCTTTTACCTTTGAGTTCTCATCACTTTCCAAGATCTTCAGGATTTTTCCATGTTAAGGAATTACAAATATTATATCCAATTCTGCCTTTTGGGGTTAGGGACAAAAGGTTCTAGAAAACCAGCAAGTTCACTCAAGGTGAGTTAAAACTAATTTAGTGTTTAATAGCCACATCTATAGCTTCATTCTTTTTTTTGGAAATAGTTTGGGAGCATGTAATCTCTTCATAAAAAGTAAGGTGATCTCCGGAAATGCAAGAGACCACTCTGTCTCTACATGCCCATATCTGTCTCACCACATGGAACAGGTAAAGTTGTAACTAGTGGGGCCACTGGGAAGAAATTTAGAGGGCTCCAATAATACCTTCTAGGATAAACTTTCTACATTACTTGTCCCTATTTCATGCTAGTGACCTCAGTGAAGTATCGCTTCCTCTTCCCTTAGTGTCTTTGAAGCCTTGTACCATCCTGGATCTTGTTTCCTCATCCCTATGGTCACACCACACATAAGCCTACTATATCCCCACCCCTGACTATACTGCTTGTTCCAGATACAATTGCTAGTTATGGCTCTGGAAGAAGAAGTTACTTACTGCTTAAAGGAAAGTATGTCCTTGGTGTTTGATTATATATAACATATGTGGAAATGTATAAAATTAATGGAAATCCATCAGTACTACTAGAAAAGGAAGTCAAAGCACATAGCTCTCTGATAGTGGGTTGGATCATCTTTATATATCTGTTCCCATTGTAATTTTTTAAAAGAAATACATATTTATGAAATTAAATTTGAATTCAGACATTTGAATCAGGAATTACATTTAGGTTACAAAAAAGATTTGAAAAGGTCTCAACAGGCTGGAATAATAAATCTAAAGAAATAGACTGAAATTAAATAGGGAAAAAAGGTAAAGTCATACTTAGGCTCAAATAAGCAACAGTGTAAGTACAGGAATGAGAAAGACTTGGCTTGATTCAGGTGAGAAAGACTTGGAGGTTTCTGCTGACCAGTAGTAGTGTATGATGGCAGCCCATAACAATTGCAGTCATAGCCTATGCTAATAGAAGTATGAGGTGCAGCTGAGGAGAGACAACAGCCCCATTGTTGATTAAACAGTATCTTTTCTGGGTACCACACTTTAGGAGGGACATGAGTTGGCATAGCAGTTGATAGGAAGTGACCACAAGGATGAGGGGTCTCAGACTATGACATAGGAAGATTTATCGGATGAACTGAGGTTGTTTAGTCTGCAGAAGGGAGTACTTAGTAGGGAAAGGGCAGTTTCCAGAGGCAGAATAGTATAAATGGACTTAAGGTTTGAAGAGACCTGGGTTTGATTTCTGCCTCTGATACCTACTATGTATAAGATCATGGGAAAGTCATTTACTCTAGCTGATCCTCAGTTTCATCATTTATAAAAAATGACAAGAATAGCAACTTCACAGGGGTGCTGTGAGCATCTAACAAAACGATGCATGCAAAGTGCAAAAGCCTCACTGCTCAGTGTCAATCAGTAGAATAGCATTTATTAAGTATCTGCTATGTGCCAGGCATGTGTGCCAGTGAGATAAGTGCTGGGGATGCAAGAGTCTCTCAACGAGTTCATGGTCCAGTGGAAGAGACAACATGCAAACTGCTATGTATGAACAAGACAGATACAGGATAAACTGGGATTTGTTTTGGAAGGATGGCTTTAAGGTTAAGGAGGACTAGGAAAGGCTTCTTGCCGAAGGTTAGATTTTAGCTGAGGCTTGAAGGAAGCTAGAAGTGTGTGTGTCTGTGTGTGTGTCTGCGTGTCTGTGTCTCTGTGTGTCTCTCTGTGTGTGTCTCTGTGTGTGTATGTGTATAACTCCCAGTTATTATTATCTTTAATTATTTGAATGATCATCCTGTGAAAGACTAATCTGATTTTGTGGCTCCAGGCAACAGAATTAGGACCAAGGGGAAGCATATTTTGGCTCAGTATAAGGAAGAACATGATAATGATTACCCAGATGAAAAGGGCTGTCTCATAAGGTAGTGAGTTTCCTGTCACTTGAGTTATTTAAGTAGAGATGGGATTGTCATGGAATTGTTAGGAATTCCATGTAGTGTTTTACTGCGTGGCGTGGTAGGTCAGACTGCTGCTCCCTAAGGTCCCTTCCACCTTTGTGATTCTCTGTTACTATGCAGGTAAAATGGATTAGAAGAAAAGAAAAATTAAGAAATAATCTTGATGTAAAATCAAAGCTTATGCAAATAAGCTGTGAAATTTTTACATGCTGATTTATGGCCTTCCTTTCATTACCCAGTTAGTTTTTAAGCTCCTTTAGTTCAGAGACCATGTCTCATTCATCTTTTTTAACCCCTTTTCCATGCCTGGTAGGTAACCTGAACATAACAAGCCCAAAGTGAATGCTGGCTGATGGACTAATACATTTCACCTGCCAAATGTGACCTACAGAAAAAAACAATACCACAGAAACAAACAAAAAAACCACCTGAGTTGAAACCATTGCTCTTGAAGAATACCTACATCAAGCCTCTTTTGTGTTTCCCTGCCCCTTAATTAAATCTGGAAGATAAAGCTCCTCAACTCCCTCCCACTCACCCCCCAAGTGAGATGCCAAAAAAGCACAAAATAGCAATATAAAAAAATCCCTGGGACTCCACTCCTTAGAGATATCTCTAACCGCTCCCACGTCCAATGGAGCAATTTTCTGCTATCTGAAGCTTTTGTGGTGATTATAAAGTAGCATCCTATTTGATGCTGGGGAAAAAGACTTCCATTGCTGGGGAAACTGGCAGGAAAACTATGTTGCAGAAAGTTTGATAAGGAGGGAAACATATTTCCCACTCATTTTAATTTTTTTTTTTTGCAAAGGTTTCCCCAGACACCTTCCCTCCCTCCCCCATTCTTCCAATCTCCTTATCTTACCTTCTATCTCCTTCACTTCAATAAAATGATTCAACTGGGAAAATGACTAAATTTCTTGCTCCAAAATGAACCTATTTTCTCCCAAAGAAACATCACAAAACATTTCATCCAATTTGCGGGATGTGGTTACGGTCTTTTGTCCTTAGAAATGCCTTCTTGGCTGATAGAATTTCTGTGGAGCGAATTCCTTAACAAGCATTTTTTGAAGTAATGTTACCCAGGGGGCTGATCTGCTTGTATTTCTTCTTCTTAGAATGTATTCCCATGGTATTTCTTGTGGCACCAACAAGGAACAGAGATAGCTAAGCAGAAAGAAAGAAGCAAGCCTCATCTCAAAAAGAAAAGAACATGAAAATATATCCAAGGCTTCTAAGTTCTAAGGAGCTATTCTTCCCTACTCACTAGAATTTTCTGTGACCTATAACTAGTGACTTTTGTACCCTGGCCAAGTGGAAGCTTAGGGTGGGAGGACATAGTAAGCACCCCCTGGTCTATACCTGCTTGGGGGAAGAAAAGTGCTTTAAGATACTGCGAGGTCTAAGATACTGAAGGTAGAGGAAACAACTGCCCCATTGAAGCTGTTGGGTAAGGATGAGGCTAGACAGGGGAAGATGTTTGTTGGAGGATGGTACTATTAACACCCTCTAAATTCTCCACCTTGGGGCAAATCCCCACTGGCCCCACTCTAGTTATGGGTGTGCCACCCTCTTGTTTCAGTCCAATTCTCTGACTTGAGGAAACTTTTAGGGAACATATGAAAAAGGGTTATGAACATCCTTGTGCATTTTTCTCTTCTTCCCATCAATGAAAAGGCATCTGTGTTCTAGCAATAATACAGTCATCTTACTTTGGACTTTTATGCCATCAATTATAGTGGAAAGAACAGGCCCAACTCTAACCAATGTTGTGTTGGACTTTGGATTTGATTCTGTTGATGAGTTTTCTTATGAGTGATTTGCATGGCATTAAATGCGTCCCCACTTCCTTTTCCTACCTAATGTGCCCTGGGTATTACTTTTAATATTTAGAGGGTACCAGAATAAACTTCAGGTTTTCTATCTATCATCCTTAACTCTCTCTATGTGACTGACCCACCTTCCCTCCTCCCCCCATTATTTGTCTCCCCGATGAATTCCCTTGTGCCATGTCTTGTGTGGGCACAATTTATAGCTGTTCCTTGCTCCTTTGAGTACCTCACAACTTTGATTCTTTAGAGACTGCAGTGTGCTGGGATTTCAATCCTACAGCATTCTCAGGAGAAGATTAAAATATATATTGATGTCTTTGTTTTTATATCACTACAAGCTTCCAATATATTCTCTCTCCTCCTCTTCCCATCCCTTATAACAAAGACTTTTTACAAGGAGGAAAAAAAATGTTCAGCAACACTAAACAATAAACTGACCAAGTGCGATATTATATGTAGTGTTCTACACCCATAATGCCTCACCTCTGCAAGGAAGGCAAGGAGGGGAAATTTCTTTACTCTTCTTTAGGGCCAAGCTTGGGCCTTATAACTCCATAGCATTTAGTCTCGATTTTGCTGTTATTATCATTATTATTGTAGCTATTGTACCGGGGTGGGGAACCTGTGGTCTCGAGGCCACATGTGGCCTTCTAGGTCTTTGAGCGGGCTTTTGACTGAATCCATGTTTTACAGAACAAATCCTTTTATTAAGGGGATTTGTTCTGTGAAGTTTGGATTCAGTCAAAGGGCTGCACTTGAGGACCTAGAGGGCCGCGTATGGCCTTGAGGCTGCAGGTTCCTTACTCCTGGACTATTCTCCCAGTGTTACTTCCTGCCCTTTGTATCAGTTCTTATAAGTCTTACATTTCTTTGAATTCACCATATTCGTCATTTCTTGGCAAATCACACTTTTCAGGTCCCTGCTGGTATCGGGTTGCTTATTTGTTTTATATGTGAAATCTGACTCAAATGAACATCAAGGGCAGTACGAAGGGAGCAAGAAGCCAGAGACTGGGGTTAGAGGTGTGGAAATGTGCAAGGGGGCTGGCTGCCCGTGTTGCCTTGACGACTGCAGAGGTAGGAGATTAAGTATTGAGGGTAATTGTATTTGCTGATTGCACTGCAGATTGAATTCTACTGTATTGCTTCTAGACTTTGGAGGCTGACAACTGGTCTGGGAAAAAGAAATCAAGGCTTGGAATCCAAATCCCAGCTAGGCTACATTCTGTGTGATCTTGGGAAAGTTAAAATCTTTGAGCCCCCAGTCCTCAGTGATAAAATAAGGATAATAATATTAGTATCAGAGGCAGTGTGACACAGTAGAATGAACTGAATGCTAGCCTTAGGGTTAGGAAGGCTTTGGTTCAAATCTCATCTTTGGTGCATATTTAACTAAGTAGCCCTGGGTAGGTCACTTAACTTTTCTAAACCTCTATTTCCTTGTAAGTAAAATAGGGTTAAAAATCCCTATTCTATACAAATTTTATTCCAGATGCTGAATTTAAAGAGCACCCCTATCTTTGAAGAGGGGGCTATAGGTGTGGAACCCTGGACATAATGGTTTTATACAACTTTTTTTTTCTCTCTCTATTTTATTCTTTGTTATAAGAAATTACTCTCTGGGATGGAGCAAGTATATATTGGGAGACAGGCATGATCTAAAAGCAAATAATATCAATAAACATTTGTTTTAATCATAATAACAACAATAACAACAACAATAATAATTAAACAAATAAAATAATAATAACAATAAAATGCCTATTTTACTTAACTCTCAGGGTAGTGATGAGGCTCAACTGAGATAATATGTCAAGCCCTTTACAAATTTTAAGCCACTGAATAAGTATATGCTAGTATTAATTTTTACTATTAATAATAATAATAATAAGAGGCAGCATGGTCCAGGGGATAGAGAACTGGCCTTGGAGTCAGGAAGACTTGGCTTCAAGCTCTGCTTCTAATTAATTGATATTTCAGAGAAGGTACTGATCTGTGTTAGTGAAAGGAGTTTCCTTCTGCTGGAGTTCTGTAAATCAATGAAATCATAGGTCTAGTCACTACTCTTCCTCCTCCTCCTCCTCCTCCTCCTCCTCCCCTCCTCCACTACCTCCTTCTTACAAAAAGCTGTTGTGAAAATCATATGATATATGATCTATAAATTGCTTCCTAACTTTAATGCACTTAATAAATGTAAGTGCTTACTATTGTTCTTCTCTCTTTCTGCCCTAAAGTCTCCAAGCTATTCCACCTGCCTGGTTCTCATAGTAGCGAGAGCTTCTCTCCCAAAGCCAAGGGCCAGAGTGTCAGTCTAGATGTGTCATCCTCTAGGGCGAGATTCTTAACTTTTTTCTTAAATCATGGACCCCTTGGGCAGTTGAAATCTGTGGACCTTTCTCAGAATAATGTTTTTAAATATATAAAATAAAATATATAGGATTATATAGGAAACTAGCTATATTAAAGTACAGTTATCAAAATTACTTTAGAAACAAGTTCAAGGACCTCATATTAAGAACTTCTGCTTAGGGACAGCTCCAAGAATCAAGCCACCTATTTTGATTGTTTTTTTTGTTGTTGTTGTTGTTATTGTTGGGGATCTGGGATTCTCTAGATGACTCTGAGAACACAAGATATATACATTGAAATGAACCTCCACTTAAAATGATAAGTAGTATCTATCAAAAACCTTCAGCAAGCATTATATGTAATGAAGATAATAAGCTAGAAACATTTCCAATATGATGGGGTGAAACAAGGATGTTCATTATCACTACTGTTATTCAATATTGTACTAGAAATGTTAACTTTAGCTATCAGAGAAGAAAAAGAAATGGAAGGAATTAGAATAGACGAGGAAACAAAGCTATCACTCTTTGAAGATGATATGATGCTATAACTAGAGAATCAAGTAAAAAAAACTACTTGAAATAATAAACAAATTTAGCAAAGTTGCAGGATATAAAATAAACCCACATAAATCATCGGCATTTCTGTATGTTACTAACAAAGCCCAATAGCAAGAGACAGAAAGAAAAATTCCATTTAAAGGTAATGTCGACATTATAAAATATTTGGGAGTCTACCTGTCAAAACAAACCCAGGAATTACATGAATACAATTACAAAACACTTTACATACAAATAAACTCAGACCTAGATACTTGGGAAATACTCAGTTGCTCATGGACAGGCCAAGCTAATATAATAAAAATGACAGTTCTACCTAAATTAATTTACTTCTTCTGTGCCATATAATCAAATTACCAAAAATTATCTTATAGAGCTAGAAAAATAATAACAAGAGGCCCGCCGTGCTTGCTTGCTCCTTTGGGGTAATTGTCCGTTTTCTTGCCTTTCTCCCTTCCCGCCCTCTCCCCGCTCTCTGCCGGCCCGTCCCTCCCCAAGCTCCCGTGGGAAGAGGAGAAAGAGAAGTATGCAAAAATGGCTCGGTAGTGGAAAGCAACTCACGGGAAGGTCCCTTCGCCACCTGGGAAGCAGAAACTTGTTCCTACAGCACTCCTAGAATCAGTGAACCAGTTTCCCCCTGTGCAGACTCAGAATGTTTCACTTCCAGATGTCTCAAGCCTGTCTTTGAAGAGTGATCAGGCCGTGCTTGGAAGTTTTTTTTTTTTACTTTTTGAACATTTTTAGCCACGGAGAGCTACCTCCTCACTGTGAGCAGCGCTTCCTCCCTTGTGAAATTGGCTGTATCAAATATTCACGTCAGGAAGGAATTGTGGCTGAATTCCACCGATTTATAGACCCGGGTGAGGTACCACGAGGATTCCGGTTTCATCGTCAGGCTGCAAGTGATGCCAGTCGCAAGATCCCTATTTGTAACTTTCACTCAGGAGATGACTATGCAACTGTGTTACAAAACCTTTATCGATTTATTTCTCCAAACCAAAGCAGCTGGCCACATGTATACTGCAAGTCTGATGATAGGTACAGAGTTAACTGGTGCTTGAAGCATATGGCAAAGAAATTGGAAAACAGGCCAGAGCTAGAAATCCTTACCGTGGAGGACCTCGTGGTGGGAATCTACCAACAAAAACTTCGTAAGGAGCGGTCAAAGACCTGGGTACGGAGCCTCCTGGATGTATCCATGTGGGATTACTCTAGCGACACAAGATGCAAGTGGCATGGAAAAAAAACCGATATTCTCTTTTCTGCTTTGTCTGTCTGCAAGAAGATTGCATGTCGCATCAGTAATTCCCTAGGTACTCTTTTTGGAATTCCTCTCGCAGAAGCTCACGTACCACTGCAAGATTATGAAGCCAGTAGCAGTGTAAATCCCAAAATGGTGGTGCTGGATGCAGCGCGTTTCTAGAAACTAAGAGTTGATAGTCCTCCTTTTTTAAACTCTTCTCTTCAGGAACAAAGAGCCAACATGTCCACCTGTGACTTTCCATCTGGGGTGAAAACAACTGGCAAGACAAGCAATGTTCGGGGAAGAGGCCCAGAAGGACGAGTGCAAATCTTTCTCCTCCTTATCCTAAAAATGGGACCTTTTTCAGTTTCTGCAAGAAGCAGCAGGCCCTAAGCCCCTTCCGTAATCAGTGCACTTGAGCAAACAAATCTTCACATTGATTTTTCCTGCCACTGGAGAAACTTTAATTTGGAAAGAAATCCTGTTCATAAATTAAAACTTGTTTGTAGTTTGGGAAGGAAAAAAAATAGCAAAATTCATCTGGAAGAACAAAAGGTCCAGAATATCAAGGGCATTAATGAAAAGAAATGCGAGGGAAGGTGGTGTAGCTATACCAGATCTTAAATTGTATTATAAAGCAGCAATCATCAAAACTACTCAATACTGTCTGAGAAATAGAGTGGTGGATCAGTGGAATAGGTTAGGTACACAAGACACAATAGTCAATGACTATAGTAATCAACTGTTTGATAAACCCAAGAACTCCAGCTTCCGGGATAAGAACTCACCATTTAGCAATAACTCCTGGGGGAACTGCAAATTAATATGGCAGAAAGTAGGAATAGCCCAACATATTACACCATATATTGAGATAAAGTCAAAATGGTTGTACAATTTAGATATAAAGGCTGATACTATAAGCAAACTAGGAGAGCAAGGAGTAGTTTACCCGTCAGATTTATGGAGAAGGGAAGAATTTATGACCAAATAAGAGATAGAGAACATTATGAAATACAAAATAGATTATTTTGATTACATCAAATTGAAAAGTTTTTGCACAAACAAAGCCAATGCAACCAAGATTAGAAGGGAAGCAGAAAGCTGGAAAACATTTTACAGCCAGTATCTCTGATAAAGGCCTCATTTCTAAAATATGTAGAGAACTGAGTCAAATTTATAAGAATATAAGCTATTTCTCAATTGCTAAATGGTCAAAGGATATGAATAGGCAGTTTTCAGATGAAGAAATTAAAGCTATAGTCATATGAAAAAATGCTCTAAATCACTATTGATTAGAGAAATGCAAATCAAAATGACTCTGAAGTACCACATCGCAACTAGCAGATGGGCTAACATGACAAAACAGGAAAATGGTAAATGTTGGAGAAGATGTGGGAGAACTGGAACACTAATGCATTGTTGGTGGGGTTGTAAATGATTCAACCATTCTGGAGAGCAATTTGGAACTGTGCATACCCTTTGACCCAGCAGTAGCACTTCTAGGGCTATATCCCAAAGAAATCATAAAAATGGGAAAAGGACCCACATGTACAAAAATATTTATAGCAGTTCTTTTTGTGGTGGCCAAGAATTAGAAATTGAGGGGATGCCAATCAATTGGGGAATGGCTGAACAAGTTCTGATATATGAATGTAATGGAATGATATTGTGCTATAAGAAATGATGAGCAGACAAACTTCAAAAAAACCTGAAAAGACTTATATGAGCTGATGCTGAGTGAAATGAACAGAACCAGGAGAACATTGTACACAGTGACAGCCACTGACTTTAATAGACTTAGCTCTTCTTAGCAATACAAGGATTTAAGACAACTCCAAAAGACACATGATGGAAAATGCTATCTATATCCAGAGAAAGAAATAGGGAGTCTGAATGTAGATGGAAGCATACTATTTGCTCTCTTTTTTGTTGTTTTGTTTTGTTTCTTCTTTCTTGTGTTTCCTTCCATTGGTTCTAATTCTTTGTTGCAACATGCCTAATGTGAAAATACGTTTAATATAAATGTATATGTAGAGCTTATGTCAGATACATACTCTCTTGGGGAGGGATTAGAGGAGGGAGGGGGAGAAAATTTTAAACTTAAAATCTTATGGAAGTGAATGTTGAAAACTAAAAAGAAATAAATTTTAAAAAAGAAATAAACCTCCAGAGATTATCTCATTGCATGTTAAGTCAAGCTATGCATAAACAGAACAGCTTTGCCCTGTGATGCCCCAGAGAAGGCCCTTTATCACCTCAGGAAATCAGGCCAGTGGAGTTGAATATTTTAAATTCTCAGAGCAAAAAACAAACAAACAAACAAACAAAACCTTTCTTGAAACTGGGTCCCAAGAAACAAAAGTGACTGAATGGGGGCCCTCAGGGTAAAGAATCTTTATGTTACTTTGTAACCAGGACATTGGAGATCATTGAAAGGGTCCTGATTTCCAGATTGCCTTAGCTGAGATTGTACCAAAAATGTACATTCAGCCACTCAACCATTCTATTCCTGCATGACTCATTCCATTCTAAGGCTATTCACTTGTCCCTGGCTAACTGGAGCAAATAGAACTTGTCTTTTTAGCAAAGGATTGTGTTTGGGGAGACCAGCTGTTTCATTTTTCCATGTCATTGATGAGGAGAAACAAATAAATTGAAATGCTTTTTTTAGAGCCACCTTTTTTACTGTGCTTCTTTTAATTTTGTTTTATTTTCAAACTTTTGGGTTTTAATCCTATGCCAATATTGAGTTAATACAAAGAAGGCACAGTATAAAGAGGTTTGGCATCTAGATTAAAAACTCAGAGATGACGTTAATGATTACTCATTTTTTTCCTCAAACGTCATTTGTCATTGCCCTGTTTCTGAGGCAGCATCAAAAGTACTGCGCTGGAAATAAGGAAACCAGGGTTCTAGTCTCAGCTGTGATACTAAGGAGCTGTGAGTGACCTTGGATAAATCACATTGTCTCTCTGGGCCTTACTTTCCTGATCTGTGAATTGAAGAGGTTGGAGCTGATGATTTCTAATTTTCTTCAAGCCCTCAAATTTTGTGATCATGTGATTGTAAATATCAGGAACTACATTGCTTTGTATCTTTACTCCCCACTCCATCTGGGTGTCCTCTGCTGTGATCTCCAAGCCAGGTAAGCTTGAGGATTAGCATTTGCCTCCACAAGAAGCATAGGAAAAACAACAGTAACAACAATAAAACTTCCAAGAGGAAGAAAAAAGGTTGATATGATACCAAACTTCTTTCTTTCTGAAGCTTTTATCCATAGAGTGAGGTTGGTGCTATACCAAAGGCCCTGGGTCTGGACTCAGGATACTGGGATTGAAATCCTAGCTCTAACACCAATTAGCTGTGTGATTATGATTAAATTCCTTTAACTTTCTGGATCTCAGTTTCTGCATTTGTTAAATGTGGAATATTCGCACTGTCTACCTCAGAAAGATGTCATGTCAAAAGTACCTTGGAATACTTAAAAAGTTGCATGAATGAGAACGTATTGCTGTTTTTCTTGCCTATGCTCCTGATCACCTACGCGTCCAGTTTCCAAGTTTGCATTTTTGAATCCGTGATCTAATGATTTAACTCAATGCCTGTCTCTGACTTATGACACCTGCCAGATCTATTAATTAAGCCTTGGATCCCCTACCCAGATTCCTGAGCTCATCTGACTTTTCTACCTATATTTGTCTTTTCTCCAAATTTTCCTTGGGTCACAGACCTGCAGCACCACTGTATTCTAAGCTGTCATATATTCAGTGGTTTTCTGGATCCCACATACAGCCTCCCTCCCTTTGGTTCCTTCAAGCTCTGTTCCTTGCTGTCCACAGTCCAGAAATGCTCTACTGAAGGAGCTGAAGAAAATACATTTCCAAACTCTGTGGCATCTCTAAAAGTGAGACTGCAGAAAAAGGACAATGAACAGCTAACACAGAATGAAAGGGGGGTCCAAGTAGATGCAGATGGGAACTATCAAGGGGAGAAATATTCCTAATGGTCATTGTAAAGGATTTCCTTAGTTCTGTTTCTCACCAGGAATTAAAAGATGATGGGGTCTATTAACCAAGACTTCTCACATTCACTTGGAGTAGGAAGATTTTTTTTTAAACACTTACCTGTTATTGTTAAGTCTGAACCAAAAGTCTGAAGTCCAAGTTGCCATTATTCATAAGCAGTAAGATAGACCATTTTAGCATAGCTTCTGTTTGGTTCACATAGCCAACTCCATGTGAAGTGATCAGGCTTTGGCCTCAGTAGGTACTTTATTTGAGAGGTTTCCACGTGTGCATTTTCATGGTTGCATTTTCCAGAAAAAAATGGGGGTAGAGGCGAGAAGGATGGTTTTCTACAAACCTCTAGAGTCATGTAGGAAAATACTAGTTTTATTTATCAGGTTGTTCTCTACACCTCTCTGAAACTTTCCCCCCCAAAAGAAAAGGAAAAAAAAACTTTGCTCACATCTCATTCACTCATGTTTCTGCTAGGAGAAGCAGGAAAATTTGAAAACTTAAGAAAACCTGAATGATGCCAATGTGATAATAGTAGTTAATAATGGGATTCTATGCCACCATGCACAGTAAATGATTTATTTGCATTTTTAAAAAAATAATGATTTTTTTTTGTTTTCATATCACCTACATTTCCTTATGTATCCCTTCCTCTCTGCCCTCTATAGAACCACCCCCTGAAATTCAGAATTAAAAAGGGGAAAAAAGTTCAGCAAAACAAAACAAACACGTCAAAGCGTTAGCTATTATTCATATCAGAATTCTACATCAGTAGTCTTCCTACTCCAGAGAAGGAGGGGGAGCTGTATCCTTATGTCTCCTCCTTGGAGCCAAACTTGGTCCTTACAATTTTGCAACACTTGGTTGCGATGATTTTGTTATTCTTTCCATTTTCATTGTTGTAGTCAGTATGTGTATTGTTTTCATGATTCTGTTTATTTCACTTTGCATCAATTTATATGAATCTTCCCATGAGCCTTTGCAGACATCATGATCAATATTTCTTATAGCCCAGGAACATTCCATTCCTTTATCACAATATAATTAGATACTCCCTGAACCAGGGGTTCTTAACCTTTTTCATGTCATGGACTCCTTTGGCAGTCTGGTGAAAACTATATGCCTCTTCTTATAATAGTTTTTAAATGCATAAAATAAAATCCATAGGATCATGATTTTACTGAAATTTACTGAAATACAATTATAAAACAAGTGAAAGTTCACAGATCCTAGGTTAAAATTTTCTACTGTAATCAATGGTCATTGTTTTGTTGTTCAGTCATTCATTGTGTCCAACTCTTCATGACCCCATGGTCACCATAGTGTGCCAGGCTCTTCTGTCCTCCACTATCTCTTGAAGTATGCCCAAGTTCATGTTCATTGTTTCCATGACACTATATATCCATCTCATCCTCTGCCATCCCACTTTCCTTTTGCCTTCAATCTTTCCAAGATCAGGGTCTTTTCCAACGTGTCCTGTCTTCTCATTATGTGCCCAAGTATTTGAGATTCAGCTTTAGTATTTGATCTTCCACTGACTAGCATGAATTGATTTCTTTAAATATTGACTGCTCTGACCTTCTTGATGTCCTAGGGACTCTCAAAAGTCTTCTTCAGTATCACAATTCAAAAGCATCAATTATATGGCACTCAGCTTTCCTTTCAGTCCAACTCTCAAAGTCATACATTGCCACTTGAAAAACCATAGCATTGTTTATACAAACTTTTGTTGTCAAGGTGATGTCTCTACTTTTTAGTATGCTGTCTGGATTTGCTATAGCTTTCCTTATAAGGAGCAAGTGTCTTTTAATTTCATGGCTGCATCCTCCATCTGCAGTAATCTTTGAGTCCAAGAATATAAAATCTGGCACTGCTTCTATTTCTTCTCCCTCTATTTGCCAGGAATTGATGGGATCAGTCACTGAGATCTTAGGGTTTTTTGATGTTAAGTTTCAAACCAACTTTTACACTCTCCTCTTTCATCCTCATCAAGAGGCTTCTTAATTCCTTTTCACTTTTTGCCATCAGAGTCGTGCTGTCTACATATCTGAGATTATTGATATTTCTCCCGGCAACTTTAATTCAAGCTTTTGATTTCTCAAGCCTGGTATTTCTCATGATGTACTCTGAATATAAATTAAGTAAATAAAGTGACAATATGCATTCTTGTCATCTTCCTTTTCTTATCTTAAATTAATCAATTGTTCCATGTTCAGTTTGAATGGTTGCTTCTTGGCCCAGATACAGTTTCTTTAGGAAAAAAGGTAGGATGATCTGGTACTTCCCTCTCTTTGAGAACTTACCACATTTCATTGTGGTCCACATAGTTAGAGGCTTTAGAGGTTAATGAAGCAGAAGTAGATTTTTTTGGAACTCCTTTGCCTTCTCCATAATTCAGTAAATGTTGGCAATTTGGTCTCTAGTTCCTCTACCTCTTCAAAAACTGGCATGTTCTTCTGGTAATTCTTGGTTCACATGTTGCTAAAACCTAGCTTACAGAATCTTAAGCACATAACCTTGCTGATGTGTGAAATGAGCTCAGTTGTTCAGTAATTTGAAGATTCCTTGTCTTTGCCCTTCTTTAGGACTGTGATATAAACTAAACTTTTTCAATCTAGTGGTCACTGTTGGGTTTTCCAAATTTTGCTGATATATTGGGTGCAGCATTTAATAGCATCATCTTTTAGGGTTTTAAATAGCTCAGCTGGAATTTCATCACTTCCATTAGCCTTATTGTTAGCAATACTTCCTAAGCTTCACTGGGTTTCACTCTCTAGGATGTCTGGCTCTAGATCAGTAATCACACTGTTGTGGTTACCGGTGATGTTAAGATCTTTCTTGTATAGTTCTTTTGCAAGTTGTCACCTCTTCTTAATCTCTTCTGCTTCTACCTACCATATTTGTCTTTTATCATGCCAATTTTTGCATGAAAGATCCCCTCGATATCTCTAATTTTCTTGAAGAAGTCTCTTGTCTTTCTCACTCTATTGTTTTCTTCTGTTTCTTTGCATTGCTCAATTAAGGAAACCTTCTTATCTCTCCTTGCTTTTCTCTGGAATTCTGCATTTCCCTTTCTCCTTTTCTTTTCACTTGGCATATTAAAAGAATATTGGATTTAAAGTCAGAGTTTGGTTTCAGTTTTGACACTTTATCTGAGGCCTGGGCAAATCATTTAATCTCTTTCTGGGCCTCACTTTGCTCACCTTTCAAGTGGAAGCAGGAGTAGGGAACCTTATTGCTCTCTTGGTCCTCAAGTGCAATCCTTTGACTGAATCCAAACTTCATTGAACAAATCCTCTTAATAAAAGGATTTGTTTTATAGAACTTGAACTCAGTCAAAAAGCTGTACCCGAGGACCTAGAAGACTATATGTGCCCTCGAGGTCACAGGTTCCCCACCCTTGGCCATAAGCATCAAGTAAGAAAATATACATGAAAGAGATATGTCAACTGCAAAGCTATGGAAATAGCCACCTTTATTATTAGCTCGAAAGAATTGCCCTGATAGTGGGGATTTCTGGCACTGGGGCAAATTGTTGATGGTGGTGGTGGGGATATTTGGGAACAATGGAATTTTTTGAGCCCCCTCAATCCCACCATGCAATGCTGACACAGTGGAAATATTGCTAGATTTTCAAATACCTACTTTGATATTCAGTATCTACATGACCATAGTCATTTCTCTTATCTTTACTTTTCTCCTCTATTAAATGAGGAAATTGAAGTAGATTATTTTTAAGGCCACTTATAATTCAAACATCTTATGAACTTATCCTTTTAAACCAATGGCAGAGCCAGTCTTTAGACAGCCTATGTGATGCCAAACCAGCCTAATTGAAAATAACTTCACTGCTTAGCTGCCACATATGTATTTCTTCAGTCCTAATGCCTACCCATTCTGATGGGCTCAATTTACTAGCTGTTTGATCTTAAGAAAATCACTGAACCTCAATGAGACTCACAATCCACATTTGTAAAATGAGGGGATTGGATGATATAACCTCCAGGGCACTTTTAAAATAAAATTATTTGAGCCACCTATGCTTAGGACCAGTACTGGCCAAAGCTTTCAAACTGAAAATTGTCAGACAGAGTTTGCAGTAAAAGAAAGGGAATTCTAGATAGGAGACAGTGGATGCTCATATAATCCTATGATCTATATCATTAACGTAGAGTTATTGTACTGTGCATTGAGACTTCACCTAAAATTCTATCAGGCCATGCTCATCATAACATTAACCTGACCAATGTCCTCTTACAATCATGCTGTTAATATACTATAACCAAATCACTCTATGATCATAAAACCATTCAGTAACATCATTTGACTGGCTACCCAAGGCACAAACTAGATGGTTAGTGAAGATCTAGGAGAGCACTTCAGCCCCAGCAGTATTACTTCATTTGAATGTTAGTCTGCTTACTGACCCATTATGGAGCTACCTGCCCCAACCGCGCCCCCCCCCCGCCACTGTTGTTTCACATAGTACCATGTTCTTGCTAAGCCAGTTATTGACATTAGATGAGTCATGCCTATGTTCTTCCTTGGGCAATAAAAAAATAAATTGCTAGTGTGCCAAGGTCCCTTTCACTGCCAATTCACCTTATTCAATTTATCATCATCTTATTGCTCCAGTTGTGATAAATGCTCATTCAATTGGGCTGGCTAAGCTATGGCCACTAGCCTGAGGTTGAAAATACTTCTGGCAACAGACTTAGAAGAAATGGGCTTGCTAGATTTCTTTTTATTTTTTTGTATTGTTACAATAAAGTTTTCATATCATTGGTGTTTTCAAAAATATTATCTTATTTTTCAATTATCGTGAGTTAATTTTTTTTCCTTCTCACCTCTTCTAATCTCTAAAATCTCTAAATCTCTAATCTCTAAAGAAAAAAGAAAGATGAAAATAGAAAGTTGAAGGAAGAAGAAAATAAGGTTAGCAGGAAGCAAGGAAAGACGAAAGGAAGGAAGGAAGGAAGTCCTTGCATTATATAAGTATAGTAAAGCAAAACAATTTCCCATATTTGTCATGTCCAAACATATTTCTTATTCTGCATATTAATTCATTTCTCTGTCATGAAGTAGGCAGCATTCTTCTTTACCAGTTCTCTGGAATAATGGTTGATCACCTATTTGATCAGAGATTTTGTTGTTAAAATTGTTGTAAGGGCATTTAGCAAAAAGCTCTGTACTCATAATCTCTTTGTTATGCTGCACTTGGGGCCAGGAGACCTGAGTTTAAAACTCACCTCTCACACTTACCAGCTGTGTGATCAACAGACAAATCTCTTAAACTCTATAAGCATCCATTTTTTTCATCTGTACACTGGTGATAATAAAACTTGCACTGCATATAGTGCAAAAATAATAATAATAAAAAAAAGAATTAGTAAACCACAGAGTGCCATGCAAATAAGAGTTGATACTAACTGCTAGTTCAATAAAAAGGAAATGGGTTGTATTGGTTATCAAGTTAACCAACGAAACATGATTTCTCCCCCCCCCTTTATATTATAGTTCCCTATCCCTCCCCCTTCCCCAGTCTACAAAGGGGGCCTGGCATGGCATGAATGGACAATAGATGCTAGTCTAGTTTGCATACAATGAGGAGGCAGCATGACAGTTGCAAGTCTTCACTACCATATTACCCGCCAGGTGACATTGGCTAATTCACCTCTTCAAAGCTTTATCCATAAAATGAACATAATTTACCATGCTTAGTCCTCTAGGTTGTTAGGAAGAAAGGACTGTGAAAGTACTGATGTAGTGGATTTACATGTGAGGTATGATTTTTATTTATAACAATCAATCCTATTTAACCCAAATAATGTATGGTCCCTTTATACTGAGTTTTTACATTCTGCTAAGTCATTTCTAAAGACCAAATTCTCAGCTGGGAAAACAACTTTTATGTGGATCTCTTCCCCTCAGTTCAAAGGAGACTCTTAAGAATTCTTTCTAATTATTTCATTTCCCTCTCCCAATAAACTATCAGCTCCTAATTACTATCAGCTCTTTTCTAATGCAGAGTTTTATCTGTGTTTTGGTTATTCAGCAGCTGCTTCACAGTAATGATGAGAAAAGGCCTCTTCGATTTTTCATTCATTTTCAGTCTAATGTCCTGACCAACACACCCTTTGCCTCATCTTCTGAAGGCCTTGCTAAGTGTTTTGCCTAGCACTCTAACTCCTGAAAAATATACCTCAGAATTCTAGAATCTCTGAATTAAAAGGGACCTCAGAGATCTAGCCCTACCAGACAAATGAATTTCTTCTATGATATACCTGACAATATGTCATCACACTTTACTTGAATACTTCCAGGAATGGAGAACTCAAGATTTACTGAAAGTGCCCATTTCGTTTTTGGACACTTTGATGTTGTAATGTCTGAGGTCCTAAAGGTGACTGCTTTAATGGAGTGGTAGGCATTTATTGCCTAATATTAGATATACAGGAAGAGAGACCTTCAGAGGATACTTAGTCTTAAGCTGTTATATATACAGCTGGAGGATCTTAGTGATCATTCAGATGAACCCTTTTGTTTTACAGATGAAAATTATGTGCCTACAAGTCAAGTGATTTATCCAAGGTTCCACAGGTAGTAAGATGCAGAGCTGAGATTCTAACTCAGGTAGTCTTATTTGAAATAATGTTCTTGCCACTATACATTAATCACACTGTCTTTTCATTTCCTTATCTTCAAGGTAAGTGGTATCCAACAGTATTTTGGAGGCAGGGGAGGTGGTAGTGGTGGTCATGGTAGAGCCAGGCCATGTGTTCTAAAGAACATACATATGGTGGTGGCAAGAGCACTCTGTCCTCCTTGCTTTCCCACTTCACTGCACCATCCCTTCCCCTGACCCTGGCTATCCCAGAACCCATCCATGGAAGGTCTATCACCACTGGGGCACCCTCCTCCCTTTCCCCCTTCTCTTGCGGTTACTTGATGGCTCACAGCGTTAAGGTGATATGGGAGTCAATAACTCCATTCTTTCTTAGTGAGATGAAGGACCACCTGTTCATGACAACTGCCCTGCCCCCAGAGTACTGTAGTCCCTTAGCACTTATCATCTGATCTATTGATGCAATCTAAATATCTCTTGCCACCTGTCCACCACTGAACTCTCAGGTCTGTTGGGTCTTTCCATCTACCCTGATGCTGGACTTCCTTTCATATGTTCTTTCCCCAGTTAGTATAGGCGTTCTTTGAGACCAGGGAAGGTTTTGATTTTTCTTTTTGTATCCCTAGTGCTTGGCACAGAGTAAGCACTTAATAAATGCCTTTTCATTCATTCTTAAAATTCTTTGAATTTGGAGATACCACAGACTTGCTCTCCTCAGAGTTCCTGGTATCTTGCTAGGGATTTCAGGAAGCCAGTACTCGACAGTATAGAAAAAAAAAAAGGAAGGAATAGCTCAACCTCAAAAGCCTGTTTCTATAATCCCAAGCTCCAGACAACATGGATGAAACAGCCCAGACCCTCAACGCCCACAAACCATACATGCACATACACACACATTACAGCTTTGTGACATTGATGTGAGGCTGCATTAAGGTCTATATTCCTGCTCCCTTCCAATATAATCTCTGCTAACAACAGCAACTGAGGCTTCCATGATCATATTTCTCTTGAACCCAGGTGATATAATTCCCAGTACTGTAAACTGCATTTTCACCTTTAGCTCCCATAAGCTTGTACTCTGCACAGCTGAATACACATAAATAAATGTGATTAACAGCTGCTGGGTTTGGCCCAAGATACCCGTTTAAATTCTCTTAACTTGATTTACTTAAGAGGACATGCTTTCCACTCCACTCTCTTTGCTATTTTTCACTTAATGCTCTGATAGTATAGTAGGTGGATGTTGTACACATTCCCATGGCTATGAGGTTTGGGTTTTGGTGGAGGAGGGGCAGATAGGGGTAGGGGGAATGGCAGGGGTTAGAGATCTGCAATTCTGATGGACAAGGAGTGTTTCATTTGCTAAGCCTCAGTCTTGCTAGTTGTAGTGATAAGAATGGGGAAGGAATAAAGGGAACAATCAGATGAGGAATACCCTCTATCAAAACAGATTTGTACCTTCTCTGCAGTTTACAATCTTAGAAAGTTGTCGATGTCACTCACACAGCCTATATGATACTTATACCATATTTTTGATCATTATATCAGGATTCCTGATATATTAATTTTGTAGTGTGCATATATAAACAAATTATACACATATGACATGAGATACAAATGTATATATGTATATGACATATGTATGTATGTATGCATCTATACATGCAGAGAGAACATCTAGACCTATGATTTCAAGGTAATCAGAGTAGCCAAAGAAGCAGGGTGCCCTGAGGAAGAGACAGGAGGTGGTATGTGCCAGGGAAGCCAAAGTACTGCTACCATCACCTCCTCTGGTGAAGAGATGGAGGAAATCCAGTACCTTGTTTGTACTCAAGTTCCTTGGGAATAGCAGCACTCCTCATACCACTAGACTTCTGTCCCACCATTTTTTAAAAAAATGATATTTTATTTTTCCCCAATTACATGGTAAAACAATCTATAACATTTTTTTAAAAAAAGTTTTGAATTCCAAATTCTATCTCCTCCCTCCTCCCCTCTTCCCCTTCCCTGAGACAGTAAGCAATCTGATATAGGTTACATGTGTGTAATTATGTAAGTCATTTTATACAAGAAGATGCAAAAAAAGAAAGAAGAAAGGAAGGAAGGAAAGAAAGAAAGAAGAGAAAGAAAGAAAAAGAGAGAAGGAAGAAAGGAAGAGAAAGAATAAGAAAGAAAGAAAGAAAGAAAGAAAGAAAGAAAGAAAGAAAGAAAGAAAGAAAGAAAGGAAAGAAAGAAAAGAAGGAAGAAGGAAGGAAGGAAGGAAGGAAGGAAGGAAGGAAGGAAGGAAGGAAGGAAGGAAGGAAGGAAGGAAGGAAGGAAGGAAGAAAGAAAATAGCATGCTTCCGTCTGTATTCAGACAGTATCATTTTTTTCTCTGGAGGCAAATAGCACTTTTCATCATGAGTTCTTTGGAATTGTCTTCAATCATTGTATTGTTGAGAATAGCTAAGTCATTCATTATTCTTCGTCATATACTATTATTGTTACTGTGTACAACATTCTCCTCGTTCTGCTCACTTCACTTTGTGTCAGTACATGTAAGCCTTTCCAGGTTTTTCTGAAATCATCCCATTTGTCATTTCTTATAGCACAATACTATTACATTATAATCATATACCACAGCTTGTTCAACTATTCTGCAATTGATAGGCACGCACTCGATTTCCAATTCTCAGCCACCACAAAAAGAGCTGCCAAAAATACTATTGTACAACCATGTCCTTTTCCCTTAAAAAAATCTATTTGGAATATAGGCCTTAACAGTAATACTGCTGTATCAAAAGATATCTACAATTGGTTCCCTTTTGGGCATCGTTCCAAACTGCTCTCCAGAATGATTGGATCAGTTCACAAATCCAACAACGATGCTTCAGAATTCTGGTTTTCCAACAACCCCTCCAACATTCATCATTTTTCCTTTATTTATCATATTAGCCAATCTGATAGGTGTGAGATAGTACCTCAGAGTTATTTTAATTTGTGTTTCTCTAACCAATAGTGATTTAGAGCATTTTTCATGTGACTATAGATATTTTGATTTTTTTTTTGTCTGAAAACTGCCTGCTTATATCCTTTGACCATATCAACTGGAAAATGACTTGTATTCTTATAAATTTGACTTGTATTCTTATAAAATGAGTACTTTATTAGAGATACCTGTTATAAAAATTTCCCCCAGTTTTCTTCTTTCCTTTTATTTTGGTTGCATTGGTTTTGTTTGTGCAAAAACTTTTTAATGTTACATAATCAAAATGGTCTATTTTACATTTTGTAATGCTTTCTATGTTTTGTTTGGTCCTAAATTCCCTTATTCATAGATATGACAGATAAACTATTCCATGCTCTCCTAATTTGTTTTTGGTGTCACTGTTGTGCATAAATCATGTACCCATTTTGACCTTATCTTGGTATACAGTAGGTATACAGTAGGTGTTGGTTTATACCTAGTTTCTGCCATACTATTTTTTAGTTTTCTCAACAATTTTTGTTAAACAATGAGTTTTTGTTCCAAAAGCTTGGATCTATATTTGATCACTATGGTTATTTACTATAATGTAATGTGTACCTAATCTATTCCACTTATCTACCACTCATTTCTTAGCTAGTACCAGATTGTTTTAATAATTACTGCTTTATAATACAGTTTGATTTTTTAGTAGTTTGATTGGTATGGCACTGAATAAATAAATCAATTTAAATAGAATTGTCATTTTTATTATATTGGCTCAGCCTACCCATGAGCAATTATCTAATTACTTTTAATTAAGATATTTGGTTTCAAATTGATTTTAGTCTTTTCATTAAATGTAACAGCCTTTTATTAAATATAATTTTTTGTATTTTGGTCAACACAGTAAATATTTAATATTTCTGCTTTTCTGTATTTGTGAGATTTTTATATCTTAATGCAAGGTCAGTTTTTACAAATCTGTCATGCAGGGTTGAGAATGTCACCTTCTTCTTATTTATAAACATTAATTGCCACAGAGCTAGCACATCTTAATTTTTCTAAAATTCTATTCAGGTCATTAAATTCTTTTTATTGTTGTTGTTGGTGGTGGTGTTAAATTTGGCTAGGCTTAAAAGGAGCTATATTGAGATCCCTCACAATTTGGTGAGTTTCATTGTCTACTTCTACCTATAATTCATTTGCTTTTTTTTACAGACTAGGAGGTACACTAAATAGACTTGGAGTCAGAAAAGTCTGAGTTTGAATCTCACATGAGTTACTTAATAGCATTGTGATACTGGGTAATTCACTTAACCTCTCAACTTCAGTTTCTCTTCTCTGAAATGAGTATATTAATAGCACTCACCTGTCAGGGTTGTTGTGAACAATTTTTAGCAATAGTGATCATCTTAGTGATTAAGTATGCTATTAGGCATGTATATGTTAAGTGTTGATATTATTTCTATAGTACCTTTCAGTATAATATAGTATTCTTGTTTGTCTCTTATAATTAAATATATTTTTGTTATTGCCTTGTCTAAGACCATTGTTGCTACTCCCACTTTTTTAAAAGTTCAATTGAAGTGTAGTCAAATTTTTCCCAGTACCTTATGTACTAAACCTCTGTGTAAATTTTTATATTTAAAATGTATTTCTAATAAACAGCATACTGTTGTATTCTGTTTTCTAGTTTATTCTTCTAACTTCCTCCATTTTATTGAGTTAAGGATATGGTTCTATTGATTGTGCCACACACTTAAAATTAATTACTTTTGATAGATGAGAACCTCTGTTTGATTCTGTATTTAAGAACTGAGTATGAAAAGGCTCTGTACACTTCCAAATCATTCAAACAATCAATCACAGTCCAGTTATGTGAGACAGTAAATTCTCCCAGCCTCTCTTGCCTCATTCCTTTCTTTCTCCATTTTTTCCCTTCTTTTAAGATAATCAAAATATGAGAAACCATTCCCAGGTCCTCTGTCTTATTTAACTCTCTGATGATATTGGAGTCCTGAGGGGATTTTTTTTTTACCTCCCCCCATTAGAATGTAGCATTTCAGTCTTGTAGAGCTCCTTCAGACTACTCACCCATATTTACCTTTTTATGTTTCTCTCAATTCCTGTGTTTATGTTTCAAAGTTTCTTCTCAGTTCTAGTTTTTTTCCCCCATTAGGATGCTTTAAAGTTCATTATTTCATTAAAATAGCATTTTCCACATGTAGACACCCTCAACTTTGTTGGTTAAGTTACCCTTGGTTATAAACCTTTATCTTTTCTCTTTGGAAACATCATCCCAACACCTCTACTATGTTATGATGGCAGCTGCCAAGTTTTGTCTTTCTAGTTCCTCAGCACTTGAAGTCTTTCTTTCTGGATGCTTGCATTGTTTCTTCTTCAACTCTGTACCTCTAGATTTTGGCTATTATGTTTTTTTGAATTTTTATTTCAGAATTCCTTTTGGGAGGTGACTGGTAGATTTTATTTTTACTTTGCCCTCTGATTCTAATAGATTTCGGAAGTTTTAATTCATGATTTCTTGAACGATATCCAGGCTCTTTTTTGGGACACAGTTTTAAGTAGCCCAATTATTCTTAAATTATCTCTTCTTGACTTGTTTTCTAGGTGAATTTTTTTTGTTCTTTTTTTATTTATTAATTTATTTATTTTTAGTTTTCAACATTCACTTCCACAAGATTTTCAGTTCCAAATTTTCTCCCCATTTCTCCCCTCCTATGACCCCAAGATGGGATGCATTCTGAATACCCCTTCCCCAATCTGTCTTCCCTTTGATCAATCCCCCCTTCTCTTATTCCCTTCCCCTTCTATTCTCCTACAGAGCAGGACAGATTTCTATACCTCATTGCCTGTGTATCTTATTTTCCAGTTGCATGTAAAAACAATTTTTAACATTCATTTTTAAAACTTTGAGTTCCAAATTCTCTCCCTTCCTCCCTCCATACTTACCTTCACTGAGAAGGCAAGCAATTTGATATAGGTTATACATATGTAGTCATGCAAAACACTTCCACAAGTCATGTTGTGAAAGACTAACTATATTTCCACCCCCTGTTTTTTCTATTCTCTCTTTTGACCCTGTCCCTCCTTAAAAGTGTTTGCTTCTGATTACCCCCTCTGCCAGTCTGCCCTCCCTTCTATCATCCCATTCTCTCTTACCCCTTCCCTCCCCCCCATTTTCCGGTCGGCAAGATAGATTTTCATGCCCAATTGAATGTGTACATTATTCCCTCCTTAAGCTAAATCCAATGAAAGTAAGATTCATTCATTCCCTCTCACCTCTCCCTTTTTCCATTTTACTGTGAAAGTTTTTTTATTGCTTCTTTTGCATGAAATAATTTACCCCATTCTATCTCTCCCTTTCTCCTTCCCCCAGTATAATCCTCTCTCACCCCTTAATTTTACTTTTAGATATCATCCCTTCATATTCAACTCACCCTGTGTCCTCTATATATGTATATTCCCTCCAACTACTAATTGAGAATGTTCTCATGAGTTACAAATATAATCTTTCCTTGTAGGAATGTAAGCAGTTCAACTTTAATAAGTCCCTTATGATTTCTCTTTCCTGTGTACTTTTTCATGCTTCTCTTGAGTCTTGTATTTGAATGTCAAATTTTCTATTCAACTCTTGTCTTTTCATCAAGAATGTTTGAAAGTCCTCTATTTCATTGAATATCTATTTTTTTTCCCCTGAAGGATTATACTCAGTTTTTCTGGGTAGATGATTCTTGGTTTTAATACTAGCTTCTTTGACCTCCAGAATATCATATTCCAAGCCCTCTCATCCCTTAATGTAGAAGCTGCTAAATCTTGTGTTATTCTGATTGTGTTTCCACAATACTTGAATCATTTTTTTCTGGCTGCTTGCAATATTTTCTCCTTGACCTGAGAACTCTGGAATTTGGCTATAATATTTCTAGTAGTTTTCCATTTGGGATCACTTTCAGGAGGTGATTGTGTATTCTTTTAATTTCTATTTTACCCTCTGGTTCTAGAATATCAGGGCTGTTTTCCTTGACAGTTTCTTGAAAGATGATGTCTAGGCTCTTTTTTGATCATGGCTTTCAGATAGTCCAATAATTTTCAAATTATCTCTCCTGGATCTATTTTCCAGGTCAGTTGTTTTTTCAATGAAATATTTCTAAGGACCTATAAATTTTCAGTTCTTCTAAGGTGGTATGATCAAAGGAGAGGTGTTTACTCCTTTCCTGGCCTGTGCTCTGGTTTATGAATGATCACAAGTACTCTTTTCTGCTCCTCCTTGTCCTAGGACTTCCACCCATGACTGTGACCCAGATCCAAGCATGGGGAAAGCAAGAGAATCCTGCCTCAGTGCCGGCAAAGAGATCTCTGTAATTCTCCCTGATCAGCTGCTAGATCCCCCCACCATCTGTGGCACTAGAGCCCTGGAAACAGCCATCACCACCACCATTGCCACCATTCTGGGGCTACACCAGGGCTGGGGCCAGACCACACTCCTCTCTTACTTAGGCCTGGCAGACCTTTCCTACTGACCTTCTAAGTTGTCCTTGGCATTTGTGGGTTGACAATTCTGAAAACCACCACAACTGCTAGTGATTCAGTCCCCTAAGGCCTGCTCCAGGTTTGCTGGGGCACTGTCTTTGCCTGTCAGTGCAGTCCATGCTGAACTGAGCTTCTCTCCCAGCCCAGAGCAACAGACCTTTCCTATCAACCATCCGGGTTGTCCAAATTTGTTTCACTTTGTCTTTTTGTGGGTTCTGCTGAAATTTGTTTCACTCTGTCTTTTTGTGGGTTCTGCTGCTCTGGAATTTGTTTAGAGTCATTTTTACAGGTATTTGAGGGATTTTAGGGGAGAGCTCAAACAAGTCACTGCTTTTACTCTGCCATCTTATCTCTGCCCTAGATGAGTTTTTTTTTTTTGTAATGGGATACTTTACATATTTTTTTTTTATCATCAGCTCTTAGCATTATGCCTGGACCATAGTAGGTACTTAATAAATGCTTTTTGACCTGAATTTTGTATTATGGAATCTTTAATTTCTATTTGGTCCATTCTAATTTTCGGGGATTCTGTTACTTGGGCAAAGTTTTGTCTCTCTTATAATAAAGTCTTAACTCTCTTTCCTATTTTTTCTTCCAGAGCTCTCTTTTTCCCCCAATTCTTTCCTCTACAGATATTTTTCACTTTTAATATTTTAATTTTCATTTATTTATCTACTTGTTTATCCATTCATCTATTTTTGCATTCATTAATTCATTTATTTACTTATCTTTCACCTATTTATCTATCATCTTCAATCTCTCATTTCATTTCTTCCAAGAATCCTAGTTGACCTGTGTCTAAACTATGCTTTTCTTTGAGGCTTCGCTTGTAAAGATTTGGGACTTACTCTCTTTTGAGTTTGGTTATTGGATATCCCTGGCCCCATACTATCTCTTTATCATCAATGTTTTATTGTTATTTACTCATTCTCTGACTCATTCTTACTTCCTGAATTGGGATTTTGTGTTAGAGCCAGAAATCACATTTTATGGAGTGAATTTTGGTACCTTATAATGTCCTGATGGGTATAATCAGGGTCTTGCCACTGTATTCTCTAGGTACTGCATGCTATGTTCTTCAGGGATCTGAGGGACAGTTTTTCTGGGCTCAAATTAGTCTGATCTAGGGCATGTTCCAATTGTTGCTTTCCTGGTCTGAGCTCTGCAGGCTGTAGTCCTCCTTTGTGGTCTGGGCAATACAAATATGGGTTTGTCCTTGATTGAAGCTCCAGTAGACAGTTGATGGCCTTAGCCCATGTAAGCTATCTGGAATTCTCTAGAGGTTCAGAGAGACAGAATGTGCATCTTCCCCTTGGGTTAGTCACTCACTCTTAGGTCACACTCTAGGGTTAGATGCATTCATGGTCACTTTCCTGTGGGGTGAATTTATGATTTGGGGCTGGAAAATAACCCACTGTGGTTTGTCCTTGAATTTTCCTATCATTATTCAGTCTGCTGCTCTTCTCTATCTTCGTTAGAATAGGAGAGAGAGAGACAGAGACAGAGACAGAAAGAGACAGAGAGACAGAGACAGAGAGAAGCAGAGAGACAGAGAGAGAGAGAGAGAGAGAGAGAGAGAGAGAGAGAGAGAGAGAGAGAGAGAGAGAAAGGAAGGGAGGCGTGGAGGGAGCTGGGCTGTATTGCTGTCTCCTTCCTCTCTTTTGGTTCTCCACACGGTTCTTTCCATGCTATGCTGGGTGACCTCACACTTTTCACTCTTCATTAAGGATCAGAATTCTAAGCCATAGATCATTTCAGGCAATACTGTAGTGTGGAGCATTTCTATCCTTCGTGGGGCAGACATTCACATTTTGTGGATTCAAATGAAATTAATATAGGTCTTTATCTATCTTCTTATTCATTCTTCAGCCACACTTTTATGTGCAGGGCGGGGCAATAATGCAAACATGCAATGGAAAAAACACCAGATTTTGAATCAGAAGGGCTGGGATTGAAACCTAGCATTTCTATTTACTGTCTATTTGGTTTTAGGGCAAATTACTTCTGCTCTGTGGATCTCAGTTTCTTCATCTGTAAGATAAAATTGAATTAGATAACACCTGTGGTTCATTCCTGCTCCCAAATCCCATGACTCTACATAGTGAATACACCCATAGCCTAAACATTAGGTTTTTCAAACATAATCCCTTTCAGTTTTTGTACCTCACAAAATATTCTATAAGCAGATTAAAGGAAGACTGTCAAAGATCAACTTTCTGACTCAGATCTCTAATAAAACCTGTCATACAAGAATTGTTTCAGTAAATATAGTTGTAACCTTTAAAAATAAGACACATCTATATGCATACCATGCTCATGTATATTACAGGTTTTAAAGCCATGCAAATTTAGATTATACAATCATTTCTCAATATGACAGATTAAATTAATATAATTTGAAACCTAATTTACCATTCAATATTTATTCAAGATTTTACTTGAAAACAATATAATCTGCATCATAATTTCTGAAAATGACTGTAATTTACATGATTTCCTTAAAACCAATCAAGATAGAATTTAACAAACTATCAATTTCAATGTGCATATTAAAGCCGAATAGAATCAGTGTCTGAATCTTCATGACACTCAAACTAATTCAATTCAGGAAAAAACTATAAAGTGCTTCCCATGTGTCAGGCATTGTGCTAAGTGCTGGGAATATAAATATAAAGAAGGCAGTATTTGATCTCAAAGAACTTAAAACTGGAAAATTAGTAAGATCTGGAAAATAAAAGTTGGGTGGTGGTGTTTAGAGATGTCATGGGTATGGTAAGGAGGACTGGTTCCTGGCAAAAATAAGGAGAAAGCTCATCTACCAGAGGCTAGTGGCCCAGAAATGGAGTGCACTTTTGCAGTGGGGAAGGGAGATGAGAATATTAGGCACAGTATCGACAGCACAGTGAAGACAGCAAGAAGACTAGATTGGCTGGAATATGCTATATTTGAAAGGAAGTATAGTCAGCTCCTGATTAGTGCAAATAATGAATCCCATGGTTGTACTATTTGAAATTATAATTATATGTAAAATATGATAATGGGTTCCAGCCCAATGAAAATAGACAATGGAAATACTTAAAATAAGTTTTTAATCTGTTTATTAATGTAATTTGATAGTAAAGAATTAGAAAAATATAATTTTAATTCAAGCATATTACAAACAAAATAATACAGTAGTTGTAGAAAACAAAAATTTAAAAATTACTGATTATACCTAAAGATAAACCTACAGTGATATGACAAAAACACCATTATTGTCATTTAAAATATTGTAGCAGTGTAGACTGAATTGTTTTCTCTTTCTTTAAATTTTCATGCATGCACTGGCAGTTGCAAAGAGCTTCATCCACATCTTCAGGAAACTGCATGCTCACATTCTCCCACACTGAACCATGTGTAGTTGAATGACCTGGGGCATTATCTAAAATCAGCAATGTTTTAAACATGATTTTGTTGTTGCAATATTTTTCAACAGCCGGGCTAAAGTAACTTGAAAACCAGTCTTCAAAACCAGCTTTATTTACCCACATTTTCTCATTTGACCACCAAAGAAATGGAAAGAATCTGTGGTTGTAGCCTTGGAAAGACCCAGGATTTCTAGATGGATAAGCAAGCAATGGTTTTAATTTTAAGTCCCCTCTTTATTTCCTCCCAATACAAGTTTTAGGTGATCCTTAACAACTTTAAATCTATGTTGTGATCATTTTTTCCTTAGACATGTATGTTCTAGAAGTCATCTTTTCCCAGAATGATCCTATTTCTTCCAGATTAATTGTTTTTTTTTTTCATCAGTGTATCTTCTTTGAGTATTCTCTTCAAAGTATCAGGATATTTATCTGTAGTGACCTCATGTGTATGGGCTCTCTCTCAGGTAACATTATGTTATTGAACTCAATTTTTAAAGCAATTAAATCAAACAATGCTTGCAGTAAACTTTTTTCCCCCCACTAGGCTGGAGAGGGAAGAGACAGGAGAAAAGGAGCTCAATTAGGAAGTTGTTGGAAATAGTTGAGGCAGCTAGGTGATGCAGTGGATAGAGCACCAGCCTTAGAGTCAGGAGGACCTGAGTTCAAATTTGATCTCAGATGCTCGCTGTGTGACCCTGGGCAAGTCACTTAACCCTGATTGCCATAAACAAACAAACTAAAAAGGAAATAGTCCATAGATGTAGGAGGGGTTAAGAAGGTCTCAACTAGGCTAGTTGCTGTGTAAGTAAAAAGACGTGTTATATCTTAATAGACTAGAGTTTTTACTTTTGGGAAGAAGTTTTGTTGATTCCACCTGTAACATGCTGGAGCTTTTATACAGAGGAATATTTACTTAGAAAGATAATCACAAATATACAAACACCTCCGCTGCCCCAAACACATGGAAGGCCTAATTCTCCTCCCCTCTACCATCTCATGCTCTGTGGAAGGGAAGTTGATTCAGTTCTTAGCTTAGCTTGGTTCTCATAGAGCACAGTCCCAGGTATAAGACCAATCCCCCACTTCTGGATTAAGTGCCAGGCACCCTCCTTTCTCAGGGCTTCCTTTCTACCTTTCCAGCAATCCTGGCTCCAAGGTCACCATGGCTCAAATTCTTGGTCAGGTGGGGGTTACGTCTGCCACCTGGAACTGAAAACAAATAACACAAAACAGAAACAAACACCTGTAGGCCCATTTCTCTGAGCCAGGGGTAAAAGGGGACAGCAGAGGGAGGGCAAATTCCTTCCTCCATTCACAGCAATTCAGTTCATGGCACCCTGGCTGGGCTCAGCAGCTGGGATCACAGCCAGAAAGTAAGACAGATCTGCTTAGTCTAACCAGTTTTAATGATGCAGGCAGCTAATCAAAGGAGGCTACCCCACCCATATGGCTGGGCATGCAGCAGGTTCATGTCAGGCAAACTGAGTGTGCTCAAAACGGTTACATACCTCCACAATGCCTCTCACATCCAGCTCCTTCTCACCTACTAATGCAGACACAACCATCACCCAGAGACACTGCTAAGATCCCAAGAAAAAAATCCAAATTCTTTGGCTATCTGAAGTTCATAAGGGCTCCCTCTGCAAAATGGTTGGGGAGGACGCTGAGGCTATGGCTGAGTTAATCTTCTTGGCCTCAAGTGATTCTGTATCACTTGGGGACAAGGAGGAAGAGGAGGCCAAGAAGCTTGGATGTAGTCTCCTACCATGCAATTGCTAGATGGTTAAATCTCTAATTCCAAACTATCTTCTTGTTTCATGCAAGCCCCTCAGGGTATGGTCAAACCCCTCCACAAATCCAGATTTCTGTACATCACTACAATCCATTCAAAGACTTCTAAAGAGATAGAAATTGAACAAGGACGTTCAATATTTGCAGTTAGTCTAAGCCTATGATTAATTGATTGAACATGTCCAGACCTTGTTCATACCACCAAGTTAAAGAGTGTATCTTCTTGTCCATAAACCAAGCGGCCAACAAACATTTGTTAAGTGCTTATCATGTGCCAGTTACTGTAGTAAATACAGGGGAGACAATGAAAGGCAAAAAATAACAGTACCTGTCCTCAAGAAGCATATGTTCTAAAGGGTAAATGATGACATAAAACTAAGCAGGTAAATACAAGATATATACAGAGTGGATTTTTTAAATTTTATTAATTTATTTTGATTTATCAATAATCACTTCCATATGCTTTTGAGTTTAAAATTTTTCTCCCCCTTCCTTCCCACCACCCTCCCCAAGACGGCACACAATCTGATATAGGCTATACATTTACATTCCTATTAAACATATTTTCACATTAGTGAAGTTGTAAGTAAAAATTAAAACCAATAGGAGGAACTATTAGAAAGAGGAAACAAAACTCAACAGAAGAGAAAAAAAAGATAGCAATTCAACTTCCATAGTTCTTTCTTTGGATGTGAATAACATTTTCCATCACGAGGCCTCTGGAGATGTCTTAGATCCTTGCATTGCTGGGAAGGATTAAGTTTATCAATATTAGTCATCGCACAACGTGGCTGTTATTGTGTACAGCATTCTCTTGGTTCTGCTCATTTCACTCAGCATCAGACCATATAGGTCTTTCCAAATTTTTCGGAAGTCAGTCTGTTCATCATTTCTTATAGCACAGTAGCGTTCCATTACATTCATATACCACAACTTGTTCAGCCATTCCCCAATTGATGGGCATCCTCTCAATGTCCACTTCTTTGCCACCACAAAAAGAGCTGCTATGAATATTTTTGTGCATGTGGGTCCTTTTCCCGTTTGTTTGATCTCTTTGGGATACAGCCCTAGAAGTGCTATTGCTGGGTCAAAGGGTATGCACATTTTTATAGCCTTTGGGCATAGTTCCAAATTGTTCTCCAAAATGGTTGAGTCATTTCACAACTCCACCAACAATGTATTAGCGTTCCAATTTTCCCACATATTCTCCAACATTTATCATTTTCCCATTTTGCATGACACCAAATTTCATTTGATCCCTCTGCTCTTCCTTATATGCTGATTGAGTCATTTGACTGCAGCTCTATATACTGAAGACTTTGTTAGACTAAATTCCCTATTTCCAGTGATTTGTTTGACTGATTTTTTTCCCCACAGAAGTCACTGAATAGTTTGTCATCATGTAGACAAAGTTTGAAGATACTTCTAAAAAAACTGAGGTGAGGGGGGCAGCTGGATGGCTCAGTGAATAGAGCACTGGCCCTGAAGTCAGGAGGACCTGAGTTGAAATCCAGCCTCAGACTAAACACTTGACACTTACTAGCTGTGTGACCCTGGGCAAGTCACTTAACCCCAATTGCCTAAAAACAAAAACAAAGCAAAAAAACCAGATCAAACTCACATATCATTATCAGTGTGATTATAGTGAAATTCAAGTGTCTGAATATGCATTTCCAAATGAGTCAGAGGACAGTTCAAGCCTCCAACTTAATATGACCACAGTAATCTCAATTTTCCTTTCTGATCATATCATTCCCCTGCTCAGGAATCTTTGAGGGCTCTCTGTTGTTTAAGAATGAAATATATGCTCTTTCTTCTGCCATCCCAAAGCCTCCACAGATACAACTCATGTTCTTTGCAAGCTTCAGTCTATCAGTCCCTGTTTCTGAACCTTATCTTGCCTACTCCTATATCTTTGCTTTTGCCCACTTCCTATGAATGGAGTGGCCTTCCTCCATATCTCTGCTTATTAAAATCCTCCTCTTTCAATGAGACCTAGTTTAGATGATATCTCTATTATAAAGCCTTCCTTGATTCATACTTCTAAAAATGATCTCTCCCTCCTCAATTTTTCCAAAACCTGACTTCTCCTATGCATTGATTTTATTATAGCTTTATTAGACTGATTTTTTTTACATTTCACATTTTTCTCAGAGATTGTAAACACCCTGAGGATTTAATAAAAAAGCTGTATTATTTTTTCTCACTTTACTATTCCCCAAATCATGTCACAGTACATACAGAGTAGACATTCAATAAACATTTTTTTGTTTTGTTGCATGACCAACCAGTTTAACGAAACAACCAATCACCTCATAGAAACTGCTAGTTTGACAAACTGTTGTTGCTAACTTGAAATAAAATGACTGGTTATGCCATTGACTAGACTCACCCAGGGGTAACCAGAGTGCTTTATGGAATTTAAGTCTAGAAGGATTTTTTCTTAAAGAAAAATTTCTGCTCATTCCAACTGCACAGAATCAGTCAAGGTGAATTTAAAGACAATTGACAAGGGAGTGACACATAGATATAGGGCCTTTAGATATACAGGGAATGCTAGTGTGGATGGGAAGCACACGTTGGAAGTACTGGGGGAAGTGAGGATAAAAACTGTGATAAATCACTATGACAATACAAAATTGAAGTTAGTTTCACTCTGAAGGCACAAGGGAATATGATTACTAGGTCAAGGGTTCTTAACTTTTTTTGTGTCATAGAATCCTTTAGCACTCTGGCAAAGTCTATGGAACCTTATTCAGAATAATGTTTTGTTACCCATGTTCATAATTGAAGGACATACTAAACTCAGAGACTATTGAAAATGAAGATAATTTTTTTCCTGTTCAAGTTCATGGATTCAACTGAAATCCGATTCCAGTTTAAGAACCCATGTTCTAGATTTTGGGAAATCTTTGTCTGTGAAGCCTAAGTCTATGGAAACTGCAGTATAAAAAAAATCTTAAGATATGGAGGTATATCTTCATCTGGAGATAAATTTGAGCAACAAGCATGCTCTGGACTGCCCTTTCTGCATGGGCTGTGTGAGAGAGTAGGTACTCTGGGGAAAAGACCAATTGCTGTCTGCTGAAAACTAAGGAAAATTGCAGAGATGGGCAGGATGGACTCTTCACAGAAGATGGTGAACATCATTTGATAGGTCACCTATATGGACCCAGATGGCTCCAGAGGAGAAAGTGAGGCTGCTGAGGTCACCCAGCTCTCCCTCACTTAAAGTCAATCCACTTGCATGTTATGGAACAAAGGACAAACACCAACCTCTGTGAGTAGAAACAGGAGCTGCCCCAACTGGGAACCCAACTGGAACTAGCTAGTTGGTGGGCAAGATATCTTTCTCTCTCTTTCCTCCTTCCTTCCTTCCTTCCTTCCTTCCTTCCTTCCTTCCTTCCTTCCTTCCTTCCTTCCTTCCTTCCTTCCTTCCTTCCTTCCTCTCTCTCTCTCTCTCTCTCTCTCTCTCTCTCTCTCTCTCTCTTTCTCTCTCTCTCTCTCTCTTTCTGTCTTTCCCTTCCCTCTGTCTACATAGGGTATCATAGCCTTAGGAATGTACTTTTGATCACTGAAATCTTTTTTTTTCTTAAAAACCACACATTAAACCCAAATCACTCAAGTTCTCAGTGACTGACCAACAATAGGTCCCAGGCCAAGCCCTCTTGGTCATTGTTTAGGCCCTGATTGGCTCAAAGTGAATGTAAATAGCAACTGTTTCTGAGGGTCTTCCCCTCCCAGATTGACTTTTTTTTTTTACTAGGTAAAGACACTTAATCACTGAATGGAAGTTGCCTCACTCAAACTGAGACCTGTTAAAGAACTTAGTTTAAAAAGGCCAACGTCTCCCACTGTATCAGTGGCCACGTCTAGTTGTCTTGATCTGTATCTTGCCATTGGACCCAGATGGCTCCAGAGGAGAAAGTGAAGCTGGTAACTTTGCACAGCCCTCCCTCACTTAAATCCAATTCACTTGCATGTCATGACATCATCTCTCTTTATGTCATGGTCCTCTTTGAGAACAAAAGACAAACAACAACAACAACAACAACACCCAAAGGCAGAGTAATAGGACTGCAAAAGAAGCCTGAAATAATAGTAGACAGGAAACAATCACAATCTCCTGAGAGCTAAGGGAACTGCAGGGAGTACAGTGGTAAGAGAGGTTTACAAAAGGGAGAAGCGACTTGTGGTCATCTGCCTAGAGCACTCAAAGTAAAAGCTATAGGGAAAAAACAGTGCTTTACATAAGGAATCACTGAGGGGAGCACTGATAGGAAGTAAAAACCCTTGGGACCTCCTACAAGAGTTTTAAGGTCAAATGCTAAGTGCCTGAGACTTTATATGGACTGCTGGGTGGAGAATTGTTCACAATTCACTGTTTGTTTGTTTGTTTGTTTTTTAATGGATTTTGATACCAGTCCTATTTGTTTCCCTCACCCTCTAAATAAAGATGATCAGTTTTGAGCTTTGTGAGTCAGTGTGCTTACTTGGGGGTTTGGTGACCACACCTTAAGTGTGTGTAAGTATAAGTGTAAAATGTAAGTAAAGTGTAAGATACTAAAGTTCTTAGATCATCTGCATGGAAATGATGATTCAGAAATGTCCCTAAAGTGTATCCAATGCCCTTAATATATCAGGAACCAAATTCGGATATAAAGCATATATGCACAAAATAACAAGTAAGTTTCCTGTTTCTATCACACCTTACTGGTTTGTTTAACTGCAGGGAACCAAATATAAGGCGTGGTATCACAGAGAAAGCAAAGAAAGTTTATAAGGCCTTTGAAAGTTCATTAATTTTACTTTAAAAAGTAACCTTTCTTACTTATTCCATATCCTCTAGGGATTAAATGTCTATTTATCTGTCTGTCTATCTATGTGTCTATCTATCTAATGATTATTCATTTAAAAACTTATGAACATTTTAATAGATGTTTCCTTACAAAATATTTATAATCTCCAAGTGAAGTGGAATACAAAGCTTTCAAAATAGAAAGACCTGACTAAGGAGATCGATATCCAATAGGAATAGGATAAGGTATGTATCATCCCTGTTTTACTGTCTGCTCCTAGTAACAAAGATGTTTTCAATAAGTCTTGAAAGGATCAGCTTATATCTTAATGTCTTTATTTAATCACAAAAGTTATTTTATCCTCCTGAGTGAGTCTATAAAATATTAGAATAAAGGAATCATAACAAGATAGCAACAAGTCCCAGCATGATTTCTAACTGATCCCCATCAAAAAAGAAGATGAGATTGAGATAACTGGCAATAGTGTAAGGTATGTTTCTCATGTACAGTAGTTTGTTGGATGTCCACATGGATTGCTGAAATTCAGCTTTTAGGGAGAAATAAATAAGTATCTCTGAAATCTCACCAACCCCTTTCTAAGAGAGATGGTGGTACCTGTCTTCAGGGGAAGAAAAGTAGGGGACAAGAGGCTGCTGCTGTGATCTTGGGGTACTAGACTAGAATTATATGCCCCCCTAAATACTGCTAGTCTAAGGAAAATGATTTTATTTTTAGGTTCAAATTGTTTTCCAACCTTTGTTCCTTAAAGATGAAGGAGTGCAATTTATATCAAAAGCCTTGGTTCCTTCCCACTAAATGCTAGTTACACAAAAGCTACATTAACACAAATAATGAATAGTGAAGAAACTCATTTATCTAAGTAGATAGCAAACAGAAAGCAGAGAAATTATACATATTAGACTATACCAGACAATTCATAGAGTGAATGAACTCTTCCACTGGGAAAAAGATATCTTAACTCACCTGAAAGTCTCAGATCTCAGTGAAGAGGCAATTGCCCAGGGACTCTTGGGAAGCAAGGGGGAAATCAGGAACATGTTGAGGGAGCCATCTTTCCCCCAACATCTACCTTCTTAAGTCTGTTTTCTTTCACTCTAGGTTTTTCCCTAAAGACAATGTAGAATTTAAGTTAAAAAAAAATCTTTAAAAGAGGCTCTCTTGTTTCCCAAGCTCTCATATCAATTCTGGACCCTCACACAAACATTCTATGATAGCAGACATTTATGTGGCGCTTTAGGCTTTGCAAAGTGCTTTATATACATTATCTATCTTTTAAAAAAAAGTTCAGCACTTCCTTTAGAGATCTTTGATTTCATCACCATGAGTACTTCTTCCATTAATGTAGTTTGCCACTACGAGTTTTAATAGTGAGTTGGTGAGCTTGGGAAAAACAGCAAGCTGGTTGCCAAGCCTCTGATGATGAGCCTTTCAAACTTAGCCAGCCTGGTCCTCAGACCAGACAGGCACCCAGGCCACTGCTAGAGTCATACTTTAAGCCTTTTCAGCTTGGTGGAATCTGTCAGAACTTGGGCATTATTGGTCAAGCCTTTAAGTCTAGGATAACCTTTATACCAGAATGAGACACCAAAATAGGACTTTAGAGGAGAAGTAAAGAAATTCCAGTTCTTTGTTCATTCAGATGATGTAAACTTAAATTGTTACAATAATTTTCTAAGGTCAAGATTCCTCACTGCTACTGCTATAGCAATAAGTGGTTATAATCAGTGTCAGGATTAGGTCTCCAGAGGTCAGAACAAGGACCATTACTTGAAAGTTGCATAGTCACATTTTGTTGAATGTAAGGAAGAATCTACCAAAACTTAGGTCTGCCCAACAACTAAGTCAACAAAATATCTAACAAATATTCAAGGACTAACTATATGGAAGGGTGATAAGAAATAAGAAATGTGAAGAGAAAGATATACAATTCAGAATTAGCTTCTATCCTCAAGGACCTTATAATTTATTTGTTATTATTTAAAATTTTTTTTTATTAATTTATTTTGATTTATCAACAATCACTTCCATATGCTTTTGAGGTTAAAATTTTTCTTCCCCTTCCTCCCCACCACCTTCCCTAAGACGGCGCACAATCTGATATAGGCTATACATGTACATTCCTATTAAACATCTTTTCACATTAGTGATGTAAGTAAGAATTAGAACCAATAGGAGGAACCATCAGAAAGAGGAAACAAAACTCAACAGAAGAAAAAAAATATCAAATAGTATGCTTTGATCTGCATTCAAACTCCATAGTTTTTTCTTTGAATGTGGATAGCATTTTCCATGACGAGGCCTTTGGAGATGTCTTAGATCCTTGTAGTGCTGGGAAGGGTTAAGTTTATCAATATTAGTCATCGCACAATGTGGCTGTTATTGTGTACAACACTTTGCTCACTTCACTCAACATTAGACCATACAAGTCTTTCCAGGTTTTTCTGAAGTCACACTGTTCACCATTTCTTATAGCACAACAGTATTCCATTACATTCATATACTACAACTTGTTCAGCCATCTCCAATTGTTGGGCATTCTCTCAATTTCCAATTCTTTGCCACCACAAAAAGAGCTGCTATGAATATTTTTGTAATGCGGGTCCTTTTCCCATTTGTATGAAGTGCTATTGCTGGGTGAAAGGGTTTGCACATTTTTATAGCCCTTTGGGCATAGTTCCAAATTGCTCTCCAGAATGGTAGGATCATTTCACAACTCCACCAACAATGCATTAGCATTCCAATTTTCCCACATCTTCTCCAACATTTATCATTTTCTTGATTTGAAGGACCTTACAATTTAGCAAGATAAATATGCAGACCAATAGACTACAATGTTGTGTGCATAGGAGGCAATGTGCTAGATCTAATGAGGAAATGCTTATCTTAAATTGGGGAGAATTAGAGAAGGCTTCTGAGAGAGGAGGTGATATTCATAGATACTTAGGATTCCTAAGAAGATGGGTTTTGAAGGATGGAGGATAAAATGTCAACAGTGGAAATAGGGGAAGAAAACATTATAAACACAAAATAACCTAAACAACTCTACGGAGGGAAGAAATCATGGAAAATGTTCCAGGAATGGTGAGTTATGCAGTTGGGTTGAAGGAATGATCAAGAGAGGGGGACTAGTATAACATAGGGCCCCAAAAAGGTAGATTGGAGGCAGATTGCATCTGTTTCAGATCTAACATTCTATGAGTCTAGGATTCTATGTTTGCCATGTTGTATAAGAAATTAGCTTTCTTAAATCTCTGAGATTTCTCCCCAATCTAAGATTCTATTATTCTGTTATGTGCACAGGACAGTATTAGGCATTCTCCCATTATTTAACTGGTGCGTGTGTGTGTGTGTGTGTGTGTGTGTGTGTATGTGCACGTGCGTGTGTGTGCTTTATTGCTCCAAATAGATCTGGAGATCCTTGAGGAGCATAAGGAGAGTCAGGAATTATCTACAAAGCGAATTGAAACCTTTGAATTATAAGGAATAATAAAAGTTAAATACATTTACATTCTTCATAATCCATGTGTCCTGCCTACCAGTGAGCCTCAAATAGCAGAGTCTGTATACTTTGATAATCCCTGCTGCATGATTGATCCTCTGTTAATGCTTATTAAAATGTAGAACTTCTAAGAAATGGATAGAATTCTGCAAGTTTGAAAAGTTGAGAATTTTCCTCTATCGTTACATGGGCGATTTATAATAAAGGACAAGAAGCCTCTTAAACAATGTGAGACATGCATCCCCAGAGAAAGGAGAAATATGTTGCAGAAATATGTAGGGAAACCCAGTAACTCTTGAGACCAGGGTTTGAATCCTGGCTATACTACGTACTACCTGTGTGACCTGTCTTAAATTTTCTAAGCCTTGGCTTCCTTAACTTGCATTATCTACCTTATGGGGATGTTGCAGAAAAAAAGAAAAAAAAAGCTACACGGTCTGTCTAAGGTTACATAAATGTGAGCTATTATGCTAATGATACTATAAATTCCTCAATAAGCCATCATTGTACTGGGAAGGACAGAACAAAAATGGCCAAAGGAAGTAGATACTTACTCAGGATTCCTAAGAAGGTGGGAAGAGGGCACCTAGCTGACCCTGATGAGTTCATTGTTGCCTAGTTTAGAAGAGCTATATCCTACATCATTGAGAGAAATATCAAATGTGATTGCTGAATGTGATTGTGAAGAATAAGAGAGCTACTAGAAGATTGGAAAAAGACAAAGGTGGGCTTGATTTTTCAAAAATAAATGGAATCTAAAAAGTATAGACCATTGATCATGATATGATTTTGGCAAAATTCTGAAAGGTAACTGTTAAAAAGGATGATTAGTGAATGCCTGGAAAAGGAAATTTGTGATCACTAAGAACCATCATGGCTTTTTTTTTTTTGGTATTTATTTAGTATTTTATTTTTCCCCAATTATATGTAAAAGCAATTTTAAACATTTGTTTTTAAAACTTTGAGTTCCAAATTCTCTCCCTTCCTCCCAGCTCACCACCCCCTCATTGAGATGGCAAGCAATTAGATATAGGTTATACATGTGTAGTCATGCAAAACATATCCATAAGAATTGTGAAACAAAACATAGACAAAAAAAACTCAAGAAAAATAAGGAAAATTTAAAAAAAAAGTATGCTTCAATCCATATTCAGACACCATCAGTTCTTTCTTTGGAGATGAATAGCATTTTTCATCATAAGCCCTTCAGTGTTGTCTTCGATCATTGCTGAGACTAGCGAGGTTATTTTTGACTGATCATCTTACAATATTGCTGTTACTTTGTACATAGTACATTTCACTTTGTATCAGCCCATGTAAGCCTTTCCAGGTTTTTCTAAGAGCATCCTGCTCATCATTTCTTATAGTACAGTAGTGTTCCATCAAAATCACATACCACATCTTGTTCAACCATTCCCCAACTGATGGGCATCCCCATAATTTCTAATTCTTTGTCCCAAGAAATGAGCTGCTATAAATGTTTTTGTACATATATGTCCTTTTCCTTTTTTTTTTTTTTATCTCTTTTGGGATATAGACTTAGTAATGGTATTGCTACCTCAAAGGATACGAGCCCTTTGGGCATAGATCCCAATTGCTCTACAGAATGGTTGATTCAGTTCACAATTCCACCAGCAGTGGATTAATGTCTTATTTTTCCCACATCCCCTTCAATATTTGTCATTTACCTTTTCAACACTACTAGCCAGTCTAATAGGTATGAGGTAGGACCTGAGAATTGTTTTAATTTGCATTTCTCCAATCAATAGTGAGTTAGAATACTTTTTTAAAAAAGAGCTATAGATAGCTTTGATTACTTCATCTGAAAACTGATTACACTTTTGATCACTTATCAGTTGGGGAATGGCTCTTATTTTTATAAATTTGACTCATTTCCCTATGGGCCTTTATGAGAGAAACTTACTTCAATTTTTTTTTTCCACAGTTACCATTGCTAACTGTATTTCCCTCCAGCCTGCCCCACTCCCCCGCATCATGACTTTAAGAGCCCAATAATCTTATTCCCTTTGAGTTACTAGACTAATAGATCCAGGGAATTCTATGAGATACAGTTTATCTAGATTCTAGTTAAACATTTAACAAAGTCTCTCATTCAGTTTTGGTGGAAGAAATATAGATAATTGGGCAGGATGAAATAAAATAAGTTGTTCTGGGAACTGATTGAACAGCCACATTCAAAGAACAGTCATGGATGGCTTAATGCTGACTTGGAAGTAAAGTGTTTCAGAGATCTGTGCCTGACCCTGGGCTATTTAATATTTTTATTAATGACCTGGATAAAGGCTAAGATGGCATGCTTATGATATTTTCAGAGGACACAGAGTTGTGATGGATAGCTAATAAGATAGATTTCAAAAAGATTTCAATGGGCCAAGTCTAATAAAATGAAATATATTAGGGATAATTGTGAAGTCTTACATGTGGGCTAAAAAATCAACTTCACAACTAAAGTATGGGGGAAGCATAACTAGGAAGCAATAAGCCTGCTAAGGGTTTTAAGGAATCAAATCTCCATATGAATTGGCTGTGTGATATAGCAGTCAAAAAAGTTAATGGGATCTTAGTCTTCATCAAAAACCATAGTGTCCAAGACCAGAGAAATGATAGCTCCAGCCCTGATCAAAGCATTTCTGGAATACTATGTTCAATTCGGGGCACCATATTTTTGGAAGGACATTGGTAAATGGGAGGACATCAAAAGAAGAGTATCCAGGATGCTGAAGGACCTCATGTTCATACCATATGAGAATAAATTGAAGAAACTAATGATGCTTTGCCTAGAGAAGGCTTAGTTGGGTCATAATAACTGTTTTTATTCATACGAAAAAGGAATTAGCCCTATTCTTGCAGAACTCAGAGAGCAAAACAATGAGTAATGGGAGGATATTACAAACAGGCAAATTTTGTTTTGGCTTGAGAAAACTATTTCTAATTATTAGAGCTACCCCCAAATGGAAAAGGCTATCTTAAATCATAATGGCTTCCCTCTCACTGGAGGTCTTTGAGCAAAGCCTGTTAGACCATTGTTGGATACTTTTTAGAAGAGGTTCTTATTCAGATATGGTTTGAACTTCCAACTCAAGGTCCTTTTTAAATCTGAAATTCTCTCATTCTGTGAAGATTAGAAAATTTAGAGAATAAAGTCCTTCTTACTCTATGGATAAAGGATTGAAATGTGCTAGGAAATCTCTATATGACTGCTCAGAAGAGTGACCTTGCATTTAGCAGATTTCTTTTCCAACATATAGGACAGAAGCCCATTTCCATGATATTATAAGCTAACATGAGTTTTGAGGAAGATTTAGCCCCAAAAAACCCCATAATGATTATAAGACCCTTGTTCTTGTTTTATTTATTATAGGCTATCTTTGCTCATGCTAAGCCATTTTGACTGACTGTTGGAACCAAATCGATTGATTTCAGTAAAATCAGCAAGTTATTTCTAGCTCTAATAGTCTGTGGATCTATGATTCCATTTTGTCTCTATGATGGAAAATTCTGGCTGAATATTTCATTTATCAACTGGCTAGTTCAGTTCTGTGAGGAAACCGTTTCTGTGACTTAAAGAGATAAAAAATCAACCACCACCACAATGGCAAAAAATCACTCTCTACAAGAGGAGACAAGTCATATTCTCTCCTTTCAAAATTTCACTCTGTGGCACAGACTGTCTTCAAACTATATCTGGTCTTATTCAGAATGCTCTTTGAAATATACTTCCTGCTACTGCCTAATAGCATCCTTTGCCTACATATGTGATTAAATATTGAAACAGTATCTACAAATGAGAGTCTTCTCTGGTGGATAAATTTAAGATAAAACAGTTCGAAAAATGCAAATGTCAAATTACTGAATCCAAATGAACTTGATCCTGAGTTTTTGTGAAATGTCACAGTGATTACATGGTGCATTCCCCACCCCCACCCCCACTAACTTTAGTCTGAAAACTTATATGCACAAGAAAGCCGTTAGGATCATTGGGAAAGCCACTGCATCATTCTGTCAAGGAGTTGAGTGCTGTTTAGAAAAGTGGTCCATATTTATAAATACTATACAATGAAGCTAATATGCAAGAGTCAGTATGGTAATAAATATGATCAAAGAGGTCCTAGTCATGACTTCTACTATTTATTCTTTCTGAAAGTTTGCAACCAAAGCAATATAAAGTTAGAAACAGAGGGTAGAAGATAATACTTATGCCCACTCTGGCTCTCATTCAGTGAACAAAAAAAATATGCACAAATGGACAGGTAATTGAAAAAGCATCTATTTCTTTTCTTTTCTGCATCTTCATAGACCTGTGCTCAGCATGGGCAGAGGCATTTATCTGGTGGAATCTCGACAAGGAATGCTTTCCTGAGTGATGACAGTGGGTGTGGGGCTAGTAGCAGGGTTGGCCATTAGTAGCTGCTGGTCACCTACTGGTGTCGATGGTGGCAAGGATGATGAGCACCTTATGTACTATAGCCACTCCCCTCAATGATGGCTGCAGGGGCTGGGCAGGAGGCAGGACCAGTGGTCTGGGAGCACTGTATACACCTACTGTTGTATCTATACATGCATCCTAGTACTTAGAACAGTGCCTGGCACATAACAAATGCTTAAAAATGTTTATTGACTGACTGACTGTTCTATCTTTACTTGCAAACTGGTTTACCATTGGGATTGCATTGATAAGGCAAGTTAGTTTAAAGCAAATCTTAAAAAAATCAAATTGGTCAGACGGCTGACCTGAATTTTCTCGACTGATCAGCCAATTCAGTCATCATGTGCACAACAATTACTTTTATCTTTGGGAAACCACATCATTCGATTGTTCTCTTTTATAACACTTTCAGAGTCTTCTTTTGAACAGATACAATTCTACTATCTATCTATCTATCTATCTATCTATCTATCTATCTCTATCTATCTATCTATCAGCTCCTTGGAGCTAGAGAATTCTTCATTTCTATCTCTGTGTCTCCAGTGCTTAGGCCAGCATCTTGACATTTGTGTTAGTTTTATATTAATGACAAAAAAATGATAATGATAGCAGCTATCATCAATAGGAAGGATGAAACAGGAAAATCACTGAAAATCATGCCAGAATGTTGTCACATAAAAATCAGAGCCCCTCATCTAAGGGTAAATAATCATCATTGTGTTCTTCTAGATCTCAACCCATGATTTGCCCTATACATTTATCCACAGCCAGCACTGAATAATGTTGATAATATAATAAATAAAATTATTCTAAAATATTCATGATTTCATTTGGGTGTGGACGCCTTCCACTCACTTATATAGACTATGACACCCCCCCTTTCCTTTTAGTAGATGGTTTCATGAGTTTCTGTAGCTTGAAAAATCACCATTAGAAAAGACTTCGGGTGATTAGCTTCTCTGAACTTGGGCTGGTCCTCAAATAATGGGTACAAAGTCCATTTCCAGGACCACAATTGAAACTGTCCTGGTTAGTAGGTACTGAACAAGTTTGAGTTTTCCTGACTTAGGCTTTGGGAATCCAGAGTCATCTTCACATGATGTTGGTTCCCAGAAAAAGTAATACCAGTCAGCAAGCATTTATAAAGTATCTACTATATGGGCAGCTAGGTGGTGCAGTGGATAAAGTGGATAAAGGATGTAATGATCTAGAGTCAGTAAGGGTGATCTTTCTGAATTCAAATCTGGCCCCTGACATTTTCTAACTGTATGACCCTGAGCAAGACGTTTAGCCTTGTTTGCCTCAATTTTCTCATCTGTAAAATGAGCTGGAGAAGGAAATGGCAAACCACTCCAGTATCTTTGCCAAGGAAATCCCAAATGGGGTCACAGAGAGTCAGACATGACTTAAAAAATGACTCAGTTGCACTTTCTGTCAAACATTGTGATAGGTGCTGGGGATGCAAAGAAGCCCTCAAAAAGGTTACGTTTTATTGGAACAGCTTCTACTGGGATGACCTGTAAGGTCCCTTTTTAGCACTGAATTTATGTTCCTATGATCATCTAACTTCAAAAACAATCATTTTCCTTTGCACCACAGTGTAAGCTACTCTTATTATTGAGAAATGACCGATATATTATAGCTTGAGCAACTTGGGGGATAATGTGCATTTTTACACAGCAGGAAGAAAGTATAAAAACATGAATAGTTTCCATTTTGTTCTTAGAATAGGAATCAAACCTCCAAGAGGACCCATGTAATAAAAGTATTATGTCTTGGTTGTGTTCCAGTCACATTCACAGCCTACAGAACCATCCTGCAATTGGCCTTTCTTGTGAATCTGTACCACATTTTGTTCCTCAGACAGATTCCTCTTTGCCTCATGGGAAACTCCCTCAGGAAGGGAGGCTACAGCGTGAGTCTGAATGGGAACACAGTGTCTAGGAAACTGAGGTGGACCAGGCACGATAGAATAAATAACACTAAATAGTTGACAAAGCCAAGTTCTTGCAAGTCAGATGCTGCACATGTTAGCCCAGCACTTACCCTGCTCTTTATTACGTGACAGAATATCAAAGGAAAATTCCCAGGAGTTTGTGAGCTACTGGTGAAGAAATCTTTTCACAAGCATTAACTGTCCTTGAACCCTTCCTACATAGTACTGAAAAACAAAACAAAGCACATAGCTCTCTTTCTTCTGCTCCAGACGAACATGTCTTCTCTGCCACCAGTACATTCAATGTTACAATCTTAGAGCTAGAATGGACCCCAGAAGTGATTTACTTCATCCCCTTTCTTTTACACAAGACAGATGCCTAGGGAAAAGTATTTACTTTAGAGAGAAATCAGCAAACCAAAACTTTGATAGAGAAGAAATGGCCACACTGCTGCTGAGTTCATTGTAGGAGGGGCAGGTTAAATTTGTGTTGCAGCATAAACAAAAATATTTTACTCCTACTTCCATGGAAGGAGGCTAAATTCAACCACACTTGCTTAAACCCACAAAAGACTTCCTTCTGAGACTAACAATTTGACCTGAAATGCAGAACTCATTGCATGAAGGCATTTCAAACTTGAGGGCCCTGGACCATTTTGGGCTGTTTTAACTTCTCAGAGGCTCATATTCATCATCTGCAAATGGGGATAATAATATCTGCACTGCCTCCATCATAAGGCTGTACTTCAGAACCTTTGGAAGCTTCTATAAGCTTTGTAAATCCTAAAGGGTGAAATACATGTGAGCTATTGCTATTATTATCATTATTATTGTCACTTCCAAATGATATGGAGTTTTGTCACTTTCTTCAGATGAATATGTTATGGGATTAATAAGCCTTTTTTGATAAAAAGAAATAAAAAATGTATAACATATATGTGATATATAATTTAACACTATATATCCCATATGTGATACATAATGTAACATTATAATAAAGTATTTTAGTAGTGTTAATGATTATTGATATAAACTTAAATTCACACCTCTTTGAGTTTGAAACCACTGTATTGGACCATCTATTTGGAAGAAGGGAAGAAAATATCTGTTCCCTTGAAATAGGAAATGAGCCTATATATGAAGAAAGCTTAGACGAACTTCATGGAAAAATTTTCAGTCTTTAAAAAAAAAAAAAAAAAGAAATCCTAGAACCACAGATGAAGCATAAATTAAATAAAGTAAAACCACCTACCAGCACAACAAACTATAATCTGATCTAGCCATACTATAAGGGGTGACAGGAATAATATGAAATCAACATAAAATTCAAAATACTCATTTTGGACATTACTTTGTCAACCATTCTTAAGGAGCTATGTGGAAAACCTTGCTGGGCACCTGGTTGGTGGGAGTGGGAGAGAATACAAGGATGAGTAAGACATGACATCTGTCCTTAAGGAGCCCAAAATTTCATAGTAGTGCTGAGACATAATTATAATATAAAATAGAATATAGAAAATGTCTATGATAGGTACAAAGTTCTACTCAAGCTCCAAGAAAGCAAAGATCATTTCCAATTGGGGGTCAAGTAGCTATCTTTCTTATCAAAATGTTTATCAACATTTTTGTAAAATTTACCAACATTTTGGTAAATATGTTAGAACATTTTGCAGATTTGCAAACAGTATGAAAATAGACTACTGGGCAACAAATACTTTTCCCTTGCCCTCTTACTAGGAAGATTGTCAGTAATAAAAAAGGGGGGAAATGATTATTTGGTTTATCATGGACCAAAAAACACATCATTATGTCCTGTTCTCTTTTCTGAATGTTTAGATATAGGGCTACTACATTATTATAAACCAAAGACCTCAAGAAAGTGGTTTAAAAAAGTATAGAAGGAAATAATTCCAAACAAAATTAGAAGGAAAACAGAAAACAGAAAAATTTACAGCAAATGTCTCTGATAAAGGCCTCATTTCTCATATATATAGGGAATTGAGTCAAGTTTATGAAAATGAGTCATTCCCCCAAATTTATAAATGGTTGAAGGACATAAACAGGCAGTTTTTAGAAGAAATCAAAGCTATCAAGACATATAAAATACTCTGAATCATTATTTATTAGAGAAATGCAAATTAAAACAACTCTGAGATACCATCTCATGCCTATCAGATTGGCTAATATGACAGAAAAGGAAAATGATAAAGGCTGTAGGATGTGGAAAAATAGGTACTCTAATGCATTGTTGGTGGAGTTGTGAATTGGTTCAACCATTCTGGAGAATGATTTGTAAGTACACCCAAAGGGCTATAAAACTGTGTGTACTCTTTGACCCATAATATCACTACCAGGTCTGTATTCCAAAAAGATTGAAGAAAAGGGGAAAAGACCTATTTGTACCAAAATATTTCTAGCAGCTCTTTTTGTGGTGGAAAAGAATTAGAAATTGAGGGATATCTATTATTTGAGGAATGGCTGAGCAAGTTGTGGTATATAATTGGGATGGAATACTATTGTGCTAATAGAAATGACACACAAGATCATTTCAGAAAAACCTGGGAAGGCATATATGAAATTATGCAAAGTGAAGTGAGCAGAACTAAGAAAACACTGTACATAGTAACAGCACTATTTTTAATAATGATCAACCATGAAATACCTACTACTCTGATCAAGACAATGATCCAAGACAATTCCGAAGGACTCTTGATGAAAAATGTTATCTACCTTCAGAGAGAGAACTGATGAACTAAGTGCAGATTGAAGCATACTTTTCACTTTATTTTCCTTGTGGGTTTTTCTGTGTGTGTGATTTCTTTTGCAACATGACTAATATGCAAATATGGTTGGCCTGACTTCCCATGTATAATAGCTATCATATTGCCTGCCTTCTCAAAGAGTGGGGGAGGGGCAGGCGGGAGGGAGAGAATTTGGAGCTCAAAATTTTGAAAAGCAAATGCTAATTTTTTTACATGTAATTGAGAAATATTTAGCAAATAAATTAAAAGAGTTTTTAGAAAAGAGTTTTAGAAAAGAGTTAAAAAGAAATAAATGATCCAAATTATTCCACCTTCATACTTCTTTATTTTTATTTTTGGTTTTCTATTTCTAAAGGCATTTATTCTCCACTCACATATGGTTTAGAAGAAATATTTTCTTTAGATGTTATGGATTCCCAGTTTATTAGAACTGAAATGGGCTCTTAGGTTGGTCACATAGTCCAATCCCCTGTTTTCAGGTTGGATTGTTGCAGAACCTCTCTAGAGGACTATCACTGACCTCCCTTCTAGCCCCTATCCCAAAATCCCTCTTCCTTTTTATAAGCTAAATTTCTGTGTGTCTAAGGCTCTGATGACAGGCCCCTTTAAGCAACTGAGACTCAGTTATCTTTTCCACTCCCCTATCTTTGACTAAAACCTGATTGTATACTTTGCCCCGAACTCTTCTTCCATTGTCCTCCATTTCTCTGCTGTGGCTATCTCATTTCAAGCCCTGCAATTTCCCTTATGTAACTTAAGATATATCATAATAAACATGTTACTGGACTATCTTGTTCTTTGTGTAGGACTCTTAGTCTCAGAGGAAACTTCACTGCTCTCAAGGAACTCACTGCTTGTATGTTGTTATTCAGTTGTTTTAATTGTGTCCAAATCTTCATGACCCCATTTGGGTTTTCTTGGCAAAGATGCTGGAGTGGTTCGCCATTTCCTTCTTCAGCACATTTTAGAGATGAGGAAACTGAGGCAAACAGGGTAAAGTGACTTGCCCAGGGTCACATAGCTAGGAAGTATCTGAGGCCAGAATTGAACTCAGGAAGATGAATTTTCTTGAATCCAGGCTCAGTACTCTATACACAGTGCCACATAGCTGCCCCACTGCCCATACAGGAAGACATGAACAGAACCAGTCCACAAACAAGTAATACTAGGCATCAGAAAACAATTTTCAAATGAGTAGAATGAACAATAGCCTCATAAATCCACAGATGGGAAGAACCTACTTCTCCTCTCCCACCCTTTGATTTTTGGATGAGGAAACTGACATTAAGAAAAGTTGAATGACCCTCCTGTGGTCACACACTTAATAAGAATCAAAAGCAAGATTTGAACCCTGATCCTCCTAGGTCAAATAGTACATTATCCACTATACTAGTAAGCATTATGGGAATTCAGGGATGAATAAAGAACTTGGGGTGGTCAAGGAGGCTTCATAGAGATTGTGGGAAATCTCATTCTAGGAACCAAATTCCTTGGCTTTGTCTGTGAGACAGGGCACAAGGCAGAAAAGCCCATGCCAATGAGTTTGGCCAGAGCAAATAGTACACATTGGGTAGTAGTGTAAAATAAAACTGGGAAGGTAAATTTTAGTCTACTTCTGAAAATACGGCTTTGAATGCCGGTTTTTGAATTTATCCTTCAGGTCATGAAAACCATTAAAGATTTTGGAGTACAAGCTAAGTATGTGTAGTATGGTCTGGAAAAGTCACCAGGGGCAGGAAAACCAACTGTGGAGGCAATATGGCACAGCAGAAAGCACACTGAATTTGGAATTAGAGCAAATAGGAACCCTCTAAGAAAAAAATTCCTGGGACCAGATGGATTTACAAGTGAATTCTACCATACATTTAAAGAATGATTAATTCCAATACTATATACACTATTTGAAAAAAAAAATTCAATAAAGGAGTCCCACCAAATTCTTTTTATGACACAAATATGGTCTTGATACCTAAACCATGGAGAATAAAAGCAAAGAAAAAAAAAGCCACAGACCAATTTCCCTATTGAATATTGATGCAAAAACTTAAATAAAATGTTAGCAAAGATATTACAGAAAAATATCAAAAGATCATACACTATGATCAGGTTGGATTTAAACCAGGAATGAAGTATTAGTTCAATATTAGGAAAATTACCAGTATGACTGATCATATCAATAACAAAACTAACAAAAGTCACATGATTATCTCAATAGGTATCTATTGTATATTGTATTGTATTGTATATCTATTGTATCTTATGTATATAAGAAGCTTTTGACAAACTAAAACACTCATTCCTATTAAAAACACTAGAAAGCATAGGAATCAAAGCCTTTCTTAAAACGATAAAAAAAAAGTATCTAGCTAAAACCAAAAAAAAATTATCTGTAATGGAGATAAACTTGAAGCCTTCTCAATAAGATTTTGGGTGAAGCAAGGATATTCATTACCACTTATATTATCAATAGTGTACTAAAATGCTAGCTATAACAATAAGAAAAAGAAATTGAAGGAATAATTGGCAATAAGGAAACAAAGCTATCATTCTTTGCAGACAACATAATGGTATACTTAGAGAATCCTAGGGAATCAACTAAAAAACTAGTTGAAATGATTAACAACTTTAGAAAAGTTGAAGGATATAAAATAAACCCATGCAAATCATCAGTATTTTTGTATATCACCAATAAAACTGAGCAAAAAGAAATTCCACTTAAAATAACTGCAGACGTATAAAATACTGGGAAATCTATTTGCCAAGATATAACCAGGAAGGATATAAACACAAGTACAAGACACTTAACATACAAACAAAGACATCTCAACAATTGGAGAAATATTAATTGTTCATGGGTGGGCTGAGCCAATATAACAAAAATGACAATTCTACCTAATTTGCTTCTTCAATCAAATTACCAAAAAATAATTCTGCAGAGCTAAAAAAAAGAATAACAAAATTCAACAGGAAGAAGGAAAGGTCAAGAATATCAAGGGAATCAATGAAAAAAATATGAAGGAAGACAGCCTAGCAGCACCAAATTTCACATTATATTAGCAAGTGGAAATCACCAAAAACTGGATAGTTTTAGAAAACAGTGCATAGAGTGCCAGCCCTAGTCAGGAAGATTCATTTTCCTGAGTTCAAATCTGGCCTCAGACACTTAGCTGTGTGACTCTGAGCAAGTCACATTTGCCTTAGTTTCCTCATCTGTAAAATGAGCTGGAGAAGAAAATTGGCAAACCACTCTAGTATCTTTGCCAAGAAAACTCCACATGGGATGATAAGAGAGTTGGACACAACTGAAAAAACAAATGAACAATCAATCAATGATCAAATAAAAAATGCTCTGAATCACTATTAACCAGAGAATGCAAATGAAAAGAAATCTGAGATACCACCTCATTCTATCAGATTGGATAAAGTGACAGAAAAGGAAAATAATGAAGGCTATAGAAGATGTGGAAAAATAGATACATTTATGCATTGTTGTGGAGTTGTGAACTGGTCCAACCATTCTGGAGAACAATTTGGAAGTATACCCAAAGGGCTATAAAATTGTGCATACTCTTTGACTCATGATACCACTACTAGGCCTGTATCCCAAAAAATTGAAGAAAAGGGGAAAAGACCTATTTGGGCCAAAATATTTCTAGCAGCTCTTTTTGTGGTGGCAAAGAACTGGAAATTAAGGGGATGTCCATTACTTGAGGAATGGCTGAACAAGCTGTGGTATATGATTGTGATGGAATACTATTGTGCTATAAGAAATGATGATGGGAATGGTTTTTGAAAAGCATGGGAAAACCTATATAAACTGATGTAAAGTGAAAAAAGCTGAAGTAGGAAAACGTTGTGCGCAGTAACTACAATATTGTAATAATAAATTATGAAAGACTTAACTACTCTGATCAAGACAATGATCCAAGACAATTCCAAAGGGCTCATGATGAAAAATTCTACTCACCTCCAGAGAGAGAATTGATGAACTGAGTCCAGATGGAAGCATATTTTTTTCACTTTCTTTGTCTTGGATTTTTTTTTTCTAATATGGAAATCTCCTTTGCCTGACTTCACTTGTACAATGGGTATCAGACTGTTTGCCTTCTCAATGGGAGGGAGGGAGAGAATTCAAAACTCAAAATTTTTAAAAGTGAATGATTTTTTTAAAAAATAGAACAAATGAGCTCATGCTTAGGCTTTGCCACTTTATGACTTTGGAAAAATCACCTCTCTTCTCTCTAAGGTCCTTTCCACTTCTAAATCTATGATATTATTTCAGCAGTCCAGACACAAAATGATAAAGACCTGAACTAAAGTGGTAGCAGGGGGAATGGAAGGAAGTGAATGCTACAGAAAAGTCTTAAAGGATATGAACAAACAGTTCTCAAAAGAACCGTGACTATTGACAACTATAAGAAATAATTATCCATATCACTAACAACAAGAGAATTGCAAATCAAAACACTATGAGACTTCATGTCAGTCTCAGGCAGATAGACAAGGATAATAAAAAAGGTGAAAATCGTTAAAGCTAGGCAGCTTTGGGAAGACAGGAATACTAGTCACAATTAATAGAACTGGGAATTGGTCCAAGCATTCTAGAAAGCAATTTGACATATTCCAAGAAAGCACCTAAGATGTATATACTTTGATCCAGAGATCTCACTGCTAGGCATATAATTCAAGGATGTTAAAGGGAAATTATTAATCTCTCTTTTTTTATATACCACTTTTTTTGGAATATATTTTTCTCTTTCCCCTATCCAGAGAGCCATCATTTTAATAAAAAGTTTAAAAATTGCTACTAAATTCTAAAAAGAGAGCAGTAATAAAGCTAAGCAACATATGAGTTGTATCTGACAATGTCCCATACTCACAGATATCCATTTCTTCTTTAAAGGGGAGAACATCTATTTTTCTAACATCTTTTCCTAGTCAAGGCTTAGTCATTTTAATTATAGTCAGCCAATAAGAATTTATTAAGTGCCTTTGATGTGCCAGGCAGAATGCTAAGCATTGAAGATACAAAGAAAGACAATAGACACAACTTGCCCTTGAGGAGCTTGCAGTTTAATGAGAGGGAAAGGGCAAACAATATGTGAAAACAAGCTATAAAGAGAATAAATTAGAGGTAATCAACCGAGGGAAAGTTCTAGCATTAAGAGGGATTGGGAAAGGCATCCTGTAAGGATTTGGGACTTTAGCGGAGATTTAAAGGAGTGAATGCTCAGTTTTCTTTAATTGCTCTTTTAGCTCAAATTATTGTACTTTTCACTTTCCTGGCTTTGCTTATTTCACTCTACATCAGTTCATATAAGTCTTCCAAATCTGAATTATTAATAAAGCGTTATTTCTTATGGCACAATAACATTCTATCACCATTCCTGTACTACAGTTTTTTAACCATTTCCCAATCAATGGGCAGGTTGTTTGCATAGCACCAGCAAGAAACCCCAGAAGAGTGACATCATAGGGCTCCTACAGACATGATATATTTGTCTTATTTTTCCCATCCTCTTTTCTTTATCATTGGCCATGAGGTTTTCATCTATTACTAAATTGTTGCAGCCAAAAAAGCTTTTTTTTAAAAAAAGAAAAATAAAGAATGTTTATCTCTGTCTTCTGAATCCAGTAAAGTGGCAGAGATATAGAATAATAATTACTTAGCAAAAATCACACTAAAATTGAATCTAGCTTGTCAAGCACACTACAAAGGGCTTAGAATGCCACTAATAATACTATCCATTCCTTACATCAGTAAAGACCTGGACATTAGCCCAAGGATGTTGGGCATTTTAACAAGCACCACCAAACTTCCTCCTCCTCCCACCCCAAATAATAATAAATAATAGCTAGCATTTATCTAGTAGTTTAAGATTTGCAAAGAATATTACTGCCTCCTTTGCTCTTCACAACTATGCAATGAAGAAGATTTTTTTTGTTATTATTCCTATTTTATAGATAAGGAAACTGAGGCTGAGATTAAGTGATTTTCTCAGGGTTATACAGCTGGTAAATTATCTGAGGAAGAGTTTGAATTCTGTTCTTGATCATGACAACCACTGCTCCCTAGATAATATGTCACCTTGCTGCCTCTAACAAACATAGGAATCATAAAATGGCTACTTGCCCTCTGGTGTCAATGACCCATTGTGCTTCCAGTTCTGTCTGTCCAATTGAGTGATTACTTTTTAGAGATTCTACTTCTCTTTTTTTTAAGTAGACCTTAGAGATCATACAATCCAGGGGTAAGCAAACTATGCACAAGGGCCAAAAACTACCACCACTTGTTTTTATAGGACCCACAATCTAACAAAGGTTTTTACGTTTCTAAAAATGTAGCTTATAGGACTTACAAAGAGAGGCAATGTGGATTTGGCCTCAGACAGTAGTTTGCCAACTCCTGATTTAATCCAATATTATCACTGTACAGAAAACAATCAAACAAACCTAAATAACTGATGTCCAGAAAGTGACTTGGCCCCAGTCCCACGGTGAGCTAATAGAAGATCCGGGTTTAGAAAAACTTAGGTCTCCTGATTCCCAAGGCTAACCTTCCCTTTTTTCTTATTCCACTCTCTTTTTTCAAACTGTCACATTGCACCAATGTAGATATGCCATTTATCCTACTTGAGACCAGTGTAGTACATTAATATAAAACACACATATGCTTATGTTCTCCATTTTCCTAGGTAATTCTAAGATTACAAGTTGTTGATCTGCTTCAATGAGTAGAATTTCCATGCTGGGAGCCCCCTCTTTCACAGACATGTGGTAGTAGTGTGTATACATACATACATACACATACATACATACATACATACATACATACATACATATATACATATATACATATATGTATGTGCATGCATACACATACATATACACACATACATACTCCTGCAGGCACACTGGACAGAATGCAGGGCCTGGAGTCAGGAAAACTCATCTTCCTGAGTTCAAATCTGATCAAGACACTTATAAAAAAAGTAATTTAATCCTTTTTAACCTCAGTTTCCTCAACTATAAAATGAGCTAGAGAAGGAAATGGCAAACTGCTCCAGTATCTTTGCCAAGAAAACCCCAAAGGAGGTCTTGAAGAATTGGACATGACTGAAAACAACTTAACAACAACAAATACACACACATATACATACATAGATAGATGATAGATACACACACACACACACACACACACCACACACACACACACACACACGTACATATTCTCAGAGACTGAAACAACCCTAATGACTAATCATGGAATATAATCCTCTCATTTTGTTACTTGTCCAAAGACATGTTGTTTTGTGACAGAGGAGTAATGAGATGAGAACCCAGCTGTCTTGGTTCCCCAGGTCAATATTCTTCCACTCTGCCTCAGCTTCAGGTCATTTTTGCTTCCTTTTTTGGCAGGAATTATCTTTTCTTTCCTTTCTTCCTCATATTTGTATCCTCAGAGCTTAGGACAGTACCTGACACATAGTAGGTGCTTAATAAGTGTTTATTGACTGAGGCTTGGCCATCCTGCCATATGCAATATCACTAGTGTAGTGTTTCATTCTCCTAAAATATGCTTGCTTGGGCTTTGATGTAATCTGTATTTCTAGCCACATTGCAAAGATGCTCTAAGACCTCAGAGTAGCAATCTTACTATCCATGAGCATATACAGTAAGGCAATCATTTATTAAATAGAGTGTAAATTAAAGGAGAGTAATGTTACATATAAGACATTTAATTATTTACTGGCTTCTCTGTTTATGAAAAGGGAGAAATTTATGAAGGTCTATTAGAGTTCACAATATCCTGAAGTAAAAATAAAATTAGATTCCTACAAAAATATAAATTGGAAAGGGGGAATAGTGGTGGCTATAGGTTTTGGTTGGGGAGTGTTCATGACCCAACCCAGAGAAGGAATAAATACCCATCATCTCTATCTGTGAGGAATTCAGGGTTAAAGAAGAGGCAGTATATTGCACAACAAACATCATGGGTTTGGGGTTCAAGAGGCGTACGGATTTTTTTTGCCTAAGTCTTTTAAGATGACTTATATAACCTCGGGAAAGTCACAACCTTTTTGAGACTCAATTTTCTTATCTGAAAATGGGGATTACCATACCTACAATGCTATCTCACAGGACTATCATGAGGATCCAATTAGATTATATGTATGTATGTACGTGTATATGTATGTATGTATGTATGTGTACATATGCATATGCATATACATACACACACATATATGTATGCATACATCAAATGCTTTATACGCTGGGCATGGAGTCTGCTTCTTATAGTCTGGTTACTGACAAGGCTCAGTCTGCTGTTATAAAATGGACATCTTGGACCAGATGAATCCCTCTAGTTCTATGATTCCCTGATATTTCATGAAATGCATCGTATTTTATTTTAATCAAATCAACAAGTATTTATTAAGTACCTACTATGGGTAAGGTACCCTACTAGGTATTGGGGATACAAATACAAAGAATGAAAAAATCCCTCCTTGAAATGAGCTTATGTTACAGATTTCACTGCAAAAACAAACATTATACTCATTTAACTATTAATTTACAAAAGTAATCAATAATGATAAATATTATACAATTTTTAGTGGTTAAAAAATAATGAATTTAAATTAAAAAACCATGGATTTAATCTCAGCTCTTTTAGTTATGTTGCCTTGCGTAAGTCACTTAAGCTCTCTAAGCAATTTTAAAATGCTAATTATCATAATTATATTATCTAGCCAATAAGTTTCTCAGGATCAAGTATTTTGCATATCTTAATGAACAATGTATATTTAAGGGAAGTAGAAGTGCCACATGACCCCTCCCAACTCCAGGTTCCTTGTGGAATGTTTTGGAGAATCAAAGTTGTACAAATATGGAAAAACCCTAATTAAGTGCATTCTCTAACAACAGAGCATGTAGAAAACTAAATAGTTCTATAGCAACTGACCCTGTTGATTACATTCTCCTCCTAGATTCTCTCTCTCATCCTTAGGATTTTGTGACCTTACTCTGCCCTGGTTCTCCTCCTATCTGTCTGATCATTCCTCAGATTTCTTTGCTGACTTTTTATCCGTGTCACAGTGGGTGTTCCCCAAGGTTCTGCCTCATCAGTTTCCATGGATTCAATTATTATAATATTCAATAATTTAACATTCAATATTCAGTTATATTGTTTATAATACTCAATTAAGTATTTGTGCAGATAATTCCAAAATGGACATATCCAACCCTAATTTCTTTCCTGAGGTCAGTACTGCCTATATACTATATGCCTGTGTCCCATAGATATCTCAAATTCAGCAGGTAAAAAAGCAGAATTCATCACTTCCCCTAATCCAAATTTTCCTGTTGTCCTGACTTCTCTATTGCTGTGGAGTATACCACCACCATCCCAGTTGCCCAGGCTCACAAGTTTGGTGGCATCCTTGGCTCCTCACCCTCACTCACCCTACACATCTAAATCTCTACTAAAAACGTGTTGTTTCTGCCTTCACAGCATTTCATGTATATGTCACCCTTTTCACTCATATAAACAATACCCTAGGTAAGGGTTGTCATAACCTCATGAACTGACACAAATGAAAAACCCAAGCAACAGAATTTCTGAGTAATTAATAATCAATTTATTAATTAGGCTAGCAATTAATCAATAAATTGATGGTCTTATTCTCTCTCAGGGTAACCAAAGACCCAGTATGGAGGTTGTTGAATGTTTAAATACTTTTGGAAAAAGGGGTATCCCTAAGGGTGAAAATCAACTCTGATTGGTTAATAATTAATGAGGGGGTGGGCATATTTATGAGGAGGTGGGCAAAAAGTCTTTAGCTCCCCCTACTGAGGACTCCCTAGATGAGACTCAGCTGCCTCTAGCTAACTGGACAAAGGAATCCATTTCTACCCAGACCACTTAAGTAGTTGCACAATGGACCAGCATTCACAGATTAGATTTTCTTTTACTTTAATCAGAAATAAGCTCTCCTTATTTGGGTGGGGTCCTGTTCAAGATCTAGGAGAATGTCTCATTGTCAGCCCTGTCCTTCACAAGGACTAGAATTTCAATGAGAAAGTAAAAAGAGGAAAAAACCCTACTAATAACTAAACTACTCATAACTGATTATTAATAATCAAAATAATATAATAAGAAATAATAATTTTTTTCATTTGGACTGTTGCAATAGCCTTCTAGTTGGTCCCCATGCTTCGAGTCTCTGCTCACTTCAGTCCATCCATTACTGGGTTGTCAGTGATCTTCCTAAATCAGAGTTCTGACCTTCTCATGCCTTCCCCTACTCCATTCAATAAATGCCAGGGATTCCCTATTAGCTCCAGGATCAAATATAAAATCTTCTGTTTAATTTTTAAAGTCCTTCACCACTTTACCTCCCTTTTAAGGCATTTTATACTTTTACTCCCCTCCAAGGCTTCTACTATTTGGTAGTACTGGCCAGTATCAAAAATGAAAAGGGTGGATGCACCACCAAAGAAGATGAAATTATAGTAATTATTAGGAGCTATTTTGCCCAGTTATATGCCAACAAATATGACAATCTAAGTGATATGGAAGAATGTTTACAAAAATATAAATTTCCCAGAATAATAGAAAAGGAAGTAGAAAATTTATTTTTTTTTTTTTTTAGGCAATTGGGGTTAAGTGACTTGCCCAGGGTCACACAGCTAGTAAGTGTCAAGTGTTTGTTCTGAGGCTGTTTTTGAACTCAGATCCTCCTGACTTCAGGGCTGGTGCTCTATCCACTCCGCCACCTAGCTTCCCAGTAGAATATTTAAATAACTGTATTTTAGAAAAGGAAATTGAACAAGCCTTAAATAGCTCCCTAAGAAAAAATCCCCAGGATCAGAAAAATTTACAAGTGAATTCTACAGAACAATTAATTCTAATGCTACATACACTATTTGGAAAAACAGGTAAAGAAGGATTCCTATCCAATTCCTTTCTGACACAAAAACAGTTTTAATACCTAAACCAAAAGAAGTGAAACAGAGGGCAACTATAGACCAATTACCCCAATGAATATTGGTGCAAAAAAATTAAATTGAAATACTGCCAAGGTGATTGCAACAACATATCACAAAATTCATATACTATGACCAGTTGGGATTTATACCAGGAACGCAAGGTTGGTTCAATAATAGGAAAATTATCAGCATAATTGATCATATCAATAACAAAAACAACAAAAATCATGATTATCTCAATAGACACAGAAAGTATAATGTTTTTGACAAAACATTACATCCATAGGAATAAATGGAGATCAGGGGTGAAGCAGGGATGTCCATTATCACTACTATTGTTCAATGTTGTAGTAGAAATGCTAGTTATAGCAATAAGACAAAAAGAAATTGAAGGAATAAGACTAAGCAATGAGGAAACAATACTATCATTCTTCACAGATAATATGATGGTATACTTAGAGAATCCTAGAAAACCAACTAAAAATTAGTTGAAACAATTAACTTTAAGAAAGTTGTAGGATATAAGATAACTCCACATAAATAATTAGCAGTTCTTCATTCTACTAACAAAATCCAGCAGAAAGAGAGAAAAAGAGAAATTTCGTTTATAATAACTGCAGAAGGAATGGCTGAACAAGTTGTTTTTGTTTGTTCATTTGTTTTTTGACTAGGTAAAGAGTCTATTCTTTGCCTTATTTCTTACCTAGCCTTAACTACCGAATGAACATTGCCTCAGACAAACTGAGACCTGGAAAGACCCTACCTTAAAAAGGTCATGGTCTCCCATTGCATCCAGGGCCACCTCTAGGCATCCTGATCTATGTCTTGCCATTGGACCCAGATGGCTCCAGAGGAGAGAGTGAGGCTGGTGACTTTGTACAGACCTACCTCACTTAAATCCAATTTACTTGCAAGTCATGACATCCTCTTTAAGAGGACTTCAAGAATGAAGGACAAACAACAACAATATGGTAAGTACTTAATAAGTGCTGGTCAAATTGAATTTTTGGACTGGTCTACCACCAATCAACTGTGTGAACTGGATCAAGTAATTTGATCCCTCTGTTATTTAGTTTCCCCCTCTGTACAATTAGAAGGTTGAGTTGTATGACCTATAAGGTCCCTTCATGATCTAAATGCATTGCCTGATGATGATGATGATGATGATGATAATTTTGATGATGATCATAATGATGACTGGCGGTGGTAGTGATTTGAAGGGATATTTAGCACTGTGTGTTCATTTGCTGACCCTAAAATTCCCCAACTGATTGAATACTGGCTAATATTCTGATAACAAGCAACAATAAACTAACCCACCAAGATCAATGTAAGATTGACCCTCACTTAGAAGAAGCATATTTGACCCATCTTGTTCTCAAGAACTTTTAAATGTGGTACAAAGAGCACTTAACTCTTAACTCAATAGGTTTTGGGTCTAGGCCCAGTCTCTTCACTGTCTAACTGTGTCACCTTTGGCAAGTAATTTCACCAGTCTGGGGATCAGTTTCCTCACTGGTAAAATAAGGGGGTTGGACAAGATGATTGCTATAATCCTTCCTACCTCTAATTCTCTATAATTCCATGATTCTATTTCCAGAACATAAACACTGAGCTTAACATTTACATTTCTTTTACTTAACACAAACATTTCTTTCACTAAATTATTCAGAAGGTTAAAAATATTCCTAATACATCAAGGGCAGCCTCACACAAAGATGCTCTTTACACATGCTGGTGATGGTAACAAAACATTTTTAAGCTGGTTTGCCTTGATCAAAACCTTGCCTGGTGCATAGGTGCATGGCAGGATTTAAATATCCTGGGGTTACTCATAGATATTCACATTTGAAACAACAATGACAAATAACAACAACTAAACTATGGTCCTCTCCTGTTTCATAAGTGCTTTCATAATTCTATTCCCGAACTGCCTTCATCTAAAAATAAAAACTAGTGCCTAAAGAACAAAGGAGCCTCTAACCTTTCTGGTATTTCAAATTAGGGCTTTGGCATTTACATCATCTTGAGCTTCCTTGAAGTTGGATAAACTTAAGGGGATTGAACAGACCTTTCCATAAGTCCCTTCCTCTGGCTGCACTCTCTCCTTCAAGTTTGACTTCAGCTTTGGGGAAAGCAGATTGTTCAATTTTTCACACTCGGTTGAGGATGGAATCTCTCTCTCTCTCTCTCTCTCTCTCTCTCTCTCTCTCTCTCTCTCTCTCTCTCTCTCTCTCTCTCCTTTACTTTTTGTAGGACAAAAATTATTCCCGACCTCTACTGTAACCTGGTATGATTTTCTAGTTGAAAGAAAGAGTTCAATAAATCTAAAAGATTGAAGGGGCAAGGGAGAGGTAGATCAAAATACAAAAGGAAGAACATATTGGCTCAACCATTCTGATAGAGAAAAACAGGATGCCATGGGCCAAGAAACAGCAGTCCTCAGCAGCATTTATTAAATGCCTGCCACATGCAGTGTGGTGCAGGAGAAAGAGAAATGGATTGAATCATCAGAAGATCCGGGTTCTAGTCCCAATTCTACTGCTTACTGCTGTGAACGGCATTGAACCTCTTTATGTCTCAGTCTCTTCATGTGTAGAATGGGAACAGTACACTCTACCTCAAATGTGCCTCCTGAGAATGTAGTGAAATGAGATGTGGAAAAAAAAGCTTCAAAAAAGTATGAAACACCATACCACTCAAAGAGATGCCATTACACAAATACTGGGGACAAAAGAGGGAGTGAGATACGAGAGTGACGAAGATTGTCTCTACCCTCAGAAGCTAGCAGTCTTATTGAGGAAAAGACATGCACGCAACAAGTAATGAACACTCTTATACGTGAACACATGGAACGGAGCCAAAAAGCATTTTAAACCTTTACTACATGCCAATCTCTGTGCTAAGCACTGGAGACATATAGACAAAATAGACTGTTCTTACATTTAGGAGTTAACATTCTAATCTGGGAAGATGACACATATAGGAAGGTTTAGCTGCAGGGCAACTAGAAAGGAATGATGGTTCTCAGGATGCAGTACAAGGTGGGCAACAAGGCCCAAGAGACCCTAGGATTTAAAAGAAGTAAGATGGCAAAGCCCAAGGGTTTGGAGGACCTGGTGGCAGAGTAAATGGTAAAGACTGATGAGCCTTAGATAGCAATGGCAGCATGAATGGTAAGGTCCAGTGGTCACTATCAAACTGGGAAGAATGTAGTTAGTGACTACTTGCTATCCCAAGCTAGGTGCCCAGTGGATACAGTGTCGGACCTGGAGTCAGAAAAACTCATCTTCCTGAGTTCAAATCTGACTACTAGCTGTGTGATCCTAAGCAAGTCACTTAACCCTATTTGCCGCGGTTTTTTCATCTGTAAAATGAGCTGGAGAAGGAAATGGCAAACCACTCCAGTATCTCTGCCAAATGGGGTCACAAACAGTTGACCGAAAATGACTTAATAACAATAAGCTAATCCAAGGTGTTTAAGCAGTCGCTTCTCCAACCAACTACTAAAAGAAGATGGTAGTAGATTCAAGGGTGTGAGTAGAGAAGAACTTTGGGTTATCTCCAGACAGGTGGAGTTTATATTCAGCTAGAAGGGGGCATCCAGTGTTAAGGACAAATAAATATTCACTCAAAGAACAAAGGTTAAAAAAGTAAACAAAGAACAGAGTTAGATGAAGTTAGTCAAAAAAAGCTATGAGAGGCACTAGACAAAGATGACTATCTCCATTTTGCAACTGAGGACACCGAAGCCTAAAGTGGTTAAGTTCTGTTGCCAAATCACACAAAATATAAGAAGCAGAACTGAGACAAGAACCCACATTTCCAGACTATGAGTTGAGCGCTTTCACCAACTGTCCCAAATAGATCATGTCTCAGGTACTTCATGGTGTATTAGAAAGAGCACTGAACTTGGATTCCCATGACTTGAGTTAACATCTCTACTCTGTTACTAGCTGTAAGTGACCCAAGCAATCCATGTTTTCTTTATCTATAAAATGAGGGGTTGGGCCAGATGACTTTGGAGGTCCTTTCCAGTTTTAGATCTATAATTCCATTTTGGTCAGTTCTGGATGCTTCATTTTAGGAACACTATTGAAAATCTGGAGCAGATCTAGAAGAGAGCAAGTGTCAAGAGCAAGAGTGAAAGGCCTCAAGATCATGCTACATAAGGTTTGGTTGATGGAACTGAGGATGTGTGGCCTAGAGGCAAGAAGTCATAGGGAGAAGAGGACAAGACAGCTGTTATCACCCTGATATCATGAGAATGGAGGCTCCTTGAAGGAAAGGGAGGTTTTCAATTTTTCCAGGGTTAAGCACTGTGTCTGGCTCATAGTAAGCACTTCATAAACGCTTGTGGATGGATTGATCAGGTATTTGAAGGGCTAATGTGTAGAAGAGGAATTAAATATGGTTGGCTTGGCGCCAGATGGCGAAATCAGATAAAATGGGCAGAAGTTGCAAAGAGGCAGGTTTAGACTCCACGGGAGGAAAATCTTCCTAAGAGTGGGCCCCAAGAGACAGTAGACTCCTTCTCACCTGAGTCATCAAACAAGGGCTAGTTGTCTACTTATGTAGGATGTTATAGAGGGGCTGCCTGGGTTAGCCTTTGTGGTCTCTTGTAACCTCTTTGAAGTCTTTGAGTTCTCATTATATTGTGATACTTTAATGGTATTTCAATACTTCAAAGACCTGTGACTTCATCTGCATGGGTACTATCTCTACTAAAACAGAAGGAAGCCTCTTTCTGCCACAGTATATGGTCTTCATGAGTCCCCTTGGCTACAGAAATGCATACTTGATGGCTAGTGATGAACCTCTCCAAACCTAAGATAATTATTAGATGACAGATTCCTTTACTCTAACATGGGGTGGGGGGAGGTTGAACTAAATAGTGCCTCCTGGTTATCTCTAAAGCCTCTTATGCTAGACAACTTGCTACTGGGTTTATAATATTTGTTGATAGAAATAAGATCCTAACTTCAATTTAGTGGAAAGAGCCAGTGATTGTGAAGCAGCTGACCTAGGTCATATTCCTTAAGCCACTTTCTCTTTGTAGCCCTCATTTTCCTCATTCATAAAAGGAAGGGACTGAACCAGTTGATCTCTAAGCATCCTTTTGAGCTCCAAGAGACTAGATCTAGTCTTTTGTGCTCAATAAACCTCTTTCATTCTTTCAGTGTGTAGAAAACATCTTTCCCAATCAGGTTTTCTTACCAGCTTTCTGCAGATTTCACTTCAACTCCATCTTTCTAGGGTGCTCTGATTCAGAGTTTGGCAGAGTTTGAACGTACCAGATGTTAAGTGTGTATCTTTTTTCAAGCATCTCTTGGAGACATGATACTATAAGGGCAGCATGCCCACAATCAATGGAGTTGTTTTAACTCAATAGCTTGAGAAATACCCACTTATGTTAGAAAATATCTGAGGCCTACTGATCAAGTTATTACCACAAATTCAAGTGTTAAAAGGAGCCTTGTGGATCATCTATTTCAAATCTCATTTTGTGGATGATAAATTTAGGCCTAGAAAATTTAAATGATCTGTACAATCACAAAACTAATTAGTGTTAATGGGACAGATAGTTCATGCAGCAGATTGAGGGCCTGGCTCTGGAGTCAGGAAAACCTAAGTTCAAATCCAGCCTCAGACACTTACTAGTTGTGTGACTCTGGGCAAGTCACTTAGCCCTGTTTGCCTCAGTTTCCTCATCTCTAAAATGAGCTGAAGAAGGAAGTAGAAAAGCACTATGATATCTCTGCCAAGAAAACCCCAAATGGGGTCATGAAAAGCAGGGTAACTGAACAACAATAATAATAAACATCTTTAACTTTTGCCTCATTATGCCCATCAATCAATGTATATGAAATCCAGATGATATATTAAGCACAGATTGTTTTATAACAAGTTTTTTTTAATAAGCATCATTATTAAAGATAATATCAAAGATTTTAAAAATAATACGAAACAAAGTAATAGCTACCATGCTGAATACTTACGGGCTAAATCTAAGGTGACACTTCTGTTTAGATATCAGACGTTAAGTCTTTTCAAAAAGACTCCAAAGATCAATTGCACAAGTACAGGATGAGATATATTTCCAATCGATTCTCCAAATAACTGCCAAAATAATCTTCCCACAAAACAGGTGGGAATTATGCTCATGTCATTCTGCTGCTCAAAAGTTTTAGTGATTTTCTTTTGCTGCTAGGATTAAATACGGACTCCTCAGCTTGGCATTTCAGACTCTCCACAATCTGGTGCTTACCTATCTTTCCAGGCTTATTTCACAGTACTTGTATTCCTATCCTCTACATTTCAGCCAAATTGGGCATTTACCTAGTAATTCAGCATTTTATGTCCTACCTATCTGCATTTGTACTAGCTATCCCCATATTAGAAATACCACCCCTCTGCATTGCTACCTCTTCTTCAAGTCTTCTTTATGTTTTTCTTCAAGGCTCATGTTAGGTGCTACCTCCTCTATAAAGCCTTTGTTTACCTCACCTCACCATCTCCCCCACCTCCCCAGGCGCAGCTGTGACTGCTCTCTTCCTCCTCAACTCACCTTATATTTACTTAGTAGTAGTAATTTCATTTACTTATATGTGTACAGGAAGTATTTTCAAGCTGGACTATAACTTCCTCGAGGGGGGATACTACTTTGTCTACCCACTTCCTACCATAAGGTATTGCACACAGCATATAACTAATAAATGTTTGTTGAACAGAATTTGTCTTGACAAAAATTTATGTGGAAAAGATTTGGGGATTTCATGAATCAACAGTTTAACATGGTGTTCAAAAAATGATCTTAGTTTTCACTAACAATATAGTGTTAATAACAGCAATTAGGTGACACAGCGGACAGAATACCAGACCTGGAATCAGGAAGACCTGAGTTCAAATCTAGCCTCAGACACTTACTAGCTGCATAACCCTGGGCAAGTCACTTAACCCTGTTTGCCTCAGTTTCCTCATCTGTTAAATGAATTGGAGAAAGAAATGGCAAACCACTCTAGTATCTTTGCCAACAAAACTCCAAATGGGGTCACAAAAAGCTGGACATGACTGAAACAACTAAACAACAGTAACAATAACATAGTGTTAATAATAGGAAAGGTCATAGCCTGCCTATACTCGACAAATTAGATCAACAAGTTTGTATTATTGATTCTGTGCCAAGCATCTTGCTAAATATTGAGAATATAAATGAAAGCAATAGTAAAACAGTCCCTGACCTCAAGGAGCTCACATTCTAATGTGGGGGAAGACAATATGTATCGGGGTAGAGAGGCAAAAAAGGAGCAGGTAGTCATGGCAGGGTCTGGTAAACCAAGAAGTTGAGAGAGGAGTGAACATGGCTGACTGGGCACTCCCTTAAAATGGAGGTTTGGGGAGCTGTTAAATGATCAGAAGAGAGGCACACTGAGGCAGAAGGATCTTCTAGGGTATGAAGGCTGCTGGGGTTGGTAAAAAGCAAACAAATAAAAAAAACTTGTTTTGGAAAGTCAGTCTCATTCTATTATCTGCCCTTTTTTGACCACACCTGGAATATTATGCTTCGTCCTATGTGTCCATACTTGAGAAAGAAAACTGACTAACTGGAGCACCTCTACAGCACCCAGGATAGTGAAGCTATTTGAGTCATGTCTACAAGGCTCTCAGTCAAAGGAACTGGGGGTAATGAACCTGAAGTAGACGTGGGAAGTGTCTTACAGCTTCCTTCAAATATCTGAAGTGCTTTCACAGGCAAGAAAACTCAGACTTGTTCTGTTTGGCCTCGGGGGCAAAACTAAAAGTACAGAAGTACAAGGCGGAAATTGCAAAAAGGCGGATTTTCATTTGAGAGAAGGATAAGCTTCCTACTAAAGAGAGCCATCCAAAAATGGGCTATTCTTTTTCAGGAGATTGTGAATTCTGCAGCACTGAAGGTCTTCAGGCTGAGGAGGGGTGTTCGCTTGTCAGAGATGCCTCAGAGGGGACTCATGTTCGGGTGCCAGTTGAACTAGATGCGTTGTGGGGTCCCTTTCTACTTAGTAATTCTTAGAAGTAATCTTAATCATTGTCTCTCCTTCGATTAAAACAACATATATTAATTCTTGTTATCAAAGCATTTTTTGAAATTAGAACATTTTTGCTGCCTTTGTTTGGCGGTGAATGAATACCATCAGGGATTCATACGCTTTCCCTCGTCCTGAGCTGGCTGAGGCTGGTGGATCTCTTAAACTCAGTAGCAGGTCAAAGCTTCTGTGCTGATGAGAGTAAGATCATGAGTTGCCCCTGCACTTCCAGCCTGGGCAAGATGGTGAAATTCACTCTTAAAAAAAAGAAAGAAAAATATTTTCAACCCATCTACTAACTGGATTTCTGGACGCGTCATTTTTCCTCTCTGAGACTCAGTTTCCATCTCTGTAAAATAAGACATTTGGAGTAGTAGATATCTCATTTCCCTCCCAGTTCTGATTTTCTATAAATCCAACAGTACAGATATTAATTATAGTCTGGAGCTATAGAATTTTTAATATGAATTAAAAAAAAAATTTCCTTACCAGCAAAAGCCCCTTAATCAACAGACTCTGCATATTATCAGAGGTGGTATGGTGTTGTAGACAGAGTACTGGTAATTAGAGTCAAAAGCCTTGGATTCATATGCTAGCTCTGTGACTGAATTATCTATTTATCTGTCTGTATAAATAGATATATGTATGTATCCATCTATACAGATAGAAAGATAGACAGATAGATAGATGATAGATAGATAGATAGATAGATAGATAGATAGATAGATAGATAGATAGATAGTTTGTGTGTGTGTGTATGTGTGAGACCCTGAACAAGTTTCTTCATCTTACTAAGTCTGATTCCTCTGCTTTAAGATAAAGAATAACTATGTGATTCTTATATCCTGGAAGTGGAATGTTGGTAGAGCTCAGGCCAGATCCCATGTGAGAAATCCCAGTTTCTTCTTTCTAGATTTTTGATCCATTGATGCCTCTGGAGAAGGATATGCCTCAGACACGCCAGAGGTGAATGCCAACAGAGCTCAGTAAGACCTGAGATGTATATTATCAAGTTCCCAAGGCAGATAGCTGATGCCAGTGGTGGCAGATGCCATAGCAATGGGAGCATTCAGAAATGTAGAAAGAGATGGAGAAGAGTCACAAACTCCCACTGGGTATAGAGCTTAATGCCTTGGATTATGTGTAACCAGCTGCAGAAGGAAGATATTTGAAATGGGGTTGAGGATGAAATGGAGAGAGAAGATCCAAAGGCAAGTGCAACTCCGGCATTAACCTCATTTGCTTGAGGAATCTTAATAAGGCTGCCAGCTTGGCAAGGGAGAGCTTGAACAGATGTCATTTGCATCTCAAATGGTTTTATTCCAACAATCACAACAAAGGAAAATTCAAGAGGAAATTGAACCTCTGGTGCCATTTACTTTATAATGTCCCACTTAATATCAGTCCTTGCCATTTTCTTCAGGTACTTAGACTGTGTTTTATATGAACAGATTGACCTGATTATTTTAATTTTTGATAAATGTTATTGAATAATCCAAATAATCAAATCTTTTCTATTTTTCAATTAATGAATATTTGTTTTTTCGCCCTCTCCCTATAAAAGAGATGGAAGAAAAACAAAACTCTTGTGACAAATATCAGAATTAAGCAAAACAAATTCTCATATTATCCATGTCCAAAAACATTTGTTTTTTGTTTACTTCTTAAATCTATCATTTCTCTTCCAGGAGGTGGGATAGCACAGATCGTCAGTAGTCCTCTGCAATCATCATTGACCAATGTTGCTAAGTCTATCAGAGTTTATTGTCTTTATAATTTTGTTGTTGTTATATATATTCTTATCCTGTTTTTGCTCACTTCACTGTCAGTTCATACAACTTTTCTGAGATTTCTCTGAATCCATCCCTTTTGTCATTTCTTATGGCACAATAGCATTCTATTACATTTATACAGCACAATTTGTTCAGCTGTTCTTCATTTATTTATTACCTTTTTAGTTTCCAGTCTTTTATCACTGTAAAAAAAGAGTCACTATAAATATTTTTGTGCCTGTGGATTCTTGTCTTCTTTCTTTAGTGTCTTTGGGATAACTGGGACTTTGGAAAAGTCATTACCCCTCTCAGAAACTACTTTGAAAAATGAGAGATTTGGACTGGTCCAAGTTATCTTTCAGTTTTGACATTCCATAAAACTATGATTCCAGATATTGGCTATAATTAATATGATTATGTTGACTAATGGATCAGATTAATCAAGTGAAGATTCTTTATCACTGTTTGTGTATGTCACCATCATCAGAGTCCTCCTCCCTTCTTTGAGATCCTTCCAGACCCACAAAACCTCTGCCAACTAGTTCCCTCTGTTATTCCAATCAACAAGGAGATATCATTGCCAAAGTCTCCATGCACACCAACACTCTCACTGGAACTTTGAGGCTAATTGAGGAAACTGAGGCTCAAAGAAGTTAAGTAACTGGCCTAAATTTATACATCTGGGACTTGAATTAATGTCCCATAATTCCAAGTTCATGATTCTTTATACAATATCATACTACCTCCTCCTACAGGGTTCGCACTGTGAAGGATGTGAAGCCAGAGTAGAAGAGGGTGGAATTAGAGAACAGGAGGTAGTAGAGGGGTTAAGAGTTTATAGTAAGGGTAAAGAATAGGCTTAGGAATAATGCAGAGGGAGAAAGAGCTGGAAGGATAGGAGCTTATGATCATAGAAAGCAATATTATAGGTTAGCATAATGGGGGTAGCACAGTTTGGGATATTGGTGAGATACAAAGTATGATCATCCCTAAGGGAACCTGAGGTGGAAAGATGATATAGGTCAGGGAAATTGAGGAGATGATGAACCAGTAATTCGGTATACCTGAAGTGACATCAGCATGTTCAATGAAGTCCCCAAGTATGACAGTAGTGTGTGTATGTATATGTATATATGTATGATCCATATACAAATATATTCTGCATATACACATACATATATACACATATTTATTCAAATAGACATAGATAGATATGCACAGAGACATAGCTATAGACACAAATATAAATGTATATATATATATATATATATATATATATATATATATATATATATATATATAGACATAGCTATAGACATAATGACATAGATACAAACATAGGCATGGAAATAGAGACAGATACAGAAGTAGAACTAAAGGAGGAGGTAGACATAGATGTAAACATAGATATAGATTTTGATATAGTTATAGGGATAGATATAAATATAGACATTGAAATACATATATCCATGCACACATTGTCTTCTCTGTTAGAATGCAAGCTCTTTGAGGTCAGGGACCTTTTTTTAATTTTCACAACAGTCATGTTTTAAAGAAGAATTAGAACCAATAGGAGGAAGCACAGGAAAGAAGAAACAAAACAGAAGAAAAAAAAGAGCAAATAGTGTGCTTCAATCTGCATTCAAATTCCATAGTTCTTTCTCTGGATGTGGATAACGTTTTCCAGTATGAGATGTCTTAGATCCTTGCATTGCTTAGAAGGGCTAAGTCTATCAATGTTAGTCATCCTACAATGTGGCTGTTACTGTGTACAATGTTCTCCTGGTTCTGCTCATTTCATTCAGCATCAGTCCATACAAGTCTTTCCAGGTTTTTCTGAAGTCCACTTGCTCATCATTTCTTATAGCATGGTAGTATTTCATTACATTCATATACCTTAACTTGTTCAGCCATTCCTCAATTGATGGGCATCCTCTCAATTTCCAATTGCTTGCCACAACAGAATGAGCTGCTATAAATATTTTTGTACCTGTGGGTCTTTTTCCTGTTTTTATGATCTCTTTGGGATACAGCCCTAGAAGTGGTATTGCTAGGTCAAAGGGTATGCACATTTTTATATCCCTTTGGGCATAGTTCCAAATTGCTCTACAAAATGGTTGGATCAGTACACAACTCCACCAACAATGTGTTAATGTTGCAATTTTCCCACATTTTCTCCAACATTTATCATTTTTCTGTTTTGTCATGTTAGCCAATGTGATAGGTGTGATGTGGTACTTCAGAGTTGTTTTGATTTTCATTTCTCTAATCAATAGTGATTTAGAGCATTTTTTTCATGACTATAGACAGCTTTAATTTCCTCATCTGAAAAATGCCTGTTCATATTCTTTGACCATTTCTCAATTGGGGAATGGCTTGCATCCTTATAAATTTGACTTAGGTTTTCTACATATTTTAGAAATGAGGCCCTTATCAGAGACACTGCTTGTAAAAAATCTTTCCCAGTTTTTCGCTTTACTCCTAATCTTGGTTGCATTGGCTTTGTTTGTGCAAAAACCTTTCAATTTAATGTAATAAAAATTATCCATTTTGCATTTCATAATGTTCTCTATCTCTTGTTTGGTCATAAATTCTTCTGTTCTCCCAGTCAGCCTTTATATCTAAATTATGTACCCATTTTGACTTTATTTTGGTATAGGATATGAGATTTTAGTCTGTCCCTAACTTCTGCCATACTGTTTTCCAGTTTTCCCAGCAGTTTTTGTTAAATAGTGAGTTCTTATCCCAGAAGCTAGGGTCTTTGGGTTTATCAAACAGTAGATTACTGTAGTCATTGACTACTGTGTCTTGTGTACCTAACTGATCCACTTAGCCAGTACCAAGTAGTTTTGATGATTGCTGCTTTATAACACAATTAAAATATGGTATGGCTAGGCCCCCTTTCCTATCATTTCTTTTCATTAGTTCCCTTGATATTCTGGAACTTTTGTTCTATGGTCAGGGACTTTTTTGCTTTTGTCTTTGAATTCTCAGTGCTTAGCACAGTACCCAGCACATAATAGGTACTTAATAAATTTTGTTGATTGAATAATTATGATAAGGATTTGAATATGTTGATAAAGGAATGGAATGAAATTAAAGTAGAGTTTACTGAACAATGGAAAAAGTTGGCTCTTTAAGACACAATAGAGTTAAAGGGGTGTGATACCTTCTTTTCCTGGGCCCAGTGTATTATAGGATATGAGAAGTATAAAAAAAGGGAGCGAATATTTTCTACTGAGTTGGTTGGGGGAAAATAAAAACTTTTCCTTGAGGGAAAAAAAAATTGAGGGAGGGCTAAAGAGGGAAGCATTCCTCTATTAGATCCATTTATAAGACAGTCAAGTGGCCCATAGTCTAGCAAATCAAGTTGATGCTATCAGAGACATTCACTTTTCATTTTTAATGCTGATTATTACAGATATATTGGTCATGTAACATGTTAAATCTATAATTCAAAACTATTTCTTCCCACACTAAAAAACCCAGAGCAGCTAAGCTGAAGGTGGGGGTCAATAAACAGATATGGATAGTAACGCAAGGACTACACCAATACAATTTCTTTTTTCAGACTTCCAACAGATAAAGCCAGTGTGTGCTGGACTTGGAATCAGGAAGATATTGGTTCAAAAATTCTGTCTCTTTAGACTTATTAGCTCCTGATACTGAGCAAGGCAGCTTTTTTTTTTTTCTATAAACCTCAGTAACCTGTAAGATCTCTTCCAATTCTATATTGTCTATGTTGCTATGCCCTTAGGATAATTAGAGACAGACAGCAAGTGAAATCTCTTCATTATTTTGCAGTTGCACCAGTGAACAATCTACTACTACTACTACTACTACTACTACTACTACTACTACTACTAGTCTGAGGTTTTTCATTCTGTGTTCCCCTAGGTACTCTACATCCCTTCAAGAGTTTTATGTGTCAGGCTTTGCTATAAATTGCCTGATGTCTTGAGACCTAAGTATATTGAGTCACTAAAGGGTTTGGAGTTGATAAATCTGTATCCCAAGATCAGTAACAGTACAATCCTCAACAACACCTTCTAAGCCCTTTCCAGTTCTCTCAGGAACTGTTGAAAGAGGTAATAGAAACCTGAAATTAGCTTACAGCATGGTCTTAGCTGGATTGTGCTTTTGTTAGGGGTCATCACCCAGCTAATGAAGTAAAGCAAGATGGGAAAAGAGGGTAAAATTCACAAAACACAATCACTCTCCACAACTATCATTTAGGAAAAAAGAGATTGTTTGGTTTTATTCATATATTTTTATCATCTGTGTATTAGCCTTCTGTATAAATGTATACCCTGAAAAAAATGGTTTATGCCCCTTTATAATTAGTCCAGATTAATCCAGTATAGATTAAATTTATCTGGTAGCCAGTTGATTCAGTACCAGATTGGATTTTGACTTTTCAGAACGTCTAGATCATAGGATCATAGATCTAGAGCTGAAATGGAACCCAGAGGCCATCTGATTTGACCTCTCATTTTATAGAAAAGGAAACTGAGATCCAGGAATACTACGTGAATTGTCAAAGGTCCTGCAAGTAACCATTAGAAATGGGATTTGAACCTGGGTTGTTTGTTCTTTCCATAGTCTTTTGATCCAATTCTGGAAGATAAATTCCCCCACAAAAAAAGAAAGAAAAGGAAAAAGAAAAGGAAAAGAGCTAAATTAACTGGTTTATTTAATGATCCTTCCAGTGGTAGGACCAGCTGTGAACTGGGGCTGAAATTCCCTCATGGCTTCTTGAGTAAGGGAACAGAGAAAGAATTACAAGTTACCATCCAGGGAAGAGCCAAATGTGCTAGGTCAATTGAGCAGAACCAGGAAGTCATTTACTATGGATGTGGAGTGCTAAACTGAGAGGCTCAAGGCAAGAAGCAGGCCTAGATTAGAAGCATAAGTAAGCATCAGGATCAGCAGAATTCAAGGAGCAAGGGAACAGATCTAGTCTAGGGTCAAGCAGAAGAGTCTAATCTTAGGACCATAAAGAAGGCTTTAAGTTTAGCTAAGAGTTCAAGACAATTTTCTACACTTAATGATTTCTGGTAGATGTGTAGTTTTTATCTTTAAAAGAATGAGGCTGGGGGCAGCTAGGTGGCACAGTGGACAAAGCACTGGCCTTGAAGTCAGGAGGACCTGAGTTCAAATATGGCCTCAGACCAAACATTTAACACTTACTAGCTATATGACCCTGGGCAAGTCACTGAACTCCAATTGCCTAAAAAAAAAAAATGAGGCTGATCTTGCCTGCCCTGCCCCCCCACCTTGAATGAGCTTTCATTCCACCTTCCCCACCACCCCTATCATTATGCTTTGGCGGAAAACAGTGAATTCTAAATCTATGATTCTCTATCTCTCAGCACTAATAGATAGTTTGTGTACAAAGACAGTTACTGTCAAACTTTTACACATTTCCCAATTCCTCTTTGCTTCTGGAAATACATACTAGGGCTTTGTCAACATGAAGACAAAACATCTGGATTAAGAAACAGGCACTTTAGTCAATGCTCCAGATGTTTTGTAAAACAGTGGAATCATCTGGAAGTTTGGGTTCAGGTCAGGATAACCTACATAGACTATCAGTGGGCAGAAGAGCATTACTTGAAAATAATTAAGTATCCATGTGTTCAAACAACAGAACAGACCATAAAAAGCCCACCTTTAAGGAAAGTATAATCTGAACATTTCTTATGTCCATTGTGCATCTTTTTCTAAATCAATTTTCATTTATTACATTATCTGTGCATCTAGAAGCCTCTTAATCAATGCCTTTGATTTACAATCTTATTTAAGTAGCTTTTTAAGTTATAGGATCTAAAGGAAGTGTTACAGTTTGCTTTCAAAAAGGAGGGAGCAAGTGTATGGCACAGGAAGAATGCTCTTGTTTTCAAAGCTGGTAAGAAAACCATCACTTCTCCCACAGCCATCTTCTTGATCCCGTGTTCACCTGATGTTTCATTTGTGTCATCATTTTCTTAAAATGGGCTGAGAAATGAGTTACAAACATGAGGTTTAAAGAATTCCAGATGTTAAAAGCACTGATGCTGATCAGAGCTGTCTTTCCAGATGACCTGGGTGATACTTTTGTTTGGGGAGAAATGCCTTGCAAAGCCTGAACGAAATGTGTTATGAGAACCAAATAACTTTTTTGCTTTCCAAAACAAAAAACACAAACAAACAAACAAACAAAAAACAATAATAAACCTTTTTATTTGTTTTTATGTCACATTCCTGTGCTGTCAGCTACTGGGAAGCCTGAGCCTGGTGGATCTCTTCTGAGATGCAGTCAGGTATACCCATTGTAAGTCTGCAGTAAGTTTGTTATTAACATTTAAGACCCCTGGGAGCAGTGGGCCACCAGGTTGCCTAAGGAAAAGTGAATCTGCTCAGGTCATCAACAGAGTAGTCAAAACTCCCATGCTGATCAGTAGTGGGATTGGGAACATTTCCAGCCTGGAGAAAATGGGAAGACTTAGTTAAAAAAAAAATTACTAGTTGCTGCAGTAAGGGATTATGATTATGAAACAGGACATGTCTCAATCAGCCACAAATTGTGAAGTCCCTACTATGTGCCTAACACTATGCTAGGACAGCACCCAGCCCCACCCTGCTCCCTGGAACATTTTTTTCAGGAGCCCCTGAGACATAAGAAACAGGAAGTAGGACTGTCCAATCAGACTGGATCAATCAGGGTGGCTACTAGAAGCCATGTAACTGGATTGGGGCAGAAGCTGCTCCCAGGGGCAGAGAACAGTTTGGTGGAAGAAGAGAAAGAGAAAGGAGAAGATCAGACTGGCTCCCGGGGAGCCCTGGGGAGGGCTTGGTGGTAGGAAGGAGAAAAAAGAAAGGAAATTTCCACAAGGGGCCTGGCCTGAACTTTACCTCCCAACAACTCCTGCCTGTCTGCAGAAGGGCTCAAAAAACCACCCACCTAGAGTAGAGCGTTGTGGGGCAGGGACTTTTGTGAAAGGGTTGGCCTGAGCTCTACCAGAATGCCCCCCACTGTGTCTGGCTCATTTGTATCACTAGAGGGAGTCAATCAAAGAGCTCAATCTGATCGAGAGCTTGGGGAGATACAGGGATTTTTCACTATGAGCCTGCCTTGGCTTCTACTCAGAATACAGCTCCAGAATAGGAAATACATCTCTCTGTCTCTCTCTGTCTCTCTGTCTCTCTGTCTCTCTCTCTCTCTGTCTCTCTCTCTAAGATGAAATAAAGAATTTTGTTAGGGGAGTTTTTATTTCCTGTTTTTATTACTATGTGTTATAGATTAATTTTATTATTCGTTCTGCAAATTTTGGTTAACTAAAAGTATGTCTTAATATTAACTTCACCTGACCAAAACCTGCCTCATGGGATGTGAAAACTTTTGTTCAGGCATGTCCAACTCTCCGTGACCACATTTTGGAGTTTTCTTGGCAATGATTCTGGAGTGGTTTGCTATTTCCATCTCCAGTTCATTTTATAGATGAAGAAACTGAGGCAAACAGGGTTAAGTGACTTGTCCAGGGTCACACAGCTAATAAATGTCTGAGACCAGATTTGAACTCAGGAAGATGACTCTTCCTGACTCCTGGCTAGTATTCTATTTACCCAGAACCCCTAGCTATTCTATGGTACCTAGCTATCCTCAAACCTTAACCATTACTTAGATAGCCTTAAACATTCCTTAGATAAGAAGCCAGAGGAAGAATCTCAAATGTCCCTGACTCCATGGGGACATGTAAATCTTTCTCAGCCTGTTTGTGAAACCTCCAAATGTAGTTTAATCTGCAACTTGAGTTTACCTATAGAGCAGACCTGCACAACTTGTAGGTTGTGACAAAGTAGGTAGGAGCCAAAATTAAAATAGGCTAAACTTCTTCAGCTGCAGATAGGCAGACTAGAGACAGACTGACCACGGTTGGTTGCTGTGAGTCACGTGAGAAAACAGGAGAGGGTGCAATTTCAACCATACATTTTTTGTGAGCCACTTGAAATCCTTGGTGGGGCTGCAAGTGGCCAGTGGGCCATACATTGTGTAGGCCTGCTCTAGAGTTCGCTTGATCAGGCTTATTTACTTAGGGGAGGTATGAGATCATGACCATTTAACCAAATTTGTTCAATTTTATGACATTGAAGGAAGTGCTGGGATTATGGATCTCTAACTTTTATGGCCAAAAAGAAACACAGAAGATTATAACATGTAAATAAATTCTTTCTCTGTCACTTATAATTTTGCCCATGAGAAGCCTTGTCAGAATCCTCATGGTTATTTACATTTTCCCTGACACTTGAATCTATACTTTAGCATAATAATAAAATGTAGGGTTTTTTGCCTCTATGATTCCTGGGTCGTGGGGAATTTATATGTGGCAGCACTTGCCTATTACGTGAACTCAGACATTTCTCCTGTAACAATTTCTTACATGTAGCTTAGTTTGAGCTTTACCAGCACCTACCTCTCAGATGTTGAGGTTTTATATATATATATATATATATATATATATATATATATATATATATATGTGTGTGTGTGTGTGTGTGTGTGTGTGTGTGCAATGTTATCAAAGGCTCCTAGATCTAGATCATAGGAGGAAGTAGGGATCTTTCACACAGGGCCTGGCATGAACTTTTCCACGGTGCCTTCCATGAGATATCTTTTTCATCTTGAGAGTGAAAAAAAAAAATTTTCACACAGGGCCTGACCTGAGCTCAACCAGTTTCTACCTCTGATATCTGACTCATATTTCTCTGTAGAGATCAGGAATTATAGATGTACAACAGGGAGAGCAAAGAAGGATTTTCCACATGGGGCTTGGTTTAAACTCACTCACCATAAACCTCTGAGAGGGATGACTGTTATTTGTCTCTAGATAGATGGAGATCTGAGGGTAAATAATGAGATTTTTTTCACATGGCTTAGTCTGAGCTTCACCACATTCTACCTCTGGGTTGTTTGAGTCATGCTTATCTCTAGAGATATTGAAGCACAAAAGTTCTAAAAGGTAAGAAGCAAATAGAGATTTTTTTTTTTACGCTGGACCAGACCTGTGCTCTATCAAAATCCACCTCTTTGATTTCATATGTCTCTTTAGAGGAATCAAAAGATCCTAGACCTAGATCTACTTGTAGATATTGGGATTTTTCTCCCTAAGCCTACTTGACCTCTAACCAGGATATAGGTCAGGCATATCTGATATTGATTTATCTTTGGGAGGATAACCAAATTAAAATTTTAGAGTTTGAAGATGAAAATAAGGATTTTTCACAAAGGTCTTGACCCAAATTCTGCCAGCATCCACCTCTGGCATATCTGAGGCACATACTTTTTCTAGAGGGATATGTAGTTCAATAGAATATGTGGGCCTTTTCACACAAGGCTTCTAACATCCACCCTTGGGATATCTGAGTCCTATTTATCTCTAGAGGAATCAAAAATCCTAAAGATCTAGAATAAAAGGTAATGGGATTCCTGCCCCCCCCACACATACAGAGCCTGGCCCAATTTCTATCAGTATCTACCCTTGGGATTTCTCATTTATATTTATCTCTAGAGGGATCAGAGGAATCTTTGCTTTGGGAGTGAACATAGGGATTTTTCATACTTCATGTCCCAACCTAAATTACAGAAGGAAACTTGTAGTCAGAGAACCCCTCTGGGATATCTAATGTGCTTTTTTTTTTCTCTAGAAGGATCATAGAATCATAGATTATAGAATCATATATTTAGAGATTGCAGAATAAATAAAAGGCTTCTTTGTCATGTGGGGCTTGGACTGAGCCTTTTTTTTTTTCAAATCATGACTTTTTTTTTAATTGGTCATTTTACAAAAGCACAGAAACACCACCTGATGGAAGAAAAAGAAAAAGCTCTCCCAGAATCCCTCTTGGGATGTCTGAAGCATATTAATATTGTTAGTGGGATCAAAGACCTAGAAATGGAGGGAGAAATAGGGATTTTTTTAATACAAGGTCTACCCTGAACTCTCTACTAGCAACCACCTCTGAGATATCCTAGTCTTACTTACCTCTAGAAAGACAACAGCTTCTAGATCTAGATTAAAAGCAGTAAATAGGTATTCTTTCATATAGGACCTAGTCTGATCTCTGTCAACATTCATCTCCAGGATATAGGAGGCAAGCACTTCTTTAGAGGCATCAAAGATCTAGAATAGGAGGAGTAAATGGGATTTTTCACCAAAGGGCCTGGCCTGAGTTCTTCCAGCATCCATCTCTGGTAAGACCAATCACAGATCCAACATTATCACAGGAAATACTGATTTTTCACATAGTAGCGTGCCTAAATTCTAAAAGAATATGACTTTTGGATATCTAAGATACATATTTTCTCTTGGGGAATCAAAGATGTCATATATGGGTCTACAGCCCGAAGAGGACATGAGGGTTTTCCACACAGGCCTTTGTCTGAGCTTTACCAGCCTCCACCTCTGGGCTATCAGAGGCATATTCATCTCTAATGGATGGAAGGGTTCTAGATCTTGAGCTGGTCCTAGGGATTTTTCCCCCTGCATATTCCCTGACATACTCAAGAGCAATACCTGGAATGTCTGTCATAAATAAGGCTCTAGAAGAATAACAGGATCCTACATCTAGATATTGAAGAAAAAAATTTGAATTTTCCACAGAGAGTCTATCCACCTGAGCTCTATCAACATCTGAGTTCTAAAAGTTTTGTTGAAGGATTTTAGAAAATAGGCAACAAAAGGAAAAAATAATAATTTTTCACAAAGCCCTCAGTGTCACATTTACACAGTTCTGATGATATCCCAAAGATTTCTATAGAGATATCAAAGGTTCACAGCTGTAGAACTGGAAGAGGAAATATTGATGTTTCATATCTGGCCTAACTGGAACCCTACAAACATCCATATCGGGGATACCTGAGACAAATTTACCTCTAGAAGCATCAAAGATTCACCAATCTTAAGCTTAGGAGGAAATAGTGCCTTTTCCCCCCCAAAGGCCTTGGCCGGAGCTCTACCAGCCTCTACCTCTTGGAGATCTGATTCCTGTTGGATTCTACAGGGACTATTGTATCATTGGTCCAAAGCCCGTTTGAGTATAGAAAATTGCCCCTGTGGCCCCAAACTACCCACTTTCAGAATCTCCCTTTGGGGCACTTGACTTAATCATCCACAGCAGAATCACAGATACAAAGCAGGGAAGATATGCAGAAGAAATCAAGAATTTATGAAGTACCTATTTCATGCCAGGTACTGGGCTAAATTCTTTAGAAATTTTATCTTACTAGATCCTCAAATGACAAATGGATATATAAATCCTTCACAGAAAGCCTGGCCAGAGTTTTACCTGAATTCAGCTCTGGGTTACTGAATTATATCTGTCCTTGCCTATAAGAATGAAAAAGATCATAGTTCTAGACCTGGAGCATCTAGCTTATCATTTGACTTTATAGGGCTTAGCCTAACCTCAACCTGGATTCCCATCTGCGGATGTCCAAGCCATATTTATCCCATCACCCTGGGCCTGGCTTGTGCTTATGCCAACATCTACCTCTGGTTAACCTGAATTGTATTGGTCTCTAGAGGAATCAACAACACCATGTAAAGCTGGCAGTGAAAATAAAAGTTTTTTCATGCAGGGCCTGGTTTGAGCTCTGTCATCATCCCCCTCTGGGATATCTGAGGCATATTTCTTTATGGAAGGATAACGGTATTTTAAATCCAGAATTATGTTTAGAAGTAGAAATTTTTCACACGGTGACTAGCATATGCTCTTACAGAATCCACGTCAGGACATATGAGTCCTATTTGTTTCTGAAAGGATGATAAAATCATAGATTTGGATTATAAGGCGTTCCATTGGACCTGCCCAGAGCTTCACAGGCATACACATCAGGGATATCTGAAACCTGTTTTTCTCAAAACAGATCTTAATATAATTGACATACAGCAGGGGATGGAAATAGGGATTTTTTTTTAAATCACTGCTTGGCAACCATGTTAAACACATTGAATCTCTCATTATGGACCTATGCTGCCTGAAGACCAACTTAAGGTTTGAATTGTATTACCGTAGATGTCTGGCTCATGTTACCATCTGCTCCACTTATCAGTTAGAGATTCCTGGATGTGTAGTGAGGAAAGGTTGGGGTAGATTAAATGCATTGGGTGTTCATTCTTGGTGTAGCAAGTAAAATTGCTCTATGGGGGAGCACTTTGTACAGAGCTTGAGTGCATGAATGATATGTCAGTTTGAAGCTTTTCTATTTCAATGTCAAGGCTTTTAAACTTTATGTTGGTGAACTTCATAAGACTATCTACTGAAGACTCAAAGCTATCCAGGTTATCCATCATCTGATTTCTTAATTCTTTGAGATCACATGGTACATCTTCACCAAGAAGTTGATCTTCTTGCCTTTTTCTCTTTGCCTGTGGTTCCTCAGCAACTTGCTCCTCCTCAGTTCCAGTAAGAGGGATTGGTCTTACTACCTTCACTCCAGAAACTCCTTCAGGAAAGGCAAGGTGAATTTTATATCTAGAGTCCTTTGGAAGAACTGTTTTGGGTTGAGCAACAGATCTGGATGGAGTATCTGGTGATGAGCTGCCAGTGGTGGGGGATGATGAGCCAGACATCTTGGTCTGGGTCGGTTAATGAAATAGGGATTTAAAAATAACCCAACAACTGTCCTGAGGTTTATCAGTATCCACCTCTGTTATATCAAAGTCATATTCTTCTGTAGCTGGGGAAAAGTTATCAATAGATACAGACCTGAAATAGTATGTAGTGATGGGTAATCAATGATCTAGTCTGAGCACTACCAGTATCCTCCTCTGAGATATCTGAGGCACATACTCCTCTAGAGTCATCAGTGGATCAAAGATTTTGAACAGGAGGAGCAAATGGAGATTTTTCTTTTCATATATAACCTGGCCTAAGCCCTGTCAGAGTTCATCTCTGGGATATCTGAAGTACATACTCTTCTAGCAGAATGAGAAAATCCTAGGTCTAGAAAAGGAGGGCCAAATAGGGATTTTTCACATGGGACTTGGTGTCAGCCCTATCTCGGTTTATCTGAGCTGTATTGTACCTATCTCTATAGGGATCATAGACCTTGAGCTGGAAGCTGAGATAGGGATTTTTCCCACAGAGCCTGGCCTGAATTACTAGAGGACTTCAATGTACATATTGATACTACGTCTTCGTATTGATACTGATTGATATTGACACATATTGATACTACTACTTCAAGCACCCTAAGCTCCCGGTTTCTCAACTTACTGCCTATTACCTACTCCTCCATCTTACCTCAGCTACACACAGATGATGTGTCTTGAGTGTCTCATAGTAACTTTTTCTGGTGGGATTCTTCCTTTCTTTGTTCATTCTTCAATCTTACTTTCTGACTTCAGACTTTATGTTCAGGGCCAAGTTCTGCACACTTCTGTAGAGAATGTCTATTCTTATTTTCTTGGGGTATTGAGTCTTGTGTTACTTGAAACTCTCAGGGACAGCTCAGGCTGGAGAATCTTTAAAATTTGAATGCTCTGATCCAAGGAAAAATTGGATTGTTGTCCCCATGGTCTGAGCCCTTCTAGCTCCTGATCTGGGTTTGGACCTGAGCAACAATGGACTGCCGCAGGATTCAGCCCCATAAGCCATCTGGAAAGGTCCACTGGGTCAGAGTGGCGCAATTGTAGGTTTCCCTTTGTTCTGGGATTCTTGCATTAGTTCTTCCTCTGCAGGCTTGAAACTGGGTTAGAAATTGGAATTGAGACCTTGCTCCACTCTTGAGGTTAGAGCCGCACACTTGCTTCTTGCTTGGCTAGGGCAATGCTTGCTTATTTCGCTGGAAGTAATGCTACCGCTGCTGTCAAGTCCTCTCCTTGGTCTGTCTTGGAATGTAGAGCCAGAACTGGTGAGTGAGTGACAGTCGCCGGTTGGCATCTGTTCCTGCTTCCTACACTATTTTTACCTCTTTGCTGCGTCTGGGACCTCTTCTTGCCCATGTGAATAGCCACTCCCTGTGCTAGAACACTTGATGCACAGGGTACTCCTAGCCAGACTCAGGCCACAGTGTCCCTCTCTGTCTATCTTTCTATTCTGAGTTGAGCTGGAAAAATAGCTCACTATGATTTCATAATCCAGTATCCTTCATTTTCCAGCTTTATTTGAAGGAGCTGTGAGAGGAAGCTCACTCTTTTTGCTGCTATTCCACCATCTTTGTTACAGCCTCAATGTCCTGAGGCTACTTCCTCTGCGATCATGGCAACCATGTAGTTCTGTAGAAAGCCTGGCTGCTGTCTCAGAAATTAAAGGAAGGCCTCCCTCTACCTTCCTCTTCCCAGTTGGTATACTGCTTTTTTAGGTTCCAGAGGCACAGAACAGTGGGATCAGAAGTGGGACAGCACAGGACAATAAGAAGAATGCTTTGCCATGGGTCCTTTCCATCTGACTTACACTTAAAACTTTCGATATGTGTTGTCACCCTATTTAGAATGTGAGTTCCTTGAGAGCAGGGGTTATTTTATTTTTCTATTTGTATCCCCAGCACTTACCACAATACTTTGAACACAGTAAGTGCTTTAATAAATGCTTTTTTCATTCATTCATTCATTCATTCATTCACTCATTCATTCATACTACAGTCTATCTTAGAAAAGATGAATTGCCCTGGTCAGTGATAAGGACTGGCCTGTAGACTGCCTCTGTCAGAGCCAACCTAATATTCATCTTACTTAGAAAGAAGGAATTGGAGGGTAGGGAATAGATAGCTCTTTAATAGACAATAGATTGCATCTTCTATATTTACATGTGGATTTTTAAAAAAAAATCTTTTGACAAATGTCGACACATATGCCTTCCTCCTTGTAATAGGAAAAATATTCAATTTGCTAGCTATAAACTCTCAAGAGAAACAAATATAACAAAATTTCTATTAATATTTTAAACCTAAAACCAAATGTGCACTAACCTGAAACCACTTTTCTGTGTTTGCCTTAAATGCCTTTCCAATGAAGGCATAGTGGATAGAGTGCAGTAATTGAAGTCAGAAAAACTTAGTTTTGAATACCTACTCAGACACTAGTTGTATGACCTGGGCAAAACTTCATATGTATGACTCTGTTTCTTCATTCGTAAACTATCACCGCTCCCCTCTAATCTTCAGTCTTTCCTTGTTCTACCTGTTCCTTCCTTGCAGTATGCAGGCATCTTTAAAAACCCTCACTAGACCCTGTGATTCCTGATAGTTATTGTCTTTTTTTTCTCCTCCCTCTTGCCACACTCCCTGAAAAAAACCTTCTGCACTGGGTGCCTCCACTTCCTGTCTTCGGTAAAAAACGATACAAACCAAAACTCCTGCTGGCCTAGTGATAAGCTGGAGCACCTTTTACTAAGGACCCCTACTTTTAGACTCATGCAAACCAAGTTTAATCTTGTGGGATACAGATTTCTAAAGGAGGGGAGTCTGGCTCTTATATTCTCTGGCTCATTAGGCCCCAGGACAGAGTAGAACTTTGGGCATAATCACTTTTAAAAAGCTTAGGTTGGGAAGGGCACTTAATGTAAAAAGTAGATCAGGTATAGGATGCCTATTTGTTTATTTCACCAAAAATCAAATACTGTGCAATGGCTAATCATTTTTCACATAGACCTCCCCACCCACCCACATTATGGGGAAGGAGGGAGAATAAGCTGCCCATGAGGACCAGATGGAAGCTTCTGACTTTGTATGCCATCTAACAAGGGGGACATAAAGAAAAGTTCAAAGCATCCCAGCCTCACAGGGTGCTCACAGTTATATCTCTTTCTACTAAACTTTGATATCTGAGCTCATTACTCAAATGAAATGGTTCTCTCCAAAGTGATCTCTTAATTGTCATCAAATTTAATAGTTTATTCTCAATTCTAATCCTCATTGAACTCTCAACAAAGTTTAGCATTGCTGATGACCCTCTCCTTTTTCTTTCTCTTTGATAGATTTTTGTGACTTCCTGCTCTTTTTCTACTTGTCTGACCACTCTTCAGTTTCCTTTGCAGGATCGTCAGCAAGTTGTGGCCCCTGACTCTGGGTATACCCAACCCAAGACCATGTCCTTGATCCTCTCTTTACACTCTCACTTACTGATCTTATCACCTTTATGCATCTCTAATCTCTTTTAGATATTTTGAACTGGATATCCTATAGACATCTCTAACTTAATATGTGAAAAATAGAGCCTTCTACCCCCCAAGACTTATCCTTCTTCAAAACCGTTCTATTTCAGTTGAATGTATCACAATCTCTCCAATGACCCATCAATTTCCATGTCAATCTGTACTACCCACTCTCTTATCTCATCTAGCCACAAGATTTGCCAATTTTGCCACAAGATTTTGTAATTGACTACTGCCAAAACTTGTCATTTTAACTTAAAATCTCTTGCCCATCACCTTTCTACTCATACAGCTATCACCCAATCCTAGGCACTCATCTCTCAATTAGATTGTTGCAATTACCTCCCAGTTGGTCTCCCTGCCTCTAATTTCTCCTCACTCTCATCCATCTTCTATATCAGTAGTGCCACTCTCAAAAATATAAATGAGCCACAAATCCATACATAATCCTAATGGCCATATATTGACTTAATTTTAAAATGTAATATTATCTATGTTTATTGTGTTTTTATTTATTTTGTTAAATGTTTCCCAATTACATTTTAATCTGGTTTAGGCCACTCTCAGGAGTGTTGCTGGCCTCATAAAGCCAGCAGGAGGCATGTTTAAAACCTTTGCTTTACAAACCTGCCAAATAAGTCTTTTCCTAAAGCACAGGTTCCTTCTTCTCTCCCCTCTCTCCCTGGGTCATAAAAACTCCAGTAAGATCACATTTCAACTCCTCAGTCTGGCATTTAATGCTCTTCACAATCTGGATCCAGCCTATGTTATTAAACTACTCCTGTGTGTGTTCTAGGCACTAGGGGAGATCCAAAGTTTAGATAAGGCACTTTCTTTACCCTCAAAGAGCTTACAGTCTAACCACAGATAAAGACACATAGACTACTGTAATATTCAGCATTATCTGATAATTACATTAGCCAAATGAAGAACAATGTGCTATGTGAAGTCCAAGAGGAAATATTGTTACCACCACAGAGTTTTATTCTCTAAGTATATTTAAAATATCTGTGTAATTCAATTATTTTTTTCAGGTTTCATGGAGACACAGCCACACAGGAAAGGAAGCAAAATTACTTGCTCACTTATGGTGAGTGGTGTTGGGTAGATTCATGGATGTTTCAGATATATTCTCCTGAGAGATGTGTGACTGCTGATCAGTCGAAACATAAGAAAACTTTGGATATTATATAAGTACCTTCACTTTGGCACGTTGAAAACAGTAGACATGAATTGCTGGCCACTAACAAGGAGGATTAATGATACAGGGAAGAAAAAAAATAAACTCTAACAAATTCAGTCTGCCACAGAGTAATGGGTTAGACTAAATCTTAAAGACTGCTACTGTGTTTCGTTTCTCATCATCTTTTCCTTACATCTTCCCCAGTTGACTTTGTTTCTTCCTATGCCCTGAGCTTTTTCCATTCTACTTTGAGAAAAATGAAGTGGCTACTGGGATATATTCAAAGAACCCAGTAAACAAAGCAGGATAATTGAATATGGATTAGTTGCAGCAGTTTTTCAAAGGTCTGAGCCTTCGCTTATGAAATTCATGTGAAGAAATATAAATCTAAGAAAAAACAATCTGAAACAGTGACAGTCAGAATCCAAGGAGATCTTACCCCTCATTGTTTAAGTAGTTTTTTTCCCTGGGGGCTATTAAGTCCCAATTCATTTAGGCAAGAGTTATGCTTATACACAGCTTTGGAAGCTAAATGCTTCTTTTTCACTAACTGGGAGAAGAGAAAATTTTTCAGATGTTCCTTCCTTCCTCCTTTTATTTCTTCCTTCCTTCCTTGTCTTCCTAATTACCTAGGTTGGAAATTCAGTGACCACTTAACATTCTGCTCCTAATACTAATAGACATAGTAACTTTAACCTGCTCCATTTTTCCCAACTGGGCATGTTAGCCCCTCCTTAGGCAGGCTGTAGGCCCTCCACTCCTAGAGGCTTATTGTATTAGTACCAGACAGTGTGGACTCCTACTTTAGTCCTATTGCAGCTCAAAACTCCTGAACTCAAGCAATCTACCAGCTTCAACCTTCTCAGCATCAAGGACTACAGACATCCTTAGATTTATGTCTTAACAATTAATGACTGCCCAACTAATTGGAATGACTGTTATCCATCCATTTCAGCTTTTCTGATTGCTGAAAAAATCTTATTCATTATTTTTTCAAAACCAAATATTTCCATGTATTTCCAGCACTCTGAATCTTTTAATAATTCAATCTGTTCCATTGTTTAGATAAGACATAGTCTTTGTCATTAATTCATTTGTAAAATGTGGGGACTGGACCTTTAAGATCCCTTCCAGTTATAAATCTATGACCCTACTAAACTTCTTGACATCAAGGACTGTTACTTGATAGATGATCAATAAATGCTTATTGAATTGACTTCCTCACTCACACATAGTAGCCAGTTCATATCCCTGCCAACGGAAGAATGGCCAGCCTATTTTTATAAAAACTTCAAATTCTACGATCTGCATGCTGGAAGACCAGTTTTATGTTACAACTTTCTATTGGAATTATGAAAATAGAGACCAGCCACAATTTATTTTTATTAAAATGGCAGAGTTAGTAGCACTGGCTCTTTGATCTTTTTCTCCAAGTTACCTGCTTTAGAAACTGGCTATAGAAAGTGAACTAAGGGGTGTAGAGTAGAGATAACCTGTTTGGCATAATATAATGCAAAAACTTGCATTCAAATCAGCTGTGCCACTTTATAACTGTGTGACCTAGGACAAATCACTTCTATTAATCTGAGACTAATTTTCTTTATTTGTAAAATGAGGCTAATGATACCTACCCTGCCTTCTGTGTAGGATTGTTGTCAGAATAAAAAGAGGTAATGGATATCAAAGCTCTATGTAAGATGAAAAGCTATACAAATGCCAGGGGATACTGCTATTGTTCATTTTTACTGTTTTCATGATCAATTTCAGCTGCTCTTGTGAAATCACCCCTGTGGTGATCCACAAAAATTGTTAAAATGACTGGAATGGAGAGGCTATGCCACTTCTCCTTTTTATATCTATAGATATAAGGTACAGCTGGTTTTTAAATTTATAATAATGGCACATTAATTTTCTCATTAAATCTCTTGTCCCGCATGGACAAGAGCATTATAATGCAATGACTAATTTGAGAGGATGATTTTTTCACATTAGTAACTAATCCTCTTCCATTAATTCACATGTAATGGATCTGAATGAGGAAAAGGGAGCATCTGGATGGAGCTTACTGGGTTAATTTGCCCTTTAACAACAGTAACTTAAATTTATAGGAGCACTTTAAAGTTGGCAAAATTCTTTCCTCACAGCAGACCTGCGTTGTAGGTAATATGAACATTCGTATTTGCCTAAAAGACCAGTTCGTCAGAACTTGGGTTCAAATCACAAGGTTCTGGCAGTGAATAACATCAGAGACCTAAGGTTGTGGAGTGATGAGGTTTATTGAAAGGATATACATGAGCAGGGGTCACTCAGTAATCTCTTGCTGTAGTGGATGTATGTAGCTACAAGTAAAACCCTGAACTAGTGGCCCAAACAACCATGGGTCGCCCTAGAACCCAGACTAGGTGCCTAATGGAGCCTATTAATAATGCAACTAGGAATTTGCAGCAGTAGTCAGTACCACAACCCTGCACACTAATGAATTTAATCCCTTTGGGGAAGACAGAGTTTTATACCCTAAAGGAAGGCTGGATGGAAATATACTGGCAGTGCCTTAATGATGCCTCTAAGAACAGTCTTAAGTAAGGCACCAAAAAAAGTCTAGCACAAACTTATGAACAAAGGGGTGTCACTTAGCTTATTGTTGAGGTAGAGGATCAGGACCCAGGAGAAACTAATTCCTTGTAAACAAACTTAAGCAGAGAATCTGAATTCATAGCATAAGTATGTGACTCTTTTACAGAGAGTTAATGGAGTTAGCTTAATAAATAACATAATTGCAGGACTCAATATTATTATCATTCCCATTTTACATATTAAGAAGCTAAGGCTGAGAAATGTTCAATCCCTTGCCTGTGGTCACATAGTTATTAAGTTATTGGGTCACAGAATTTAAATCTAGAAGAATCCTTAGAGAAAATGTAATTTTGACCCTTCATTTTATAAGCAAAGGCCAGAGAGGAAAAGTGAATTGTCCAGGGCCCCAGGATTTAAACCCCAATCCTCTGACTCAAATGCCCAATTTCATTTTGCCACACCTTACTGCCTCTTTAAAAGTAGACAGTTTTGGGGGGTTAATATTTAAGATTTTAAAAATGAAAATCTCAAAGGTGAGGCTGTTTTCATGGTAAAATTATGTTGAATAGCACCAGCACCTCCTGGCTGGCAGCCAATAGCACAGATCTGGTGGTTTTCCACACTTTCCCTTTTCCAAGAGAGTGGAAGGATGAAAAACTGACTTAATTAACTAAACCCTAGGCAGCTAATTAGCATTCTGAATAAGTATAACTGGAAAATCACATTCTTTCCAAAGTCTCCTCAGCAAAATGATCTTGGTAGTGTGGGAGTGGGGTGTAAATAATTCATTGACCTTTGCCCTTTTAGAGGGTGAAAGGTCAACTAGATAGTCTTTAATTTGAACTGTTCACATTTCATGGCTCAGCTTAAACGAATTAGAAAATACCTTAGCTATCACCTTCTCCAACTCCTTGATTTTTCAGAGAAGGAAACGGAGAGTCTGAAGAATGCAAATGATTTATCCAAAGTCACAAAGCTTTTTAGTATCAAACTTAGACAAGAGTCTAATGAGGCACAGAGAATGAATACTATTTATAAGGAGCAACAAAAAGAACTAGCTTGACTGCATTGAAAGTGTGAAAAAAGAGTGATAATAGGATAAGCCTGGAAAGGTAGGTTGGAGTCAGGTGGTTAAACTACACAAAATTATCTTACAACGTGTAAAACAGGTGCGCATCTCTTCACGTCACAGAAGGCTGGACATGGCCCCTGCCTCATTTGTGGCTTAGGCTCCTTATCTACTCTGGCATTTTGAGTTGTTTTTCAGTCACTTCACATTTAACTATAGCTATGAAAATAAACACTAAAATTATTTCTTAAATCCCTTATTTTTATTATCTTGCCACTTGTCTCAAAGTATAAATTAACCTGTAACAAAGGTCACTTCCATTTTTTTTTTGTGGACAGATTTAGTTTTTATACTGATGACTTCCCAGTCATTTCCAAACCATGCCACCTATACTCTGGTCATCCTCCATATCCTCCCTATCCCCTTTCTGCAGAACCTAGGCTCTGCCCCTGACACTGCATGTTCTAATATGTGACCTTTTACCTCATTTCCCCTAGAACCAAGCCTCCACATCACTTCCTGGCCATTTCCAAACTACTCTCCACCACATCTTTTAGCTCCCATTATGTGTTGTCTTCCTCTATTAGAGAATAAGTTCCTTGCAAGCAATTCTTTTTTGCTTATTTGTATTTGTATCCTTGGCACTTAGTACAGTTCCTGACATGTAGTTAGCACTTAATAAGTGCTTTATCTTTCATTCATTCATTCATTCATATAGATTGGCCTTTTCTGCAAAGCTCACTCCTTTCAAAGGCAGCGGGGCTTCTTCCAGCTGTTTTGTATTTAAGTTTAAAATAAATTTAAAAACTTGTAAAAAATTAAAAATATTTTTAAAAATTTTGATTCTTCATCAATTGTGATCCACAATTAACAATGATATAGCAACACCAAAAGAATATTAGTGTCAAAAAGGTGGATTTTAGCAAAAAACGATATGATTCCCAAACATAATTTGTAATGTAATGTAATTCTCTCTCCTTTTCAAGCCATAGTCCTTATCCAAGATTAATTTACTGATGATCAGTGCACGTCCTAGTATGGATAGTGAACACCACCTTTGTGGTTTGGTCTTCGAGAGATCCTTGGAAAGGTCTGTGGGTTTCCCCACCAACCTCTTCCACCCACTTATTCATGCCTAAAATTCTATCATTAGAGCTTAATTCTCCTTTTGAGTTAAAGGGTCATACCTTGGGATCCTCAGACTCCTAGAGTTTATAGATAGATTTCAGGGGGGTATGTGATAATGGACTGGAAGAAATTATATCTTTATTTTCTCTAACCTCTAACTGAAATTTAGCATTTCCTTAAGAAAAATTCTAAGAAAGGATCCATAGGTTTTACCAAACTGCCAAAAAGGTTCCAGAACAAAAAGAAAATGTTAAAACCCCATGATTTAAATAAAAACTTTGAACTCTGTTCAAATGTAATGCTCTTGAGCAGTATAATAATTCAATCTCATATTAGTTACTTAAAAATGAGTATGAATGAATTTCATATTTGTTCTTGAGTAGGATATGATACAGGGAAAGACTATGTCAAGGTCCTGGACACTACCCCAAACAGAAAAGGGAACAGAAGATGAAGTCTGTGGGTATTCAAGAAGAACTTTCCATGCTTAATAATTCTGATGGCCACCCTTATCTCCATACTTGGCAGCACAATGGTTCTATAAATCATGGTAATCAGAACTTTTGGGCAAAATGATCAGCCCTGTGGATCTATAGGACTTGGCTATCTATAGACATCTGGAAGTCTGTACTTTTCCTGGCACACTAGCATGTACATACTGTTTAGTTTTACTGAAGGTTGGGGTCAGTAGTTTAGTAAGAGGAGTCAGATTTGTAGTTAAAAGATCTTATCTAGAACTCTGACTCTGCAATCATACTAGCCATGTGATCCTGCATGAGGCAGACCACCTCTTTTAGCCTCAGTTTCTTCATTTGGAAAATGAAGATGATGATGATACTTGCTACACACCTCCCAGGATGGTTATGAAGATCCAAGGAGATATGGTATATGAAAGCATGGTGCAGGATACTACAGGAGAGCAGGTGGTTATTATTTACATTTCTCATGAATTCAACTGTTCTAATTCCTTTTTTTTTTTGGTTCCTTACCCCTTTCCTTGCCAAACTTTAGCCTCTTCTTTAGAATATTTAGATTAATTATTCCTAAAAAAACACTGTCTACCCCTATACCATAGGAAGGGACCACCTTCTACTAATGCAGAACAAACTATTTGGCCAAGCTGATTAAAAGGTAAAGGAAGGAAAATTTTTATTTCATGGCAGGTGGTTGAGGATGGGTAATCCTTAAAATTAGAAAAAAAAATGTGTAAAATGGCTGTGCCCAAGATATTTAAATTCCCAATTACAATGAGAATATACCATCTCAGGGTGGCTCCAGTTATCAGTAAACTCACAGACTCAGAGAGATTAAGAACTAGAAGAGAAGTTAAAGATCATTAATTTGTTGGGTAAGTCAACTGACCTCTTGAGACCTTCATTTTTATCTCTAGAATGAGGGCCTTGGAGAAGATTATTTCTAAAGCCTTCCAGTATTATGTTGTATATACTAGTTTGCATAGTGTAATATTTAGATTCACATGACGAGTTCCAAATCTGGCTCTCCCACTGACTGTCTATGTGACTGTGGGCAAGTCATTCATCCTCTGAGGGCCTCAGTTTCCTCCTCGGTAAAATGAGGGGATTATACTAGATGTCTCTAAAATCTCTTCCTAGGTCTACAATAATATAATCCAAGTCTAAGCCTCTTATTGCATGTATAGATGAGAAAACTGAGGGCCAAGGAAGGAAATTAACCTGCTCATGTTCTCACACACTCTTGTTAGTGAAATTCTGGTCTCCTGACTACAAGGTCTTTGTTCACCTGGCTCCCTCTTGATAAGCATTTGATAATTGATACTATTTGATAATCTTAAAACGTAAAATCCATTTTTGTTTTCTGATATCTTAGCAATTACACTGAGGGAAATAAAGATGTTGGTTGTAATTTCATTCTTTTACTACAAGAGCAGAAAATTATCTTTTTAAATTTTATTTTATTTTTTTCTCAATTATATGTACACAAAATTTTTTAGCTTAAAAAAATTTAGTTCCAATTTCTTCCCCTCCATGCCTATCTTCCCCTCTCTTTGAGAAGGCAATTTGATACAGGTGATACATGTGCAGTCATCCAAAACGTAACCACATTAGCCATGTTGCAAAAAAAACACAGACCCAAAATAATAATAATAAAGTTTAAAAAGTGTGTTTCAATCTGCATTTATTTTCCATCAGTTATTTCTCTGGAGGTAGATAGCATTTTTCACTGTAAGTCCTTCAGAATTGTGTTGGGTCATTGTATTGCTGAGAAAAGCTAAGTTATTCACAGTCGATCATCATACAGTATTGATGTTGCAGTGTACAATGTTCTCTTAGTTCTGCTCACTTAACTTTGCATCAGTTCATGTATGTCTTTCCAGGTTTTTCTGAAACCATCCCCCTCATTTCTTAGAGTACAATAGTATTCCATACAAATCATATTCAACAATTTGTTCAGACATTCTCCACTTAATGGGCATCTCCTGAATTTCCAATTCTTTGCCACCACAAAAAGAGCTGCAATAAATATTTTTGTCTTTTTCCTTTTAAAAATATCTCTTCAGGATATAGACCTAGTAGTCGTGTTGCTGGGTCAAAAGATATGCACAGTTTTATATAGTTGCAAATTGCTATCCAGAATGGTTGGATCAGTTCACAACTCCACCAAAGGAGCATTAGTGTTCCAATTTTCCCACATCTTCTCCACTATTTGTCATTTTCCATTTCTGACATTGGCCCATCTGATAGGTGTGAAGTGATACCTTAGAGTTGTTTTAATTTGTATTTCTCTAATCAATACTTATTTAGAGCACTTTTCTGTGATTGTTGATAGCTTTTATTTCTTCTTCTGAAAACTGCCTGTTCATATCCTTTGACCATTTATCAATTGGAGAATGGCTCATATTCTTACAAATTGGACTCAATTCCCTATATATATTTGAAAAATGAGGTCTTCATCAGAGAAACTTGCTATAAATCAATATTTCCCCTCAATTTCCTGCTTTCCTTCTAATCTTTGCTGCATTGGTTTTGTTTGTGCAACACTTTTTTTAATTTAATATAATCAAAATTACCCATTTTATATTATATAATGCTCTCTATCTCTTTTTTGGTCATAAATCCTTTTCTCATCCATACTCCTGACAGGTAAACTATTCCATGCTATTCCAAGCATAATTTGCTCATGATGTCACCCTTTATGTACTCATTTTGACCTCATTGGAGGTAAAAAAAAAATGGTATGATATGCCAGTCTATATCTAATTTTTGTCAGACTGCTTTCCAGTTTTTCCAGAAATTCTTGCCAAATAGTGATTTCTTGCCCCCAGATCTTGGGTCTTTGGGTTTGTCAAACACTACATTACTATGGTCATTTACTACTGTGTATTGCATGACTAACCTATTCTGCTGATCCACCACTTAATTCCTTAGCCAGTACCACCTTATTTTGACAATTACCACTTTGTAATACAGTTTGAGATCTGATACTGCTTAAGCCACCTTCCTTCACATTTTTCCCATTGATTTCCTTGATATTCTTAACCTTTACCTCTAGATTTTTGTTATTTTGTTATTATTTTGTTATTGTTTTTGTTATTGTTTTGCTAGCCCTATAAATATTTTTGGTAATTTGATTGGCATGACACTGAATAAGTAAATTATTTTAGGTAGAATTCTCATGTTAATATAATGGCTCAGTCTACTCATGAGCAATTAATTATTTTCCCAGTTGTTTGGATCTAACTTTATTTGTGTGAAAAGTGTTTTGTAATTGTGTTCATATATTTCCTGGATTTGTCTTAGCAGGTAGACTCCCAAATATTTTATATTGTCTGCTGTTACTTTATTCATTTATTCATTCATTCTTTCATCCATTTATTTTTAGTTTTTAACATTTGCTTTTATAAGATTTTGAATTCCAAATCCCACCCCCCCTTTTATCCCTCTTTCTCCTTAAGATGGCATGCAATCTGATATAGGCTATACATGTACAATTATATTAAACGTATTTCCACATTAGTCATGTTGTGAAAAAAGAATCAGAACAAAAAGGGAAAACCACTAGAAAGAAAGAGCAAAAAAAAAATAGTATGCTTTGATCTGCATTCAGACTCCATCGTTCTTTCTCTGGATTTGAATAGCATTTTCCATCATGAGTCTTTTGGAATTATCTTAGATAATTGTATTGCTGAGAAGAGCTAAGTTATTCACAGTTGATTATCATACAGTGTTGCAGTTACTGTGTACAATGTTCTCTTGGTTCTGCTCACTTCACTCATCATCTGCTCATGTAAGTCTTTCCAGGTTTTTCTGAAATCCACATGCTCATCATTTATTATATAACAATAATATTCCATTACATTCATGTACCACAACTTGTTCAGTCATTCCCCAATTTATGGGCATCCCCTCAATTTCCAATCCCTTGCCACCACAAAAACAGCTGACATAAATATTTTTGTACATAGGGTTCCTTTTCCTTTTTTATGATCTCTTTGGGATACTGACCTAGAAGTGGTATTGCTGGATCAAAGGGTATGCACAGTTTTATAGCTGTTTGGGTAGAGTTCCAAATTGCTCCCCAGAATGGTTGGATCAGTTCACAACTCCACCAACAAGGCATTAGTGTTTCAATTTTCCCACATCTCCAGCATTTCTCATTTTCCTTTTTTGTGGTGTTAGCCATTCCAATAGGTGTGATGTGGTACCTCAGAGTTAATTTTAATTTATATTTCTCTAGTCAATAGTGATTTAGATAATTTTTTCATGTAACTATAGATATCTTTAATTTCTTCATCTGAAAACCTGCAGTTACTTTAAATGGAATTTCTCCTTCCGTCTTCCTGCTAGATTTGTTGGTAATATATAGAAATTCTAATGATTTGTGGGTTTATTTTTTACCCTACAAATTTGCTGAAGTTGTTAATTGTTTCACCTACTTTTTTACTTGTTTCTCTAGAATTCTCTCAGTATACCACCATATCATCTGCAAAGAGTAATGGTTTTGTTTCTTCATTTCCTGTTCAAATTCCTTCAGTTTCTTTTTTTCTTATAGCTATAGCTAGCATTTCTAGAACATTTGAGTATTAGTGGTGATAATGGTCATCCTTGCTTTACCTCTGATCTTATTGGGAAAGCTTCTAGCTTACTCCCATTATAGATAATACTTTCTGATGGTTTTAGATAGATATTACTTATCATTTTAAGGAAAGTCTTGTTTATTCCCATGTTTTCTAGTGTTTTTAATAGGAATGAGTGGGGTCAGAAGATTTTTGAACAAGTTCAATACTATAATTTACTCAGCTACCCTTCAACCAATGAGTATTTCCTAGTTTCTAGGTTTTTTTTTTTCCATACCACAAAAAAGCTGAGATAAATGTCTTTGTAAATTGTGATGGAGTAGTGTTGTGCTACGAGAAGGAAAACCATGATTTCAAAAAGACATGGGCTTAGGGGAACTAAAGTAGAGTGAAAAGAGAAGAATTAGAACAATTATTTATACTTGCAACATTAATGTGATAAAAATGAACAACTTTAAGACTTTCATAAATGGATGAAGAATGAAATGAGTAGAATTAGAGTAATTTAGACAATGAAACTAACATTGTTAGAACAACTTTGAAAACTATAAGATCCATGTCTAATACATTATTAAAGATTCTAGGAGACTGATTATAAAACATGTAGGTGATAGATTTAGTATGCAGAATGAGACAAATACTTTTTTTAAATATAGCTAATGATTTTTTGTTTGATTATGCATATTATAAAGAATTAGGTTTTTTTCCCCCCATTGGGTGAGGTGGGAGGGAGAAAAACAGGTTTTGAGTATATTTTAAAAATAGAGAGGTGTTTATGTGGGGATGTTACAGATGTGGAATGTTAAATGCACTTTCAGATGAGGTCATTATTATTAGTTTTATGTAATTGTTTTATTTTGTTACACAGGATCTCTGAGAGAGAGAGAGAGTAATCTGTAATATTTATAGTGTAAAAATAAAATAACAATAAAACTTAAAGTAGTAGCAAACATTTATATAGCATTCACTATGTATTAGGCACTATGCTAGGCACTTTACAGTTATTATTTCATTTAATCTTCACAACAACCCTGGAAATAGGTGCTATTACTATTTTACAGATAAGGAAACTGAGGCAAAGGTTAAATGACTAAAAGATAGTGGCATAATTTGGGGGATGGGGAAGAGGGAAGGGGAAAGTTGGAATCCTGAACAATAATAGAAGATTGGCAGAAAAATATATACAGAAATTAGGGAGCTATAGATGGAAAGGAAAACTAATGATGATAATAATTGCTTGCATTTATATAGCCCTTTATGGTTACAAAACCTATTGTCTTCATTTTGTATATGAAATAAATGAACTCAGAGGTTAGCAACATTTGACTGTACCAGGTTCTCTCCAATACCATTTTGTTACATACATTTTTTTCTGAAGTTATTGCTATCATATTCCCCTAGGGTGGAGCAGAGTGGTCCTGATGTTCCATTCTATCTCCTCTTTAAAAGTTTTAAGTGACAGGATATCTCAAGTTTTATATGATCAAGTTACGTCAATTTATTAAGTTCCTACTTTGTGACAGGCACTATGTTAACCATGAGGGCAAAAAATTGCTTCTGCCCTAAAGGAGTTCACAATCTAATGGAGGACACAACATAGCAACAACTATATAAACAAAATTTGTACAAAACCAATTGAAAAACATCTCTGAGAAAAGGCCCTAGCATTAAGGGAGACTGGAAAAAGCTTCCTACAGAAGGTGGGATTTTGGCTGAGACCTAAAAGATTGGTGTCTTGTTTGAGCCAAATTTCAAAGATTCAATCCAGCAGCTCCTCCAAATAGAGCCAAGGTCAGATGAGAAGCAGCTACCAAGAAACTGTGGCTCCTTCCATGAACTCCTTATCTATTAGTATTCTTATCCTATTCACATCTTCCTAGAAAGTCTTGTTCTCTCTTTTGCCTTCTTTATTTCCTGCCTTTATTTATCTGTGAACATGCTCTAGCCCTACCCTCACCCCTCTCCTCAGTTAAAATTCAAGTTCTTTGAGAGCAGAAACTAATCCTTGTCTTTATATCCCAAAGCTTATCACAGTGCCTGGAGCATAATAATTTCTTAATAACTTTATTTCATTGAGAAGCTGCCTAATTTGGAAGAACATTTGAACAATTCTTGCATTGTCATCTGCTTTCCTAATGAATGGCCATTGGAGTTATTTTTTTTTCCTACCTAGATGGCTGAGGCTGGTCATTTCCAACCATCTGAGGCTTGGGCAATGGTTTGGATGTGTGGGGTGGGTGTCAGTCAACAAGAATTAGGCTTTGTTACATGCAGGGAACCATGCTAAGCTAAGAAACAAAGGCAAAAGAAACAAACAAAAACCAGTGAATATAAGATGAGTGGAAAAATTGCACCAAGGTTCAGAAAAGAAGGCTACTGATTCCTAAACCCATTTGTATGTGAGCTTAGCATGGTGCCTGGCACATGGTAAGTGCTATATAAATGCTTATTGTATTCCTCTCACCCCTTTGACTTTCTGCTCTTTGTTTAAACTAGGATTGCCCTAGAAGACATAACCATTTTTGGATCATAGGACACGTAGTTCATTTCCCAACTAGTTGCACTACTTTGGGACTTCTCTGACTTTTTTGCCCTGCCCCTGGTCTCCCATCATTGGAAAACTCATCATCCTGCAAGATTGAAGTAATCTTAGTACTTATACTTCATTACTACCTATGGCCCCACTGGAGGGTGGAGCCAGGATTTCCAAAGCCTCCATTTTAGGAGAGAGCTCAGGACAGACATCTCATTGCCCACTGCACTACTCTGGGACTTCTCTGACTTCATCCTACTCTCAAGTCAGAAAACCTCTCCCCATTTCCAGTTTTCTTCCCTTTCCTCTCCCTCCGTAGTAGCACTTAATAAATGCTTAATGACTATCGAAAAAGACTTTGGAGATCATCTCTACTCTGACTCCTTCATGTTATATATATAAGGAAATCAGAGCCCAGAAAAAATAAGGTCAATTGCCCAAGGTCATATAGTTAAGCAGAAAAATATTTGCTTTTGCACCCAAGACTTAAGCCAATAAATTTACTGCTTTTTCCATGATACCATGGGCATTTGCCCACTGTTGACACCAGATGGGAACACAAATCCCACAACTTTTAAGCTAAGGAGAATAGATGGGCAAAACCAAATATTTCACTCAGTTCCATCAGATCTTGCCATTTATGGAGACATCATCTTGATGAATCTCCACATGATAGCAACATCTGCACAATGTTAATCCAATACATTTGGTCAAAGGAGTAGAAGGATCAGCTTCTTGGTGTCATTGGGGTCAAATCATCTGGTTGACTTTCTGAGTGGGTTCTGGTGTGGTACAATATTGGCAACTATCATCTGAATTCTTTCCCTTCTGTTTTTTTCCCCTGTAAGCTTGTAAAACATTTGTCTTTCTAGAAAATGCAGTTCATTGTTGTTGTGTGTTGTTTGTCATTCATTCTCAAAGAGGACCAATGACATCAGGAAGGTGATGTCTTGACTTGCAAATGAATTGGATTTAAGTGAGGGAGGGCTATGCAAAGTTACCAACCTCACTTTCTCCCCTGGAACCACCTGGGTCCAGTGGCCAGATATAGATCAGGAGGACTGGAGATGGCCCCTCAGAAAATGAAATTCAGTGTTCAGGCCAAAGAGTTAAATGTCATTTGTTTCAGACTTCCTGGTTTTCACAGAATTATTATTAACAGGCCTCCAAAATAGGCAATCCATTAGACAGGAGAGATTTCTGATTCAGCATCCACAAGTCCAATGCCAGTTGTAAAACTGACTTGTATTTTGAAGTCCTTATGCTCACCCTCACCCCCACAATCTATTCACCTGTTCTATCTTAGTGGCATGCCTTTAGTCCTAGGTATGCATATGGCTCATTGTCTTCACACATTTTATATATAGCATGAGAAATATGCGGGAGACTTTGGCACAATGGGAGTTGATCATATGGAATAAAAATCAGTAATTGTTCCAAACCAGTGCACAGGCAGAGGTAGCGCCTTCCTCCCACGCATATCCACCCACACAAACTCCCGAGTCAAAGAGCTCCAGTGGGCTGAGGCTGTTGCTGGACTGCGTTCATTGAGTTTCCTTTTGCTTAATGGGGAAGCCCTCAAAGATTGTCCGTGTGGGGCAGTTGGACTGCTTTTTTTGAGCCCCATGCTCTCCTTTCTCTCCCTTACCTCTGCTGCCCAAAGAGGCCCAGGACTTAAACAGAATGTTAGGCCTAGAAGGCTGCCTGGAGAATGACCTAGTCTGATCCCTCACTGTTCAGATAAGGAATCTGGTCCAAAAAAGTGAATTATTTTTTCCTAGAGTCCTGTAGCTGGCTAGTGGCAGAGGTAGAAAATGATTACTGATTTCCCTCTCCAGTTGGTGTTTTCTTTACCTCATCATACTATCAGACCTCAGAGGTCTATTTCTAGCACATTAGGTTTTTACCCACAGTCACTGAGAAACTGGGGAAACTTCCATCATCATTTTGGGCAAAATGTTCCAAAGGGGGTCAAGTTAAATCAAACCAACATGAGGTCAAGCGTGAGGCTGGTACTTACCACTTCCCATACTAATTTTGGTGTTGTGTTAAAGACCTCATGGGGATAGTCTGACAAATGAATTCCTTTTCTTACTGCTGGCAGAACGCCTTGGGATATATTCTTGAAAGAACACACCTCTATATACCCCAAATTCCCTCCCACAACGGATTATAGTCTGGTAGAAAGTGGACTGGAATCCACAAAGTCCTGAGTTCAAACCCACTCCCCTCTGCACTAACTCTTTGTGACCTTGGACATATTACTTAAACTACCTCAGCCTCAGTTTCCTTATCAATGATATGGGTATAAATAAATACCTACTGTAAAGGATCGTTGCAAAGATCAAATGAGATGATATATGTAAAAAAACACTCTGTAAAACTTAAAAGCTAAATATAGATGTCAGCTATTTGGAATTGGCTTCTTTCTTAGGCATTCATTCATTGTAAAGGCAATCCTAAAATGTCCAGCCCACAGTCTTACCAAGAAGCCTACTAGCTTCATTCTTATCCCTCCCTATGTCTCTAATCATTTCTGCCTACCCACAGGACCCTTCCAAATCCTCCTAGCAGATAGAACACCAATCCTGTACTTTTGCTCCCTGAACTAATATCCTCAGCTACAATTATTGTATGAATAATTCTATAGTTGTTACACTAGCATACCTGAAACCCTGTAACTAAGTGCTGGAGAGGGACCAAAACAAGAGAATTAATTTTCTAAAGAGGACCGCTTAAAATTATAGGTATTCCAAATCCTTCTTACTCAGCTAAGGGTCACTAGCCCTGATTAGAAACCATAATAGGGTGATGAAAAACAGGATGGTGAGCATCCAGTAGAAATTATCATTGTTGTTGTTCACTTGTTTCAGTCATGTCCAACTCTTCATGACTACATTTGGGGTTTTCTTGGCAGACACTGAAGTGGTTTGCCATTTCCTTCTCTAGCTCATTTTATAAATGAGGAAACTGAGACAAACAGGATTAAATGACTTGCCCAGCTAGCAAGTGTCTGAAATCAGATTTGACCTCATGAAGATGAGTTTTTGTGATTTCTAGCCCAGTGCTGTATCTACTGCATGCCCTCCTCCAGGAGAAATAGCTTGTAATATAGTCATTAATACTTTCCATAGCCTTAACTGAATGATAAAAGATTTGATGTTAATAATAAGTAGCACTTATATGATACTTTAAGGCTCACAAATTAGTTTACATACATTCTCATTTGATCCTCACAGGAACTCTGTGAGGTAGGTGTTATTATTATCCGTATTTTACAGATGAAGACACAGACTGAGAGAGGGTCACATAGCTAGTAAGTACCTGAGGAAGGATTCTAACAGATCTTCCTATCTACTGCACTGCCTGGTTTATGAAGACACAGAAATGAGTCAAATACACATATTGCACAGAAACAGGTTTGTTTTTCTAGCTTACTGCTACATCTGGGCTATACCTGAAGAGCCCTGGTTACCGAATGTCTGCTGAACAGCCTCAGTTCCCTTGACAGGAAAAGTGAAAACACCGAGGATGTGATTACTCATGAACCTCTTCAATAGATGTCTCACTTGATACACTTAGGAAGATCAATGACACCCTTTAGTCTGCATAGAAGCTTTACAATTTGCAAAGAATAAAACTGTTGCAGTTACCATTGACCAGCTTTAATGGATTGTAGAGAAGCTACACTTGCTAACTGGTACAGTAAATCTTGGCTGAAGGCTGGCTCCAAAAGCACTTGTGAATGAGGTAGAGAGCCATAAGAGTAGCTCTCAGATGGGGAGTCCAATCACTGATGATAATCACATGACCTTATGGGAGAGTTTATGTGGTGGCACCCAAGCAAAGAGCCATTTGCTGTAGTTAGCTGTTTCCATCATTAGGCAAAATGCCAGGAGTTTGAGAGGTGGATAAAGAAGGAAGATCAGTGAAAGGAATGCCTACCTAGGAAAGTGTTAAGTGAGAATAAGCAAAATTACCCAAGATACTACTTCTCCATTTCACTATAGCATCTCAAAAATAAGAGCTAAGCCTTCTTGCCCATCTATATATTTCATGCATTGACAATAGACTATAGAACTGAAAAGAAAATAGTTGTATGCCTGATTTTCTGAAAATATGCAGAAGCCTACTGATTATGATTCCCTGAACCTACTTAAGGGCATCCAAGAAGTAGACGGGTCAGTATTAGTCAGTTTGGAGGTTGAAACATGACCTAGATGTGGCAAAAAAAAAAAAAAGGATGATGGAGAACTGTTGCTTGGATTGAATTCTTTGGAGTTTATGAGTTTAATGTGGAATAGGAGAAGTGAGTCAATGGTTTTATATGAGGAGTACATTGTACAGCATGGATAGAATGTGGGATCTGGGAAAGTGATTGAAGAAAAAGAGAGAGAGAAATAGAAAAAGAGAGAGAGAAAGAAAGAGAAAGAGAGAGAGAGAGAGAGAGAGAGAGAGAGAGAGAGAGAGAGAGAGAGTGAGAGAGAGAGAGCAAGCATGCTCTAACTCTTCTACATTTGTAAGGGACTTTTAGTAATGAGTTACCAGAGCAAGCAGAGCTACAGAATATCAGCCAAGCATTGGGCTCAGCTTTGGGAGAACTAAATGTATGGGTAATATGATGACCTGTATTCTAGTGTCCCTCTGTTCCCCTACCCCAATTATGCTAACAGAGAAAAACAATGTTTAGAGCATGTTAATCACATTTAGTTTCATACCATTCATTGGGATGAAATATTTCTGCACTATTCTTAGGTGATTTGAGGAAGTGAAATTAGAATTTTTCTTTTAATGGAATTTACAAGGAGGCAAAATTAGCCTTGCTGCAAGGGGAAATTTCCAGACAAATCTTAACTATTGAAAATTCAGTACTTATTCTTTGCTTAGATTTGGGGATTACTTCTAGGTAGGCAGATAACAAGCATTTATTAAGTGTTAGGCTCTGTGCTAAACTCAAGGGATACAAATAGAAACAAAAGGAGAAACAGCCCTGCCCTCAAGGAACTCACATTCTAATTGTTGTTGTTGAGTCTTTTTGGTTGTGTCCAACTTTTGTGACCCCATTTGGGGTTTTCTTGGCAAAGATACTAAAGTGGTTTGCCCTTTCCTTCTCTGGCACATTTTGCACATGAGGAACTGAAGCAAACAGGGCTAAGTAACTTGTCCAGGGTTACACAGATAGTAAGTGTCTGAGGCTGGATTTGAACTCCTGACTCCAGGGCTAACATGCTATCTACTGTGCCATCTCACTGACCTACATTCTAAAGGGGAAGACAATGCACAAAAGGGATCTGAAAAGTGGGTAGTGACTTATCAAAAAGTGGATGTGCCTTCTCTCTTACTACAGTATGTTTGCTTAAGAAAAGTTTTGGAGCATTGTCTAATCCCTCAGATTCACCATATTGTATAGACCCAGAAGGCAACAAAATGGCTATTTATTCTAGACTCTCTGTTTCAGATGAAGAAACTAAGACCCAGAGATGTTAAGTGACTCATCCAAGGTCATAGATAGTAATGACTGCGGCAAGTTTTAAATGGAAATCTTCCAATTTCAAAGCCACTGAGCTTCTTAATCAAGTGCTACCTGTTTTGACAAGCCTTCCCAGATCTTCAAACAGATGTGATTTCTCTGTCTTCCTAAATATTTTGTTTCTACCTCTCCTATGGTGTTATGCATAGTCTGTCTTGTGTTTTTCTTTTCTTTTACAGATTTTCTGTTTAACATTGCCTAGGATTCCCTCTATATCCCTAATCCTTCTCTTCCCAGAGAGCCATCTCTTCTAACATAATTTTTAAAGAGAATTAAAAATGAGTAATAATCAATAAATACTTTGACAAAAACTGTTACATACAATGTTGAATTCTCCTGAACCAAGACCCCACATCCCTCATCTACTTCTTCAAAGGAGCATGGTTAAATCAAGTCAACAAACATTTATTAAGCACTTCATTTGTGTCAGGCACTGTGCTAAATGTTTGTGATATGAAGAAAATTTAAAAAAAGCCTCTGCTCTCATGGAGTTCACAGTCTAATGGGGGAGATAAAACGTTAACAACTATCTGGAAGCAAAATCTATGCAAGACAAATTAGCAATTATTTCAGAGATAAGGCAGTAGAATTAAAGCAAGCCAGTAAAGACTTCTTGCTAAAGTTGGGCCTCTTCATATTTCTGTGAGGCAGAGATAGTTCTTTCTAGGTCTACAACATCTATTTTCAACTTTTTGGTTGTTCTGTTTACATTGTTATAGTCCTTGTGTATATTGTTTTCCTGGCCTCAGTTTATATCAGTTTATGTAAATTTTTCTGTGGTCCTTGTATTAATATTTGTAGTTTGTTACAGCACTATAATATTCCATTAGATTTATGCACTAACATTTGTTTAGCTATTCCCCCAACAGATCGACATCTACTTTGTTTACAATTCTCTACATTGAAAAGGGCTGCTAAAATATTTTGTTGGGTTTTTTAATGAAGAATTTTTTCCTGTCAAATCTTTTGACTAATAGGAAATGTCTTTTGTATGTGGAACATGGTGTAAGATGTTGGTGTAAGCTAATTTCTATCCTGCTGCTTCCCAGTCTTCCGAGAAGTTCTTATCAAAAAGGTAATGTTTTCTTAGGTGATTTATGTTTTAGTTTCATTGAACACTGGGTTATGAGCTCATTATTTATCAAGTCTAGGAAGGGATGACATAAATGAAGGAATCACTCATTCAGCAAATATTTACTCATTACCTTCTAGGCACAAGGTCTTGTGCTAATAAGCACAATAGGGAATATACACATGTATAAGACAGTGTCTGCTTTTGAAAAGCATGTAGTCTGAAAAGAAAGATTACAAAAACATCAAATACACAAATACAATATTGGGACTTTATGCATGTATTCCATTGCATTTTACATCATAGTTATTGTCTGTACTTTATCTTCTCTGATACGTTGCTTCTGTTTTTTTCTATTTTTAACTAGTACCTAATTGTTTTAATGATTTTTTACTTTGTAATATATTTTGGAGCTTGAAAGTGATAGTCTCCCTTCATTCCTTTTTTTTTCATTATTTCCTTTGATATTCTATCTTCCAAATTATTTTTATTGTCATTGAGTTTTGTAAAATATTTTGTTGGTAGTTTGGTATAACATTAGACAGGTAAATTAGCTTTGGTAGCATTACCCTTTTTCATTATATTGGACAGACCAAACATGAGCATTGAATATTCCTCCAGCTACTTAAATTGTTATTTATGGGGCATTTTGTAATTTAATCTATACAAATGCTTTGGTAGATTGATCCACAAATAGTTTATGCATTTTGTAGTTACTTGAAATGAGATTACCAAATTTTGTTATTATTATATAGAAATGCTACGGATTTTTTTGTTTCGTTTTGTAGCCTGTAACTTTGCTGAAACCATTGTCTCAGTTTCTTTGCTTATTCCATAGGATTTTTAAAATAAGCTACTATGTAATCAGTACTTAGGGACAGTTTTATGATATCTTTGATTATCTTCACACTCAATTCCTTTCTCTTATCTTTTTGCTTTTGTAGCCTTTCTAGAACTAGCTAAAATAATGAGAAAATTAGGCATCCTTGCTTTACACCTATATTTATTGGAAAGCTTCTAGTGTATCCTCATTGCAAATGAAGCTCACTTGTGGTTTTAGGTAGATACTTTTGATCTATCATCACCATCGTTATTGTTATAATTATTGTTGTCATTGTTTTCCTAATGCTAAACCCTTGTTACATTCCCAATATAAATTCAATTGGGTAATAATGAATGATTTCTTAGATTGCCTTGCATTTTTCACTTTAATTCAATGTACATGTCTTCAACACCTAATATGTACAGACTATGGTGCTACACACTGTAGGGTATACAAAGATAAATAAGCACCACAAGGTGATTATTTCTGAAACATAGCAAGGAAGATGAAACACAGACACAAGTAATTATAAAATAGAATGGAAGAAAGGGATAAAAGGCTCAATTTGTATTGGTGTTATTGATGTTTTTGTCCTCTCTTCTTTGAGATTAAATGCTCTTTGAGGGCAATGTGTCTTTTAAATGTTTGTATTCCCCACCATGCTTAGCATAGGACCTGGTGCCTAGCAGGTGCTCAATAAATGTTTGTAAAAAGAATGATTCTTTCATTCATGTCACCTCTTCCTAGATTCCATTATTCATTTCCAGTAAAAAAAAATACAATACATTTTGGTAGCCTTATAAATTAGGATAATTTCTTCCTTATTAACATGCCTTCTTTTCCCCCCACTTCGTTTTGGCTGAACATTTTAATGAGAGTACCCCAGCACTGCTCTCCAGTTGAAATGATGACAGTTTGACATGGAGGCTCTTCATGCTGTAAAAAATAAATCCCCAACTGAAAATACATTCTGGGGTCAGGAAATGTTAAGTTTAGCAGTGAATACTAAGTTGCCAAGTTTTAATAAGGCACATCCTGGAGTCCAGAGCTTGGAACAGAAATGGCAACAATGAAATAGTAATGTTAACCTAGTGGTCAAATAGGATCCTCATTCCTTTGCACTCATTTATAATTGGCATCTAATATAATGCAGTCTGCTCATCATGGAGCCTACTATGTTAGTGTTAGCCTTTCTCTCCAAATTGACAGAATGGAGTCCGTATAAGTGACTGGTGTCTGGGAAAGGCCTGATGTGTCTACTAGAGGAAGGACTGACCTAAAGGCTAAAAGTGTGGTACCAGGTTTTTACTGTTTATTACTAATGGGGAATAGGCTTTGACCCACAGAATTGACAAAGCTTTATGGTATTAAATAATAACTGGGTTTTAAGGTGCTATAATTTTGTGAACAAAAAGGGGCCACATAGGAGTGAAGGCTGCTTTATATTTGCATTTTGTTTAATGGGTTGCCATGACCAAAGAATTCATCACCTTGTATCAGAATACCGATAATGAGCCTCTGCATACTTAGCTAGGCTGGTCTTTATTTCATGTTGTCTGAAGCTAGGGCTGTTCTCAAAGCCTTTCATTAAATTGTGAGCTCCTTAAAGCAGGAAATGTTTTTGCCTTTCTTTGTGTCCTCGATGCTTAGCATAGTTCCTAGTACATAGTAGATGCTTAATACATGCACCCTGACCTGACTTTCCAGCAAGGTGGCATAACCTTTGACAATCAAGGGTCACTTCAATTTCATAATGAGGCATCAATATAAGACTTTTGTGACTCCACTTGACAAAGGGATTTACTGAAAGATTATTTTCTATTTCAAGCCTTGCAGTGAATCATTTAACACACAATTCAGTTTTTTAAAAATGGATTTATATACAACTCCTCAGAAACACATCTGTCATATAATTCAAGACACACATATCAGGGCAAAACACTGTTCAGTGCTTGAATGTGATAGATGATTCAATCTTTAAAGCAGGGATTTTTCCAGTCAGTGGGTAATAAGATGGCAATTTCTAGGTTCTATCAGTTTCACAAAATACTGAGTAAAGCATACCACATGTCAAAAGAGAATTAGCTCTAGTTCCTAGAGGTTATGAGAACAAAGAAAGGACCAGAAATAAAGTCACAGGCAGTGATTCTGTATTTGTCCCAAAATTGTGCAACTCTCTGGGTCCTGTGATTTCTTTGAATCTTTGGGGTTGCAGGGCACTGTACTAAGCTCTAGGAGTACAAAGAAAGGCAAAAACCAGTCCCTGCTGTCAAGGAACTCACTGTCTAAGGGGCTGACAACGTGAAAACAATATGTACAAATGAGATAGATACAGGATAAGTTGGAGATAGTCAACAAAGGAAGGGCACTAACATTAAGAAAGTACTAAGAAAGGCTTCCTGTAGAAGGTGGGCTTTTATCTGTGATCTGAACAAAGTCAGGGAAGCCAGGAAATGGAGAACACTCCAAGTAATGGGTAAGCACTCCGAGCCACTGAAAAATGAATATGCAGTCAGGAGATGGAGTGCCATGTGCCCACTTCTCTGGATATTGTGTTAAAGAGTAAACATAGCATCTTTTGATAATACTCTCCAGTAAGAGTCGACTTAGACTGGAGCCAGGTTTGGGATTCATTGGTAATTTCTATTCTTCCTCAGAAACTGATCAGCTCTATCTAGTTCCCTACAGTTCTTCTCTGTTGACCAAAAACAAAAACATAGATCCCTCTCGCATAGAGTCCATACTCTGCTAGGACTCACAGGTAGGGACTAGCTTTATGGATCCAGACCTGAGTGGGTAGGTTTCAAGGAAGACATATCGACTCACATAATCAAATAAGAGAAGGTAGAATCCCATCATTACCAGTGAGAAATTTCCCCAGGTCATATGTTCCTGTGTGAGTTCTAAATGGTGAGCACAGAAATTATATTAAACAATAATTTTCCTCATTAAAGCATCAGGAATGGGACTTTAGTGTCAAAGCACGCTTGCCTTTTCTTATAGATCTTATCACTCACTACTCTTATTGAGAAAGAGGCTGTCAGCTGAGGAAAATCAATCTTACCTTCATGTCAATAGCTGTCATTTCCCCTTGTCCAGTGATTACACATTTATACTTTTCCCTGTCTGGATACTTTGGGGAGTTATTAGCTAGGTGAACTTTGGCAAGTAATATAACTTTTCTCACCCCAATTTCCTTACCTCCAAGCTGAGGACATTGGACTAGATCAACCAGAACCATATTCCTTTCATTTTTGAGCATTATGACAGTCCTGTCCCTTATATGTTCTTGTATGTGGGCATGATTTTTTTACTTTACAACCATCTGTGCTGGTGTGTATGAGGGAGAAGATAATAGGAGAGGGGACAGATGTCAGCCATACATGGTTGATAGATGTAGAGCATAAGGAACTTCAATTGAATCCCCTCTCCTGAGAAGTAAATAACAACAAGAGACCATTCAAGCCAGCAGATAGCACATCTGGTTTAAAGGAAGCAATGACTTGGATTATATCTTTCTTTCTACCCTCCCTCCATATAGCATAATCCTTTGCCATCATCAGGAACTTTCCTGTGATCTTGGGGAGAAAAAAAGCATTATCACAACTCCTCCTTCCCTTGTGTATGACAATCAAGCCTCCAGGTGTGTTTCTTCCCTGAATGTGACAAACGTATTTCAGTGCTGAAAGAAAGTATTTTTTTTCCATATAGAAATTGTTGAATTACTCACATTATGCCTTACTCTTCACAACAAACTCCAAGTGTGTTAATACACCTGTCTTCCTTCGATACCCATGTAATAATGAGATACCTGAACTTAGAAAAAAGGTCATAGGAAAGAGAAAACATCCTCTGGCCAGTGACCTTGTGTGCATTATGGTTTTTTTTCCTGTCTCATAAACAACTCTACCATTGACTAAAGTCAATTGCTTGGCTGACCATACAAAAGCATTGAAAACTCACTTCTCCCCTGGTTGGAAATATTTTCATTGACCAGGCTTTGCATAGCTCTGTTGTACATTTGTCTTGGTCTGCTTGATATAAAAAATATATGAATACATGTCTTAAGCAGTCGACTGTATTACTAATTATTATTTGCCTTCCATAAGGGCAAGGGCTATGTCATTTATTTATTTTTATCTATCTTTACGAGTAACTTTTCCAAACACAGTGAACTTATTTATCAAGTTGTGTGATTTTTCTAGCTTCTCTCAACAAAAAAATATAGCATCAAATAATAATGAGACCAAGAAAGATTACATTATGACCCTTCTGGGTTTAGGTTCAGTATCTATCACTATATACTATGCTGTAGGAATATCGCTGACATTTATGTCAAAGGTTGATTGGAAAGAAAGAAAACTTGAGGCAAGGAGAACAAGTAGGAAACTGTTGCCATAGTTTAGATAAGAGATACCTAGAGTCATTAGGGTGGTTGACTATGTGAAGAGAGAGATGGGAATGACAGGTGTGAGAGACGTTTTGGAGGCAGAAGCAATAATAGTCACTGAGTGATTGGACACCAGTGCTGCTGATGTTAAGTGTAAAGGTCATAAGACTATAGATTCAGAGCTGGAAGAGACCAAAGCATCAAGTCAAGAAGCATTTATTAAGCACTTACTGTATGCTGAGTAATAAGCTCTGAGAATAGAAATATAAGCAGAAAGAGAGGTCCTGCCTTCCAGCAGCTTATATTCTAATGGAGAAAGATAACACATAAAAGGAAGCTAGCAGGGGTTAGGGGTACTCTATTGGAGTGTGGCAGAAAAAGTCCAGAGAACCAAATGTCCAGCCTGGACTGCACTGAAGACATGGATGACCTAAGCATCTTCCTTAAAAATGAAGATTCCAGGAAGAAACAGCCAATCAGAGGAAGAGGCCTGAGGGTGGAAACTACTTCTAATGTGGGAATTCTAGGAGTAATGAACTTTGAAGGTGCAGAAATTTTTGTGACATCATAAAGAAAGCCTTGAGGATCAGGAGCATAGCCTGGAGAGAAATGTAGAGGTCATCCAGTCCAATTTCCTTATTTTATAAATGAGAAAACTGAGGCCCAGAAAGTTTAAATGACTCCCACAAGAGCACAAAGGTAGTAAATGACAGAATCATGGTTCAAACCCACGTCTCCTGACTCTAAATGTAGTGACCTTTCTATTGTCTGTGTCATGTTGCTCTGAAGAAAATAAGGGGAAAAAAAGTGTAGCTACCAACCTTGCAACAAACCTGTGGAGTAATGGCTTATTTGTTTGTCTTTAAATAAAAAGCTGGTGCCAACTTGTTTTCTTATCACTAATTTTTATAGGAATTTCAATTCATAAATTCAATTCATAAAAATCTCTGGTTAATTGGGAATTTAAGTCAATTAGATTTCAAATAATTAAGGCTAAAATTTATAAATTCACTTTCAAAGTCTAAAAATTCTCTGGACATAGCAATATGTAGAAATGTTGATCAAATGCCTGATAAATGCCTTTCGTGAGTAGGTAATACAGTGTTTATTACCAGGTCCACTGGTGCTTTCTGCCTGCCATCACTTCTTGGGAAATAGAATGGTGGAGTAGGACCATTGCTAGATTTACTCAAGAAACCTGGGTTCTAATCCTACCTCCTACACTTGGTAGTTGTGTGATAGCGGGTAAATTTCTTCTCCTCTGTGAGCCTCAGTTAGTAGAATGAGGAAGTTGGTCTGAATGACCTCCAAGGTCCTATCAAGCTCTAAATCTATTCTATGTAACCACTTCTAAGTCTGTTTCCTCAACTCAAAAAATGAAGATTTTTATCTACCACAAACAGTCTTGTGAAAAGGTAATATATAGATAAATGGTACACTGGAAAGAACAATGGCTATGGAGTTAGAGGACCTGAGTTCAAATCTTGTCTTTGGCGTTCACTGCCTGTGGGACTGTGGACAAGTCACTGAGTGCTGTGCAGATGTCATTGGTCATGTTTGAGAATAAAGGATGAACCGCACCAAGAAAAACTACACGAAGTGCTGGAAAGAGTATTGGGCTTAGAGTCAGGAAGACCTGAGACTGAATCCTGTCTCAGAAGCTTAATAGCTGCATGATTCTGGGCAAGTCAGTTAACTTCTTTCGTCCTCATTCTTCTTATCTCTATAATGAAGATAACAATAGCACCTTTTGTTTTATTTGGTAACATGTCAAGCACTTTGCAAACCTTAAAGCAATATATAAATGCTAGTTATCATTATTACCATTATCATTACATTAGATCAAAAATCCACTTGTCTTCAAAGGAGCTTTTCCAAAATGATAAATTTATAACCAGGTTTTGGTAGTTTGGATTCTAACGGTGCTGTGGAAATGGTAATTTGCTAAAAGTCTCCTATGGATGTGAAAATATTGAAATACTAACACACACTCATACACACACACACATACACACACACACACACACACACACACACACTATCACCACCATGTAGTAATGGTATTTGAGGTAATGGGACCTCAAACAAAACCTCAAATTACACCCTGCTTTGATGCTTCTCTTTCTCCAAAGTAAATTCTCCTCCCTCAGAGTTCCCTGTTCAAACCATAATGAGGGTTACAAGAGTAAGAATGTTATTGGTGGAATTCAGAGGAATAGAAGTTTGTTATACTTGGAGTCAGAATGACCTGAGTTCAAATCCTGCCTCAGCTATTTACTAGCTGTGTGACTCTGCCCAAGTCATTTAAACTTTAACAGCCTCAGTTTCCTCATCTTTAAATGAAGAGAACTAATAGGACCTACCCCACAGTATTATTGCGAGAATGAAATGAAAAAAAAATATAAGTGTTTTGCAAACCTTAAAATACTTTATAAATGCTAGTTATTATTATTATTATTAATGGCCCATAGTTTCAGTTTTTTCAACTGTAAAATTAGGATGTTACATTAGATGGCCTCTAATTTTCCTTGTAGCTCTGTATCTCTGATTGTATTAAATTGAATTCCTTTGGCTATAAGCAGTATCTGTTTAGATTAAAATCAGCATTGGTTTGAAAGTAGGAGGCAGAGAAAGAAGTGGGGTATTATTCAATCAGCAAGCATTTATTGAGTATTTACACAACTCAGTCAGATAGATCCCTAAGTTTAAACCTAGAACCCAGAAATGCCTAAAAATCGGAGTACCCAGGGATTCTTGGAATGCCTTCAGCGTTGATCTGAAGATTCCAGGAAAAGAAAAGTAACAGCTGTGTATTTCCATCCACTGAGCCTAGAGCTTCACTATAGCTAAATGGCATTTAGTTCACCCAACCGACAGAGACAGCACATCCAGAGCCCCAAAGATTATTTGTGGGCGAGGGGTGGATAGAGGGCAGGGTAATGCAATACCAGAGCTGTACTTCTATTTCCATTGTATATATACTGAGCTTATGGCTGCAATGTACCTAATCCTGTTATGCAGGAGTTGTTAAATGCTGGTACCAGATCTCAGAGTAGGCTTTGAAAAAGAGAAGTTCATTTCCCTCTGAAATGGTTTACAGGAGGTTTAAGGAAATCCTACTCAAAGACAAAGGTATGAAGAAGAAGCTTCTATATGCTTCACCAAATCTTATCCAGGAATGGTGAATTCATCCGCCATCTTTTCTGAATCCTGGATGGTCCTCAAAAGGTCCTTCTGTGATGTATCATTTTTGTGTCATGGAGGGGACCTAGTATTCTGTGCTGGTGAGACATAGGCTTTGGCAGGTCCTACCAAACTGGAAAAGCTTTTACACATATGGTCTCCATGATTTCATCTGAGAACCAACCTAGCTAATTCAGTTTTGAGAACCTCATCCCCAGGTTGGCTGCAGGGTAATGAATGTTTTGGCCTCAGCTCTTCCCAGATGGTTCTGGGCTTGAAGACAGAGCTCTGGGCTCTGACACTAGCTGTGCGATCAAAGGCAAGTCTCCTTAATTCATTTTAACAAGCAGTTATTGAACATTTGCTATATGCTAGATACTGGATATACAAAGACAAAAATGAACTAATCTTGGCTATTCTATTCATGTAGGGGGACAACATATGTACAAGAAAAGAAATGCAAAATATGTGCAAAATAGCTACAAAGTGATTTCAGTAGGGAGCACTAACAACTAGGGGGAGAAGGAAAGGACTTTCCCAGGAGGCAGTACTTGAGCCATTGAAGGGAACAAAATTCCAAAAGGCAGAGAAAAAAAGAAGAGCATTCCAGGCATGGGAGAAAACCTGTCCAAAGGCATGGGGGTAGGAGAGGGAAATTCCACATATAGGAAGTACCAAGTACTCCAATTTGACTGGAACTTGGGTTCTTGAGAGGAAATAATTAGTCTAAGAAAACAGGTTGGAGCTAGGTTGTCAAAGACTCTATAGTCAAACGTAGTAGTTTGCAATTTATCCCCAAGGTGATGGGGAGCCACGGACACTTCTTGAACAGGGGAGTGAAGTGTTTAGGATTGTGCTTTAGAAATATCAATTTGGCAGCTATTACAATTTTCCATGTAAGAGGGGACGAGGACCTGAATTAGGGTGGTGACTGTGTGGGAGGAGAGATGGGGTAGAATGCAAGAGATGTTGTGGAGGGAGAAATAACAGTACTTGACAATTGACTGGATATGGGTGGTGAGAGAGAGTGATGAATCTGAACATCTCAGTTCAGTTTCCTTAGTTTTAAAATGGAAATAATACCTGTAGCCCCTACCTCACAAAGGTGAGGCGAATGAGATCAAGTACTGTGCAACCTTTGTTGTTGTTGTTGTTGTTGTTTTGGGGTGAGGCAATTGGGGTTAAGTGACTTGCCAAGGGTCACCAGCTAGTAAGTATCAAGTGTCTGAGGCCAGATTTGAAATCAGGTTCTCCTGACTCCAAGGCCAGAGCTCTATCCACTGTACCACCTTGCTGCCCCTGCGAAAACTTTAAAGTACTAAATAGAAGCCACTGTTATCTTTATTATCACCATTACTAAAGATAACTAACAATACAGAGTTACATGTGCTAAGTGTGTGTTACAGTTAAGAGTGCTCCAGATATGCAGAGAAGAAAGAAATGATGCACATTACCGGGTCTCAGGAGACCTGGAAGGAATGAAGAGCTAACCTCCTGACCATGAGAGCTCCATATGTGTCGTATATAGACATAACCACATGAAAAATATCCACTTTTTTTTAGAGGGAAATTATTAGGTGGGACATAGCAGAAGCAAGAAAACTGTGATTCTATACTGACTGGATTTTGGTCATAAAAATCCAAGAGAGTTTACCCTTTATAATTCAATTTCATTAAAGACCAAGGCCATGATATAGGAGAAAGAGAATAGGATTTGGAGTCAGAGAGCCTGGGTTTGAATCCCACCTGGTTCTGCAGTTTTCCTCATAGCTTCCTCAGGTAAAATGAAGGGATTGGCCAAAATGACCCCCTAAGGTCCCTTCCAGCTCTATGATGATGCTTCAGACACTAGTTGAGGCCAGTGATGTGTGTGATCCAGTATGATAAGCCCAGTTTTTCAAGTCAACAAAGGCTTTTAGGTTACATGAAGCCAACAAGGGCCATGTTCTTCATGTGTAGAAGCTTTCTTTTTCCAGACATAAAGGAAGAAGTTCATTCTCCTATAGGAGTTCTAGTAACTGAATCAATCTTTCCCTAAAGCTGTCTCTTTTGAGAACATCTCAAAGTGAGTGGTCATCCCCATTGTTGCTTATCTATGGTTAGAAGGCTAAGATCACTGATGCCATTTGTTTCTGCTACAATCGTCACTAGGGGCACCTATGTTGATCTTCAGCCCTGTGATGCTGCACACTCATTTCCTTTTCTTTCTGTGGAGAGATGAATATTGAAGAGCATAGGGCACATTATATAATCCACAGAGCTTTCACACAATAGATAGAAATGAGCTCCATAACCACATGAACAAGAAATCTGTGTGTTTGATGCTGAAGAGAAAATAGTCAGATCAACTTGCTCATTAACCCTAGCTGCTGTGTGTTGTGGTGGGAGTGGGGGGAATGAGGGGTGGAGGTGGAGCATTTCACAATTGCCGTCCCAGGAGATATGTTTTACAGCCCAGGCAATCATTAAGATTTCAGATGAAAAGCATTTTACGCATGCAGAATTACATAGCCCCACCTCCAACACACATATATGCCCAACACTCTACTCCTTTTGATCTAAGTTTCCAAAAAGCAGCATTATTTGAGTTCATCTGAGTAGTGGGTAGCCCGAGTATTGCTCCCTAGAAGATGAATGGCCAGATTTTTTTTTTCTGGCCGGTGAGGATAAGGAGTCTCTGGAATCCTACCCTCTCGAAGCAACTCATCCATTAAGGGACCTGAGGTTTTGCTCTCCCCAGCTCGGCTCAGCAAGAGAAGGAAGAGCCTTGGCAGAAATTGTCAGCAAGTGTGCAACAGCTGTGGGGAAAGTCTGATGGGCTGGGGTGAGTGGGAACTGAGACTGAGACAGCCCACCCTAGAGGGTGCATGAGATTGCTAAATCATTTCATTCAGCCCTTTCTATTGCTTTTGAGGACACCCTCCTTACTGAGAGTTTTCTTTGGTACTAGGTGGAGGCTGGGGGGCGGGGAGAGGAGAGGGGAGGGAGAAGGCAGCCAATCACTCTGCACTTAGCTGCTAATGTCTGTGTGTTTGGGGGGGGGGTGTTGCCTGCCTGATCAGTTGTCTTAAGAAGCCAGATAAGAAAAAAAAAAAAGCATAGAGAGGGAGGGAGGGGGAGAAAGAGAGAGAGAGAGAGAGAGAGAGAGAGAGAGAGAGAGAGAGAGACAGACAGACAGACAGACAGACAGAGAGAATGGGATGAGGGGAGGGAAGAAAAGCGGGGGGGAGAGTGGAAGAAGAATGAGACCTGCGCGCCGGCTGATAAGGGATCTCAGGAGAGCTCCTTCCCAGAATACCTGCATTCTCTGGACCCACCCGGTCCAGGGCTGCACTATACAGTCTTGCTCACAGGCAGGACTGCCCTGTTCCTGGCTCTTCTTGCATAGTGGAAGGCTAACTGACCCCAAAGCTCCTGGGCAGCTTCTGTGAACAGTATTTGAAGTGGAGAGAAGAGCAGGGGCAGTGTCCAAAATTGCTGTCCGAGAAGGAGACGAAAGGGACAGGGGAAGATGGTACGGGCCAAGGCAGCGACTACTGGAAGAGGAAAGAAAAGCCAGGCAGAAGAAGTGCTGCTGGGGGTGAGGAGATGAGCTCTCCTCGCACTATGCTCCTCGAACATCCGGAAGGTGTGCCTTTTGCCCACAGGTCCCTCCTCTGAAGGGCCACACCATGAACTCTTGGGACGTGAGCTTGGCTTGCCTGCTGGTCGGAATGATTGCTATCTCGCTGCTGTCCAACGTGGTGGTGCTGATCTGTTTCCTCTACAGCCCTGACATCCGCAAGCAAGTGCCAGGGCTCTTCATCCTTAACTTGACCTGCTGCAACTTGTTGATGACCGTGGTCAATATGCCCTTGACCTTGGCCGGGATGCTTAATAAACAGCAGCCAGGAGGAGACAGACTCTGTCACATCGTGGGCTTCCTAGAAACCTTCCTGACCACTAACTCCATGCTGAGCATGGCCGCCCTCAGCATAGACCGTTGGGTCGCCGTGGTCTTCCCTCTGAGCTACCACTCCAAGATGCGCTACAAGGACGCTGCTCTCATAGTGGGCTACACGTGGCTGCACTCCATTTCCTTCCCCACTGCCGCTCTCTCCCTGTCCTGGCTGGGCTTCCATCACCTCTATGCCTCCTGCACCCTGTACAGTAAGAGGCACGAGGAGCGGGTTCCTTTCAGTGTTTTCACGGGGGTTTTCCACGCCCTCAGCTTCCTTCTCTCCTTTGTCGTGCTGTGTTTCACGTATCTCAAGGTGCTCAAGGTGGCCCGATTCCACTGTAAGCGCATTGATGTGATCACCATGCAGACCCTGGTATTGCTTGTGGACATACACCCCAGGTAAGGGAAGGGGGTGGATCTGGGGAAGAGGGAAGCAGAAAGATAGGGGAAAGTTTGAGAGTAGAGCTCTACTGTTTCCAACAAAAGAGAGCTATGGTACAAGCAAAGGCAGAAAGGGTTGCTGAAGGAGATTCATATCTCTCTTACTGACTCTCTGCTCTTGCCCTTATCTCCCCCCTCTCTCCACCATGGGAAGAGAGGTTTCATCTTATTCCTGCTTCTCTGGAATGCCCTGGTAGACTCTGGAAGAGTTTTGCATTAATATCTTAACACCCTTCTTATAAATGCACGATGGTGACATTTATAATTTGGATGTCTAACTTTATGTATCCTATTGTCTTATGATATTCCCAAAGGAGAGATGGCTGTCTTGAGTCTAAGCAAATGTTTAAGCCTTGTGCTGTTGTGACCTGAATTATTCCACTGCTTCTTGAGATAAAGTATAAGGGACAACAGCTCATGCTAACATGATTAAATTCACTTTTATACCCTATGTAACATCTTGGGGAGAATGTTGATTAAGGTGTTCCTAGTTCACCTTAGGTTTCCTTGTAACAAGAAAGAAGGTAGAAAAGTGACAAATTCAATGCCTCACCAAAGGTGTTATTTCAGTGCCTTAATGAATCCATAGAGAGAGCATCTTAGATTTTTGTCATCTAGGACCCAAGTTAAGGGGGTGCTGGCTGCGTAACTGTGTGAATACTGACGTAGGCAATGTTTGTGAGCTCTAACAGGAGTAGCCCACACAGTTAAAGCTGATGGGACTGATGGTGTCACTTCCTGTGAGAACAGGTGGTGCTAACAATCCTTGAGAGTTTGGCAGTGGGTTAGTGATATATGCAAATTAGCATGTCTCTTACACTAAAGGAGCCTGGAGCTACTTCCTGAAATAGGAAAGAGTTAGCAAATCCATAAATCAGGGTCAAGTTTCCTGTTAGGATCAACTAAAAAGAGTTGTTCAAGTTGGAAGAGTTTCTATTTATTAGCTGTTACTGCCTGTCAATAAAAGAGCTGCATTTGAACTTCAAAGTAGAAAAGACAAACATGATCTGGTAGACAGAACTCTTGCACTTGTAGTCAGAGAATCTGCTCTTCTACATTCAGCTCATGTAGTCCTGGACCGGTCGCTTCATCTCTGCTGGATTGCTTCTCTATATATGTAAAACCAGAGAGTTAAATTAGATGACCTCTAATGACCCTTTTTGTTCCAAATACTATGATTTGCACATGATGGTGTTCCCTAGCTGGGGGTCCAGACCAATCAGTATTTTTCACCAAATAGGAGCTCTCTGGAAATTTCACTTCCTGCATTAGGCTAAGAGAGGATTATCCTGCAAATGTAAAGAGGAGCCTAAAGGGCTTGGGGGAAGTTATTGTCCTGTTATGGCCATTAATAATGATAACAATAATAATAACTTATCTGACATGTTTATATATGTTTACATACTTTCCTCCCAGCAATTCCCTTATGATGTACCTATAGGGTTCTTTTTCCCCTGTACTACAGATAAGGGAACTAAAACTTACCACAGAGACATTTATACACACAAACACAGGTGAGTATTGATGTTATCTAGGTTTGATGTATTTTAATATAATATTTCTTCATTAGCAATGGCCATAGAATTGCTGATTTTTTTTTCTGTTTTGTGCGTGTGTCTGTATGTGTGTGTGTGTGTGTGTGTGTGTGTGGGTGTACAAGTATCCATAATTTCAAAGAGACATGCCAAGATTGTAACAGCTAACACTTAGTATACTGTCATACACATACTAGGTACTATTAAATAAATGCTTTTTGGATTGAATTAATGTGGCATTGTTGAAAGAACACTGATTCTGGAATCATAGGAAAAATAAAGATCATATAGCTAGAACTAGAAGTTGATTTAGGCAATGACAACAGCTAACACTTTAACATTTGCAAAGCTCTTTTTAAGCATTACTTAATTTTATCCTCACAATAACTCTTGGGGGGGTAAATGCTGCTATTATCCCCATTTTGCGGATGAGGAAACTGAGGCAGACAGAGATTAAGTGATTTGCCCAAGGTCATTCGACTAGTAAATGCTTTAGACTAATTTTGAAATGGATCATCCTGACTCCAGTTCTAGCCCTGCATCCACTGTGCCACCTAGGTAGCTAGTCCAACCTGACTGCTTTATAAATGAGGAAAGAATCAGAGAACTTGGGTTCAAATCTTGCCTCTGACTTTTACTACTTGTGTAACTTTGGACACTGACCTCAACCTCATATTCCTCTACTATAAAATGAGGAGATGAACCACATGGCCTCTGAGATTCCTTCAGATTCTAGAGCTATAATCCTATGTTTGTGTATTAAAGGTGTTAATACTGTCAATGAAGCAAACGAAAGTGAGGCAAGAGGAAAAGGAAAACAAGTCTTCTGGATTCCAACAATAAGATTCTTACTGTTTCATATTTCATAGTGGCTTGAACAGAAACCTCTGAGGGAAGGAAAGTTCCTTTAGAGAGGAGAAATCAGAGCAAGATGTGATTCGAGTCTTTGTTTGAAGTCCCACTAATCATGACATCTCCACGCTGTTCCCTGCAGAGCACATGGTGGTGGGGAGAGAGAGAGCATGCTCTAACGCTTTCATATTTGTAGGGGACTTTTAGTAAATTATCATTTTCAAGGCACCATTAAAATCCTAGTAGCCAAACTTTGCTGGACAAATGTTGTTATAAATTTGATCATTTTGGAAAGGCCCTGTTTTAAAATAAATGGACTTTTGTTACCAGTTTTTCCTTGCCCTAGATAGGCCAAAATGTAAATGTATGTCAGAGTAACTGAATCTATTATCATTACCATTTAATAGTAATAATAACTAGCATAAATACAGTGTTTTAAGGTTTGTAAAGTACTTTATGTATGTTAAATCATTTTATCATCTCAACCCTGTGAGGTAGATGGTATTAGTATCTCCATTTTAGAGATGAGGAAACTGAGTCTGAAAGACGTTAAGTAATTTATTCAGGTTAAACAGCTAGTGAGTATCTGGGGCAGGATTCAATCTTAGATCTTACTGACTCCCAAGTCCAGTGCTCTGTATGTTACACCACCTACATGTTTCATTTTATGAAAATTTTTAAAACAGTCATCAAATCTGAAAAGAGAGATGGCCACAAGAGTTTACATAGTTTAAATTGTATGTGTTCATATACATTTTACTGCATCAGCCTCATTCTCAACATGACTCACCCCCAGTTTTGTCCCAAACTTATTCATGAGAAATGCCTGCCTATTATTGTTCTCAGGAAAGGCCTCCTTGGGATTCAGATAATTTTATATGATACTGAATTATCTGGCTCCAAACCTGAGTAGTTCCTCCACATAGAGTCTTACTTAGAAGGAGAAAGGGTGATAAAGGTAAAGACAAATTGACTCTCAATGAGTCATGTTCCTATCAGCATATTTTTGTCTGAGCAGATGCCCTCAGTAATTAATTGGGATCCCAGCACTAAGATATTTGATGTTTAAATATAGTTTAAATGAGAGGTATACATCATCATTGAACACCTATGAAACTGGGTAGCTATAATGGAAATACCAGTTTGGTGCTAGAGAAATATAGAGGACAAATATAGCCTGCCTAGAAGCCTTCCTTAATCATGTTCAAAAAAAGATGAATTTTTATTCCTTTCAAAAACGTGGGGCAGAGAAATTTTTAAAATTAGCATTACTAAAATATTAAGGATGCTAATCATTCCTTCCATATCACCAGCAGCATGTTCCCAGCATCTCCTGTACCCCATGTAACCAATCAGTTACATAGTCTTATTGATTCTACTTCTGTAGTATCTCTTGTGTCTGTCCTCTTTCCTATTCTCAAGGCTACCTTAGTCCAGGCCTATGTTGACTTTTACATGGACTATTGTGATAGCCTACTAACTGGTCTCTAACCCTCAAGTCTCTCCCCATTCTATGATACCTCCACAAAGCTTTTCCCAATATACTGGACTGACTTTCTGGGAAGCTTAAAACCATACTGACTTTTAGGACATGCTGTATGTCTACATCTATACTTGTTGTAAGACTTTTTAATAAAAGATGATAATTGAATTAGTAATCAACCTCTTTTTCCACTCTTAGTACCACCATGAGATCATAGAACTCTGTCTCCTTAAAATTAAAATTAAAAGAACAGAATTGAATAACCCTGAAGTGAGGTTTTATTCTCTTAAAGATTGTTTCTATAGTTACCACACTAATAATGGGTTGAGAGAATTTCTAGTATTTATCATTTATTTGGTTTTTTATCCATTAGATGCTTCATTAGTTCATTAATTTGACAAACATTTATTAAACACTTACTATACACATGACATGATGGTAGGTATTGGAAGAGCTAAAAAGGTAAAGATGATAGGGTCTTAAGATCCAAAGATTGAGAGCTGAAAGAGATATCAGAAATCATTTAATACAGCTGCTTCATTTAAAGATAAAGAAATAGTGGACGAGAGAGGCAAAGTTACTATTCTGCTTTTAAAGAGTTTATATTTTAGTAGGAATGACAAGACATGTACCCACCTAAGAAGGGTAGGCTATGGATGCATGAAGGTCCACTAAAATCCTTCCCTGATGCCAATTCATGGCATGGAGTGACCACAGAGGTTTACACAGATTGGGGCAGCATTGGGCAGTTTCTGGAAGGTCCTGCCAAATTCATCTGGAGAGATCATAGGATCATAGAACTGGAATGGTGTCTAAGCTACAAAGGATTTTAGGGGTCATCTTGTCCAAATGCCTCATTTTGCCGAAGACAAAACTGAACCGAAGAATGACTAAGTGACTTGTCCAAGGTTAGACATTTAGAAAGGTGAAGAGCTGTTTTGAACTTTAGCCTTGTAACTCCAAGGCCAGCATTCTTTTCTGTTGTCCAAGATAAATAATTCTAAGTTCAGAGAGACTCATTACCAGGATATTGGCCATTAGGTGAGAGAGTTTTTTTTTCTTTCAGCCACAGCAACTCATTAAGACCATCTATTAAGGCATAAAGGGGGCATACATTCTAGAGGAGACAATACCCACACCAATGAAATAATGTTAACTAGAAATTTTAAAGTAATTGTCTAAGACTACACAATACTATGAGACCAGAGGATCATAGATATAGAATTAGAGAGGAGATTCAGTTTTACCTAATGGCAAACCCAGATCCCATTTACAACCAGGATGATTCCACATGCCAAGAAGAACTGGGCTCAGGGAGGACCAAAAGATTAACTTCTCCACTCAAATATGGTGAAAGGAAGTGGAAAAGTGAAGAATTAACACCATATTCTCACTTTCCACGAATGGTTGGGGAATAAAGGTTAAGTGAGTGCATAAGTGTATGTGTATGTATGTATATGTTGTATGCATGTATGTATGTTTGTATATAGGAAGCATCAAGGTAGCTCAGAGGATAGAGTGCTGGGCCTAGAGTCAGGAAGATCTGATTTCAAATTTGGCCTCAGACACTTACTAGCTGTGTGATCCTGGGCAAGTCACTTAAATTCTGTTTGCATTAATCCACTGGAGGAGGAAATAGCAAACCACTGCAATATCTTTGTCAAGAAAACTCTGTGACAATATAGTCAGATGTTACTGAATGACTGAACAACAACAAATATATGTATACATACATATACACACAATGCTCTATCTATCTATCTATCTATCTATCTATCTATCTATCTATCTATCCATGTACATATGTACGCACATACGGGGTGTCCTCAAAGTCTTTAAGCTATTAAAGCTTTAAACTGCACTAAGACTTTAGGGGTATCCTCTATATGTGTGCCCGATCTGTTTTTGTGAAATTCAAATAAATTAAGACATTTAATATTAAAATAGTACTAACCACACTTGAATGATTCTTTGATGATTCAGAAGGACTTTAAGGATCTCTTAGATTCTTGGGGCCACCATTATGACCATTGTTTCTCCTTGCACAGTTTTATGATATGGGAGTGGTGTAGGCAATTAGACTGAATTTGTAATGACCCTTTGATGTGCCCTGGAGACTTCATCTTTGAATATATCCCTGCTATCAATTGGTATCTTATCTTTCATTACTTTATCATGAAAACATAGGGCAAGAAAAAGAACTGTGATAATAGAAGTTCATTATGCCTGGAAAAGGAAAGAGAGAAATCTAGGGTCTAAATTTTCCAATGGCTCCCGTCTTAATAATAGCTATTTAAGCTAATCATGGTATCCTTCCCTTTACTCTGCCTGAGTAGATACAGCCTGACTGAGGAATTTCTATTTCACACCTCAGGATTACTCTCCTTAAACCTGACAGTGGTATGTATTTCATGTCTCATCTCATCTTGGTGAAACTAGATGTCAGGTTGCAGACACTGAAAAAATAACCCAAGGTAAACACATACTTTGGAAGAACATTTGGTCCCATAAATTTATCTTTAAAAATACCATAGAAAGAGTTTCAAGCCATTTGTCTTCTTATGCCTCAGTTTCTACCTGAGTATTTTAGGTAGATACTTCAAAAGTGACAAAAAAGGAGTGGACAGGTCTTCAAGACAGCTGAAGGTATCATACCTTCTAAGGTCCCACTATAGGGATGGGGAACCTTTGGCCTCGAGGTCACATGTGGCCGTCTAGGTCCTCAAGTGTGGCCCTTTGACTGAATTCATATTTCACAGAATAAATCCTTTTATTAAGTTCCTTTTTCACAATAATTATAAAAATATTCCCACAAGTCTATGATGATGAAAAGGTCTTTGGGAAAAAAGGTAACAAAAAACTTTAGGAATACAAGGAGATTTTATTGCTATGGGGCTGCTGCTCTGATAAGAGGGGAGCTGCTACTAGAAGTGGGAAGACTCACTTCTGGGAAATTCTTCCAACCCTGTGCCTTTAAGTCAAATCTTAGTCATATTGCTGGCTGATCTCTCCTTGTCTTTCTCTGTCACTTGCTGGGGACCTGGGGGACATGGAAGAGCTATAAACTGTGTCACTGGAGGGAGGAAGCACCCACATGGGTGGATCCAGGGACTGAATTGTCCATCTCATGGAAGGGAATATACTGCAATGGGAGCTAAGGAGCTGAGCTATAATGTCCATTATCCTGCTTTCTTGCTCTGTCTTCATAGGCAAACCGCTTGCCTTCACTGGGTCTCACTTTCCTGATCTGTAAAACAAGTAGTTTGGCTCCGATGATGTCTGAGGTCCCTTCTAACTTTAAGTCTTTGGTTGTAGGGTTGGTTAAAGATGTACAATAGTGCAGAGGGAAGTTGAAGAGCTTACTGAGTTTAAATAATGACCTTAAGCTTTAGGGAAAAAAGTACAAGTTATCAAAGGGCCTTTGTCAACTCCCACTTCCCCTCACCTTCTATAGCCTTAGCATAAGGGGCCTCTTTTAAGTGGAGATTGATAATAACTGTCCTTCCACTGAAAACAGCTGCTTTGTCTAAGGCATCATCTTTGTTTTGTTTTTCTTTCCTTTTTGCACAAAATTAGTTTTATAAAAGTTTGTTTCCTCACTCTCATCTATTTTGTCCATTATCACTTAAATTTCTAAAAATGAATAATCTTTGCCATAATTTGAACTCTATCTCAAATACTTTCAGGTGTAGTAGATAGATCATCGACTCAACAGACATCTCCTGAACTCTAACTCTGCTTTGTTCAGGGCATCATACTATGTATTAGGAATGCAAAGAAGACTCAGACCTAACTCCCCCCTCTTCAATGAATCCATGTCTCTATAACAACAACAAAAAAGCATTGCAAAGTCAAATGAAGTGAGCTCAATTCCCTTTTTGCCTTTTGCAACCTCGTGGGTGAAATCTCTTTGCTACAATGGCACAGTCTCATTCATTGCAGAGTCATTATGCTCTTGCTGTTTATTTTTGGAAGATCTCAAAAGACTCTACAAGCACCAATTCATGAAATCTCCTCCACCTCCACATGCCTTCAGGGAAGCCTAACGTGGTGACTCAGGGGATGAAATCTATTCCTTGGTAGTCACCTTCTCCCACAGGCCTTGTGCTAGTACACCAACCTCCCCTTTAATGCTCTGGGTAGGTTTGCTTGTCAGCTTTCTTCGAGGACCACTAACAGATGAGTCATGCTGTCCAAGGAGCATTTAATTCAATTTGATTCTCTCAGACATCAGGAAATCTTGGGCTTTCCCCAAAAACAATATCTCTGATACTTCACATTTATATGAGACTTAGGACTTTATAAAGCATTTTGGCGTTCCTTGGCTCACAACAATCCTTCGAGGTAGATAGGGCAGATTTTTCGACAGGCAGTAGAGCGCTCTGCAGTGGTGTCAGAGTGAAACAGAAATAGATCCCGTGGGCTGCATGTTGAGTTAGAAAACCACCAATTGATATTATCTACATTTTACTGTATTTTTATTTTTTTTTTTGTGAAACATTTTCCAACTACATTTTATTCTGGCTACACTTGGGAGCGGCCATGAGTTTGACACCTCTAATGTACTGGATAGGGTGCTAGATATGTATAAATTCAATTCTGCAGGCATTTATGAAGCACTGTGGCTATAAGTGCAGAAATGAGACAGCCCTTGTGCACAGGGTGTTTATGTTGCCCCTCGGTGAAATGATGTGTACATAGCTTAGCACATAAAAAGGATTACACCATTGTACATGATGTTTTAAAGAGGAAAACTTACTAACAACTGGTGGGATTAGGAAAAAAAACTTCGTGTAGAGAGTATCACCTGAGCTGTACTCTCTCAATAGAATCCTTAGCTGAAGCTAGTGACCCTATGAGGCAGAAATGAAGAGGGAATGTGTCCCAGCCTGGGGCTAGGGAGGTGGACAAGGAGGAAAGCACCAGGGCAGAGGCAGGGATGGAATGTTTTCCATGGAGAACAGCTAGATGACCAGTTTGACTGGATCACTTGTAAAGAGGGGATGAAAGGGAGGGGGAACAGACATTTATTATGCACTGTGCTAAGTCCCTTACAAATAGTATCTCATTTGATCCTCACAACATCCCTGTGAAGTAATTGTTGGTATTATTATCCCTACTTTACAGTTGAAAAAATGGAGGCAAACAGAGGTTAAGTAACTTGCCCAGGGTGACACAGCTAGTGAGTGCCAGATCTTTCAGACTCCAGGCCCAGCTCTGTATCCACTGTGCCACCTGATCGCCTTCAGGTAGTGGGAGAACATGAACTAATATAGCAAAGGCAGGGGAAAGCCTCGAATGCCAAGCAGAGGCATTTAAATTCTCTCTTAGAGGCCATGGGGACCCCTGGGGACTCTTGAGTAAAGGGGTGACGCAGTGAGACCTTTGTTTTTGGTACATCAGTTTGGCATTTTTGCAGAGGATAGATCGGACAAGGAAGAAATGGGATGATTCTAGGGAGGTGGATTAACAGGTCGTTACGATAGCCCAGGCTAGAGAGGATAAAAGGGTCATTGAATTAGGCTAGTGGCTAGATGAGGGGATTGAAGCAGGTCGTTGTGACAGATGGTATAGAGGAAGAATCAATATGACCCAGAAACTAATCGGATGTAAGGTGATGGTGGAACAGGCACAGTGAAAGATGGCCATTGCTGTCAACCAGTAAATCAGCAAGTACTTAGTGAGCACGTACTAGGTACCAGGCACTGTGCTAAGCAACAAGGACACAAAGAAAGGCAGAAAGCAGTCCCTGCCTGCCCTCGAGGAGAAGACACTCTAATGGTCCATATTTTGAATCTGGGTGACTGGTGATGCAGGAGACTAGGCTTGATTCCAAATCACTCATTTTGTGGATGCACCAGGGAGTAGCAGGGCCAAGGCTGGAAGACAGGCTCTCCTTTGGAGTTCAAATGAGATAAGGAATGAAAAGTGCTTTGCAATCTCTAAAGTGTCATGTAAAGGTCAGTTAAAAAAATCCTCATTTGAAAGATAAAGAAACTGAGGCCCTAGAGACGGACAGCACCAACCACTGACATGTATGTAACGCTTTCAAGTTTGCAAAGCTATTTTTATGGCACGTCTTATTTCCATCTGAAATAACCCCTTGCAGTAGATGGAAAGAGACTAGACCTAAGTTCTTTCTGAGGAAACTCCCTCTCAGACCTTTTTTGGCAGCATATAGCCTTAGAGAGTAGCTTGGGACACCAGTGACTGATCTGGGTAAAACAAACAAACAAAAACAAAAACAATAAACAAACAAAACCCAATATTTGTCTGGAACTGGACTTGAACTCAGGTTTTCCTGACACTGAGGGTAGCTCTCTACCCTTAATGCCATATAGTCTCTAGTATCAGGTAGGTTGTCCCCATTTGTAAAATGGGGAAATTGAGGTTTGGAGTGTAAAGTGTAAAGTGATTTGGTAATGGCTACCCAGCCAGCAAGTATCAGGGGCCAGATTCGGACTCAGATATGTCTTACCCCCTAATTTCACACAGCAAATTTTTGGCAGGACAAATCCCCAAAGCAGTGTTGTAGATCAGTCAGTCAGTCAACAACCATTTTAACAGATTACTATGTGCCGTCATTGTGGTAAGCACTGAGAATACAAATCCAAATAGAAAGGTGGTCCCTACCCTCAAGGAGCTTACATTCTAATGGGGAAAACAAAATGGATGCAGAAAAAGAGAGGGAGGTACTTGGCCCCTCCGAGGCAGGATGGAGTCCAGAGGAGTGTAACCTGGTTAGAAATTAAAAGATGATTGCCTGGGGAACCCTCCTTAAATGGAAGCTCTGAGAGGACCCCGGGAACAGAAAGTGCTTCTGAGTTCCCTGAGGTGTGAGTTCTCAGTTCGAGGGCTGAAGTGTTTTTCCAGAATGAAGAGGTTTCTGGGGCATTATGGGGAGCTCTGGAGGAGGGCCAGAAGGTACCCTGCTTTGGAATAAGAAGATTTGGATTAAAATTCTAGCCTTGAATGCCTGTGTGACCTTGAGCAAATGACTTCACTGTCTTCTCATCTGTCAAATCAGGAAGCTGACCTAGAACCAGTGATCTCTCAGGCTCCAAAACCTTGTGATTCTCTAACTCCCAGCTCTGGACTTTCCCCCTAGCCAGTGGTTGAAACCAAGCCTGCATAAAACTGTGCGGTGTGATCACCATTCCCCAACAAAGCAAATCACCGCTTCTGGCTCTTACTTCACCACAATTATGCCCTGGCTTTCACGTTTCCATAATATCTCATTGCTCATTTGGAATTTGATTTATTCATTAAGGGAGATTTCCCATGATGGTAAAAAAGAGCACTCAACCAGAAGTCAGGAGACCTGCATTCTCACACCAGCTTTGTCATTAAGCAGACACGTAATTTTAGGCAAGTGACTTCATTTCTCTGGGTCTTAGTTTACTCACCTGTAAAAATGAAGGCATCAGATTAGGTGATTTTTCCAAGGCCTTTTCCAGCCCTGATAGTCTATAATTATGTAATAACATACCATGCTTTTCTGCGTTGAATATCTTTTTAATCTGTACATTCCCTTAGATGTATTTTCATCAAGCAATATGCAGTTTCCCTGGCATTTAAGCTGTTGCAATTCATTTGATGACCAGTGGGACATGAGAAAACAATTTTAAAGAACTATGGCATATGGTAGAGACCAAATAAAAGGTAGGGGAGAATTATCAGATAGAATTTGAGCAGTCATTAGAAATTGAAATTAAATTGTCCATCTAAAGTAGGAAATATGATTAAGGACAATTTCAATTAAGCCTGAAAATGTCTACTGCTATGAAAGGAAAGAAAACTCTTCGCACATTAAGACTGCAAGTATCACTTTGGAATTAAACATCGCTAATTAATATTTCCAAGGCTCTTTGCTCTATTCCATTGGTCAGGGCTATTTTTACTGCTGGATCCTTTCACAGATGCCATGCCCCACAGTGCTTCCAACTTGGAAAGGCATGGCTCCATAGGCTGTGGAGGCTTGACCATCATTCCTCCTGTGGATTCCTTCTGTAGTTAAGAAATTTGTTGGTTTCTTATTTTAATGGAAGCAAACAAAATGTGCACATATTTGTAAGGATCATATATTATTATATGTATAAAACAACTTTTTTTTAAACAATTGTAATGTGCCCTATAAAGGCAGAGGCATCTGGTGGCAGGTAGATAGAGCACTAGGCCTGGAGTCAGAAAGACATGAGTTCAGATTTGGCTTTAGACACTGCACAATGCTAGGCATTACTCGACCTCTGTTTGCCCCAATTTCTTCAACAATAAAATGGGAATAATAATGGCACCTACCTCTAGGGGATGTTATGAAGATTAAAGGAGATAATATTTGTAAAAAATAATGCTTAGTACAGTGCACATAATAGACACTGTATAAAGGTTCACTTCTATCTCCACCTTGTTTTTATTATTGTTAGGCACTGAGAAAGATACAAATCCTGCCGTTGAGAAGCTTACAATCTAGTACGGGAGGTAAGATGAACATATAAATAACCATGATACAAATTGGTATCACAGATTCTTAGAATTGAAAGGTACCTAAGAGGCTGTTTAATCTAACCCTGGACCAAGAATCCCTTCTACAAGGGATTGTAGAACCCAACAAGTGTTCATCCAGTTTGAAGACCTGAGGTAAGGGAAGCACATTCCTTCCTTCTGAGGCAGCCTACCTCCCATTTTTGGAATGGTCTAATTGTTAGAATGTTTACCCTTACTTTGAACCTCAATTCATCTCTTAACAACTTGCACCCATTTCTCCAAGCTCTTCTCTGTGGGGTCAAGCAGAAAAATGATCATCTCTCTTTCTTGTGACAAGTCATCAAAAGCTTGAAGATTGCTATCTCCCCACCCCCACCCCCAATTCTTTCATTCTCATGGTTGAATGTCCTCAGTTCTTTCTACCAACCCTTCATAGTTCACGGCTAGTGCCTCCCCTTTTGAGACTGTTGTTGTCAAGTCAGTTCAGTCTTGTGTGCCTCCTTGTGACCCCATTTAAGGTTCTCTTGGCAGAGACACTGGAGTGGTTTGCCATTTCCTTCTCCAGCTCATTTTACAGATGAGGAATCAAGGCAAGCAAGATGAAGTGACTTGCCCAGGGTCACATAGCTAGTGTTTGAAGTCAGATTTTAAGTCAGAAGATGAGTCATCCTGACTCCAGGAACAGCATTCTATCTAAGCCATCTAGCTACCCGTTGTGATTACCTTCCTACTACTCTCTCTGTCTCTCTTTCTCTGTCTGTCTGCCTGTCTCTCTCTCTCTCTCTCTCTCTCTCTCTCTCTCTCTCTCTCTTTCTCTCTCTCTCTCTGTCTCTCTCTCTCTGTCTCTCTCTCTCTCTCTCTCTCTCTCTATATATATATATATATATACATATATGTATATATATATATATATATATATATATATATATATATATACATATGTATATGTATATACCTTGTCATCTTCATGTTTAGTTCCCTTAATTAGATGATGAGGTCCCAGAGGACAGGAATAATTTGTGCTTTTCTCCATATCCCCCACCCTCAGCCCAAGGCCTGGAACCTACAAAGGATTTACTAAATGGTTGTTGGCTGACATGGGATCTAACAAGGGCAGAGTACTGTGGGTCCATCACCTCCAGTGTTATGAACATTCCACATCTCGTATGACATTTAAGATCACATTTGCTTTTTTTGGATTGTGTCTCACCAATGACTCATTGTTGACTCAACTCAGTTCAAAAAACATTTATTAAACATCTAGTAAGAACAAGACACTGTTTTAAGTGTAGAGTATATGACAAAAATAACAAAATGGTCCCTATCCTGAAGGTGCTTACATTCAATTAGGATAAATACGTATATATACAGAGACCATGGGAAGGAAAAATAAGTCTGCAGCAGTCAGTAAGACCACAGCTGTGGGGGGACTTTTGATGTCATGCTGAGGAGTTTGTACTTTATCCTGGAGGCAACAGAGAGACACTGAAACTTTTTGAGCAAAGGAATGATACAGTCAGACCTGTGTTAGGCATCAGGCAGCTGTGGTGGTATTGGACAAGAAACCAAACTTCCACATTTTTTTCAGAAACCTTGCTGTTTAGGTGGGCCTTCCTCTGCTTATACATCTTATACCACAAAAGCTATTAAGATTTAATAGCTGAAAACTGACTTTTGGGACAACCTGTATCTGTGAAGTGAATTCTTTTGAAATTGTGTATTACATTCATATCCACTTAATTTCTTCTCATCAGATTGGTTCCATTCTTGTAGAGTATCAAATACTTTTTGGATCCTCACTCTTTGTCATTCTATGTACTAGGTGTCCCTCTCAGATTGTGTCATCTGTACATTTGTCAATCATACCACTGTGTGTTATGTCATTGATAATAGTGTTGAACTGCACTGGTCAGATCCTTGAGAGATTCCATTTAGAGAGCACCTTCAAAGTTGACGTGGAACCATTCATAGGTTTTGGGTCCTGTGATTCAAATACTTCCACATTTACCTAGATATCCTGTCATCTAGCCTGCATTTCTTTATTTGGCACACAGGATAGCACCAAAGAGACTTATCTAAATACATTTCTGGCATCTAGGTAAACTTAAGTTTCTAGTATTTTTCTGATGTGCTGATCTCATAATCCTGTCATAAGAAGAAATCACAGATTTAGAGCTGGGATGGATCTTGATGTCATCTAATCCAACTCCTTCATTTTTATATGGAAAAAAAAAACAGATCTCCCAGAGAAGTTAAATAACTTTCTTAGGATTCTATAGGCAGAAAGTGACAGAGACAGGATTTGAAAATCAGGGACTCTTTGCTCTTAAATATAGTGATCCTTCCACTACACCACATTACCTCTTTATGACCTGTTTCTAATGAAGCCATTTGTGTTCATAGTTTTCCTTTCTATGAGGACAAAAATCATCCCTTTAATCATATATTTGAGAACTTTTCCAGGAACAAAATCAAATCCCATTACCTTATAGCTCAGAGACCACATTCCTTCTGAATTCTGAAAATCAGAGCATTTGCCCTTTTCCAGTCCTTTCACATGCTTTCCATTCTTCATGACCACTGCATTTAGAGATCATCAGAAAGACTTCAGGAATCACCTCCATCAGTTGTTTCTATAACCTGGAATGTAATGCCCCTTGATTAAGTGACCAAAGTGCATTGAGGACAGCTTGTGGCTTTCTTACTTTATCTCCTTACTTATCTTGGGTTTCTACTCCCTATTAATCCTTCTTGCTCTATTCTTTCACTGCAAAAATCACTATCCTTGGCAGTAAAAAGATAGAAACAAAATAAGAATTGTATCATTTTGCCTTTTAATAAGAGAAACACAAAATATTATTGGAAAACAGAGATATGTCCAGACAATCCACAGGGTTTCAAATAATTTTAGTGCACTGTACACACATGGGGAAGTAGATCTCATGGGACATATTATCTCAACAGCTGAATGTAGGCCAGACTGGAGTGGGGAGAGACTTGAGGCAGGGAGACCAAGCATCAGGCTATTATAGTTTTCTAGGTCTAAGATGATGAGATCCTGGGCAAGGATGATGGCAGAGTCAGAGGAGAGAAAGGAGAAAATAAGAGAGATGAGAATGTACCAGCAGAAAGAAGGTTTTCTAGAGTGATAGCATTTGGAGGATGGCAGAGATGAGGGAGGCGGGGCATTTCATGCATTAGAAGGAGTGTGAGGGAAGACACAGAGTTAGGTAAATAAAAGACTTGTCTTTGGGCATGATGAAATTATGGAAGAGACTGTGGTTTGGGGATTGATATTCTAATTTTATTTTTGGCATTGTCAGAGATTCTTTGTGTAACTTTAAACAGATCCTTCACCTCTCTCTTCCAGGCACGTCTAAGTGTTACCTGAATCCATAGATGGGGCTTTAATAACAGTTGAATGTCAGTCTGTGACAGCAGAAGTTTCCAAGAGTTTCATATTGAAGAACTGTGCAGATATTCACAAGGAGATAAAAATGAATGGGGGCAGTCTTAGGGAGCTGGGAACTCAGAGGCTAACAAGATAGATAGAGTACAGTGGATAGAGCACTAGATTTGAAGTTGAACCTGCCTTCAAATTTGGACTTTGTCCCTTATCATCTGTGTGACCTTGGACATATTACTTAAACTTTCTGGGCATCAGTTTTGGGAGTTGGACTAGATGGGCTCCAAGGTACCTTCTAGCTTTAAATCTATGATGCTATGTTGTTGATCCTTCCCTAAAGCATATTTGGAAACCCTAGTATAGGTGCAATCACATTTCTGTTTGCTCGCATTGTCTTGCAGCGTGAGAGAACGCTGCCTGGAGGAACAGAAGAGACGGAGGCAACGGGCCACCAAGAAAATTAGCACCTTCATTGGGACGTTTCTGCTTTGCTTTGCACCATATGTAATTACAAGGTAAGTCAAGCTGTGTGGGACTTCTGCATTTTACTGATCCTAAACCACTAAGCTTGTGTATGTGTGTGTGCATGCGTGCTTGTGTGTGTGTATGTGTGTGAGTGTGTGTGTGTGTGTGTGTGTGTGTTTCATCTGTTTCCACAAAGACTTACACCAATTCTCTCACATAATAAAACAGAGAGGAACCATAGAATAATGGATAGAGTCTGGACAGCCTTGTTTCAGCTTCCACATCTAACATCTACTAGCTCTATGTGACTCTGGGCAAGTCACTGAACCTCTCAATGCCCTAGATAGCTCTGTAAGACTATAGATTGCAGGTAAGTTTCCTGTATGCATCAGTAAATGAGTTTCCTCACCAAGGAACCTCTATGCTGATGAAATCTCAGTGAAAACAAAATAGGATATGGAATTTACTTTGGGGAAAGGGATGATGATGATGATGATGATGATGATGATGATGATTGAAAGGATAAGAAGAGGACTGAGAGGAACCTTCAGAAGGCCAGAGTTGTAGAAACCCTCTTTATATATAGTGGCTTTTATGCCAAAATAAGGCCTAACCTGTGCTGGTGGGTTATAATGTATGCCAATGTGAGCTCAGTCAACTTGCCCTTACCTCCTAGTCACCAAGCCTTTCTAACCCGAGGGCATTGCCTCATTCAGTGGAATAACTAATAGTAAGACTTCAGGACTCTGGCCGGTTTATATAGCAGAAAGGGAATCATGCTTTGGCCTCAAATCACAGCATCAGAAGCCGCTGTCTCAACTAATCCTGCTAATTTGAATAGAGTCAGTGTGGTATAATTGAAAGAACCCTAGATTTGTACCATGAGGAATTGGATTCAGATTCTTATGTCATTCATAACTACCTCCATGATCTTGGGTAAGTGACTTGACTTACCAGCTCTAGGTTTCAGTTCCTTCATCTGTAAAATGAGAAGGTTGGACCAGAAGATTTCTAAGATCCCTTTAATAATAATAATCCCTTTAATAATAACAATACCCTGTTGGAAAACAGAGATATGTCCAGACAATCCACAGGTTTTCAAATAATTTTAGTGCACTGTACACACATGGGGAAGTAGATCTCATGCAACATATTATCTCAACAGCTGAATGTAGGCCAGACTGGAGTGGGGAGAGACTTGAGGCAGGGAGACCAAGCATCAGGCTATTACAGTTTTCTAGGTCTAAGATGATGAGGTCCTGGGCAAGTGTGATGGCAGAGTCAGAGGAGAGAAAGGAGAAAATAAGAGAGATGAGAATGTAAAATTGATAGACCTTGTCGATAGGTTGGAGATGGGAAGGACGGTGGGGATGATGAGTTGATGATGACATGTTTCAAGTGTGGGTGACTAGGAGGACAGGAAGGGAATACGTGTTTATTAAGTGCCTACTATATTCTAGGCACCATACTAAGTGCTTTGTAAAATTTTCCCATTTGATGATGGATGGTGGTATCACACCTCCATAGTAATATGAAAAATAGGAAATGGGGAAGTTTTGGGAGGGAAAGATAATAAATTAAGTTTTGGACATGTTAAGTTTAAGATTACAGGACATTTCTAACCTCACCTTCAAATAAACACCAAAGGTTCAAGACCTTTGATTCCTTCTATAAACAACAAATAAAGAATTTTCTCTGCCCTGAGAACCATCTCTATATGTGCACCACATTACCAACACCAGGCTTCCTTTGCCTTTTGATAGGTGGTTTTCAGTTCCTAACTAATTCCTATCGCAAACCTCTAATTAAATATTCTCTGAAGCGTAATGCAAGTGTCTAAAAAGGATTTGTTAGGGTGTGTTATCTCTCTAACTATATACACTTGAAAATAATTAAGGTTCTCCCAAAAATCATCTGAATTTTGAAGCATTAAGGCATTTGATGATCCGACAGCACTATTATTGTATCTTTTCAAAGTAATGGAATTATGCAGATGGTAGAAGAATTTAATATACAGGTGGCCCTGAAATATTAATATTCTATTAATAAAATGTCTTCTTTTCCATTCTAATGTTTCACAAAAATCAAAAATGTCAGCTTAGACCTTTCCTTTCTTCACAAATACAAAATAAATTCTTTAACCATTTTTGGAAGGTCCCAAGATTGCCTCACATGGAATCCATGTGTCACTTTGTTTTTTGCTACATGCAATATGATGGAACAAGTCATGGGGGAAGGTGTGACTACAGGGAATTTAAGTTTTATTAGATTTTTAAAAGAAGTTTGTTTTCTTTGTTTTTATATCATTTTCATTCTTTTCCAAATGTAACCCTCCCTTTCCCAAAGAGCCATCTCTTGTAACAAAGAATAAAAAAGAAAGAGGGGAGCAAAGCAGCTCACCAAAAACTAACCAATGTATCATTTCAGTCTGACAGTCTATATAATGTTTCCTTAGCCATAGTTTCCCACTAATGAAAAGAAGGGAGGGAGGTGCATTTCAGGGACAAGATTGGTCATTATATTTACATAACATTTAATTTTGGTTCTTTTCATTATTAGTTTTTACACTTATACTGTTAACATAGTTTTATTGATTCTGTTCATTCTATTTTGCATCAATTCTTCTAAGTCTTCTCATGTTTCTCTGAATTCTTAATGGGAGCATTTTTTAAATTTACCACTTTCAAGGTAGTGCTCTGAAACACTATTCGTCAATGAATATGCAAAAAACATTTCTACATTGGCATTGAATAAATTTCTAAAGGACTTTGAATTTAAATTCTCCTGTAGCACAGTACCTTTCTCTTTTAGTGGTATTATCAACTTTCCAATTACTCAGAACAGAAACCCAAGTCATTTCTATCTCTTCCCCTATCCAATCAGCCTACAGAAGGCAAATCATTTGCCAAGTGTAGCACAGCTAATGGGCAGCAGAACCTACAGTTTAAACCGGTCTTCTGACTGGGTTCAAATGCTCTTTTATAGTACACCACAGCTTCCTACACATCCTAACAGTTATGGGTAACAGGACCAATTCATTTATGCTTCTGAATTCTTCCCCTTTTCCATGAGGAACTCTTTTTCCAAACATGGTAGACCAAATGACTTTCAACAACACTTACTCGTGACATCTAGACAATCTATGATTTTACCTTGTGAAGCAATTCTAGGAATATTTCTGACATGAATAATTCTCTCTCATTGTCTATCAGTTCCTAATTGCGGAGAAATTAATGGCTACTTAATGGATTATATAATCTCATCTTCTTTTTTTAAATTTTATTTATTTATTTTGATTTATCAACAATCACTTCCATATGCTTTTGAGTTTAAAATTTTTCTCCCCCTTCCTCCCCACCACCCTCCCCAAGACAGCACACAATCTGATATAGGCTATACATTTACATACCCATTAAACATATTTTCACATTAGTGATGTTGTAAGTAAAAATTAAAACCAATAGGAGGAACCATCAGAAAGAGGAAACAAAGCTCAACAGAAGAGAAAAAAAAATAATAGCGATTCAACTTCCATAGTTCTTTCTTTGGATGTGGATAGCATTTTCCAACACAAGCCCTCTGAAGATGTCTTAGATCCTTGCAATGCTGAGAAGGGTTCAGTTTATCAATATTAGTCATTGTACCACATGGCTGTTATTGTGTACAAAGTTCTCTTGGTTCTGCTCACTTCACTCAGCATCAGACCATACAAGTCTTTCCAGGTTTTTCTGAAGTCAGCCTGTTCATCATTTCTTATAGCACAATAGTATTCCATTACATTCATATACCACAACTTGCTCAGCCATTCCCCAATTGATGGGCATCCTCTCAATTTCCAATTCTTTGCCACCACAAAAAAGAGCTGCTATGAATATTTTTGTACATGTGGGTCCTTTTCCCATTTGTATGAGGTCTTTGGGATATAGCCCTAGAAGTCCTATTGCTGGGTCAAAGGGTATGCACATTTTTATAGCCCTTTGGGCATAGTTCCAAATTGTTCTCCAAAATGGTTTGATCATTTCACAACTCCACCAATAATGTATTAGTGTTCCAATTTTCCCACATCTCCAACATATGATATCATCTTCTAAAAGAGAAATTGACTCTGATAATGTTATTTAGGATAGATGGGAGGATGGAAAGACATGAGAAAAGCAGACTGCTTAGGGGGCTATTTCAACAGACCAAGTTAGAGGGAATGAGGTTACAAGCCAGAATGGTGGCAGTGAGGATAGAAAGGAGATAACATGTGTGAGAAACAATGTCAAGGGAGAATTGAGAGGATTCAATTATGTAAGATGGGAAGAGTTGAGAAGGGAGAAGTTGATGTTCACTCAGGTTTCCAGTCTAGGTGACTGACTAGATTGTAATGGCTTTAAAATACAGAACATACAGTGGAAGGAACAGGTTTTAAGAGTGAGTAACTTCAGCTGAATTTAAAATATCAGTGGGACATGTAGATAAAGCTGCCCATCAGGTAGTTGGAAAAGCAGATCTGGATCTCACAGGAGAAATCAGGGCTACAGATGAAAATTTGGGCATCATTCCCATAGAAGTGATAACTGAACCTATGATAGTGGATAGTATGACCAAGAAAGAAACAAGAGAGAAAAAAGAAGAGAATCAAGGACAAGACCTTGGGGAACACTCACATTTAGGGATAAGAAAGAATCAGAAAGCACAGTTAGAGAAGCAGGAGTGTTTTGGGTCACAGAAGCCAAGGGAATGAGAACAATGGTCAGCCATGTCAGATGCTATAGAGTGTTCCAGGAGGATAAGGAATAGCAAAAGATAACTAGGAAGAATTTTTTTAACTGTTATTTTGGCAGCTGTATGGAAGATGGTTTGTAGAGGGAAAAAATTGAAAACCAAGAATCCAATGAGAAGGCTATTTCAGGTTGGGCCTGGGAAAACAGACCTCCATTGAATATGACCAGGATACAAAAGGGTCCTTATCCCCCTATCCCCTGTCTGGAGCTGGCACCCTGAATTAAACCATACAGAGGTCTTGGATATTTGGGATCAAGGAAAGGGGGAGTACCCCACCTCCAGACCTGTGTCATCTAAGCCTGAAACTGTAGCCTCGCTTCTATACATCTGGTGGTGATTGCTACGCAGCACAATTTGTCTGTTTTTAAACAAAAGGCTATGAAAGTACCCAATGAGGGAAGTGATAAGGATGTGAGCAACTAGCGTGGTGGTCATTTAATAGAATCATTGAAAAATCGTTCTAAAATATGAAGATTTGACCACAAGAAGATTAAATGTATAGAGAATAGTTCTCATAGAAAGGTAGAGACACAAACCAGATTTCAGGAGGTTGAGGGTATTGAGGAAGTGAAGATAATGCTTGTGTACACATTTGAGATGTTTAGCAAGTAAACAAAACAAAGGAGAGATCGTTGGATAGCTGGCTGTTGGGGAAGCAAGTTGAGTTAGGATTGCCTTCCTCTTCTGCCCCCTGTCCTCCAGGATAGGAGAAACCTAAGAACGTTGGAAGGTATGTGAGACCAGTGGAAAGCTGTTGTAGTATCAATCAGCAGACATTCAGTGAGATCTTGGTAATGACTATGACAGTGAAGCCTGTCCATCCATGACATGTGCCCACACTGCTGCCTATCATCGGACCTCCTTTCCCCAGGCAACTCTGAAAAATGCCTGGTCATATAATTGCTTCTCCATGTAGCTGTGCAGATTCTTACAGTCTGGGATAAGCAGGATAATTGTAAAGGGCAGTGAATTTGGCAGCACACAGATTGGGAACCTTGCTGCTTCCTGATGTTGACTCAGGGCTTTGCTCAGTTCACAGAATCATACATTTAGGGACAGAAGGGATCTTAGAAGTGACAGAGTTCAGCTCCCATCTCCTCCATCCCCACATTTTACAAATGAAGAAACTGAAACTCAGAAAAAGTGAATAATTCACCCAATATCACATGTTACCTGAATGTGGATTCAAGCCCAGGTCTCCCTGACCTTAAGTCCAATGTTCTAGCAATTCTACCACACTGTTTTGCAGATATTCAAAATGCCAGGACGTGGCAATAGCATCACACTATCACTAAATTCCATTATCTCAGAGCTAAAGGGGATCTTGTAGGTCATCTATTTCCAACCATCCCTGAAAAAGAATCCCCTAACACCTTACCCAACAAGTGGTCATCTAGTCTTTGCTTGAAAGCCTCCTGCTGCCTCTAGAATCAGCCCATTCCACTTCCAGTCAGCTCTAATTTTAAACCAAGTTTTCCTTTATATTAATCCTAAATTTGTCTCTCTACAACCTCCACCATTGTTCCAAGTTCCCCCTTGGGCCAACTGGATCCAATCTAATCCTTCTGATAGCCTTTATTATCATAATTTGAGATAGAAGGGTACTCCTAGGTCATTTGGTTCAAATCTCTCATTTTACAAGTGAAAAATCAGGGGCCCAGGCACTTTAAATGACTTGCCAAAATTTACACAGGCAGTAAGCATGCAAGTAGAGATTTGAACCCAGTGTCTCTGATTTTAGAACAATTGCTCTTTCCAAAGGACTTGGGAGAACTGTGATATTCCAAGGAGGTATTCAAAACAGCTTTTTTCCTCAAGTCTTGTTTAAGTTAAACATTCCCATTTGTGATCCAACCATTTTGGAGAACAATTTGGAACTATGGCCAAAGGGCTACAAAAATGTGCATACCCTTTGATCCAGCAATAGCACTTCTAGGACTATATCCCAAAGAGATCAAGCAAATGGGAAAAGGACTCACATGTACAAAAATATTCATAGCAGCTCTTTTTGTGGTGGCAAAGAATTGGAAATTGAGAGGATGTCCATCAATTGGGGAATGGCTGAGCAAGTTGTGGTATATGAATGTAATGGAATACTATTGTGCTATAAGAAATGATGAACAGGCTGACTTCAGAAAAACCTGGAAAGACTTGTATGGTCTGATGCTGAGTGAAGTGAGCAGAACCAAGAGGACTTTGTACACAATAACAGCCATGTTATGCAATGACTAAGAATGTTAAACTGAACCCTTCTCAGCATTACAAGGATCTAAGACATCTCCAGAGGCCTCAGGATGGAAAATGCTGTCCACATACAAAGAAAGAACTATGGAAGTCGAATCGCTATCACTTATTTTTACCTTCTGTTGAGTTTTGTTTCATCTTTCTGATGGTTCCTCCTATTGGTTTTAATTTTTATTTACAACTTCACTAATGTGAAAATACGTTTCATGGGTATGTAAATGTAAAGCCTATATCAAATTGTGCGCCATGTTGGAGAGGGTGGGGGAGAAAAATTTTCAACTCAAAAGCGTATGGAAGTGATTGTTGATAAATCAAAATAAATTAATAAAATTTTTAAAAAAACAAAAAAAATCCCATTTGTTTTTAGCAAATCCTCCTTCTACATAAATTTAAGAACCTTCACCACCATAGTTACCCTACACTGACTGCCCTGTAGCCTAAGATTGCATTAACTTCCACTATTTTTTTTTAGTCCATTGTTAATCATGGAATATCAGAATGGGAAGGGACCAGGAAAACCATCCAGTCAATGCCCTCCTTGATAAAGCAAATCTTTATACAACTGATCATTGAGCTTTTTCTTGAATGCTTCCAGCAAGAAAGAACATTCTCATTGCCGAGGCAGCCTGTCTATTGTGGGAGAGCTTGAGTAGTGTCTATTGTGGGAGACCTTGAGTAGTCTGAGAGCTCCTTTTTGCTAAGCCAACTTCTTCCTTCTTACAATTTCTCCTTCAAAGGTACATGGAGAACAAACTACTCCAGGCTATTTCTCTTTCCTACTCAGGAGGACTGCTGTTTGTGCTAAGGGAAAGGGTCTTTTCTCAATTGATCCCTTGCAGCCTTTGACACTGCTGATCACTCTCTCCTCCTTCCAATCTCTGGGCTTTCAGGACACCACTCTCTCCTGATTTTCCTACTACATTTCTGATCACTCCCTCATCTCCTTTGCTGGATCTTTTCCAGTTCACACCCTCTACCTGTAGTTGTCCCAGAGGGCTCTGTCCTGAGTCCTCTGCTCTTCTTCCTCTATACTACTTTACTTGATGATCTCATCAGCACCCATGGATTTAATTACTCCCTTTATGCTGGTGATACTCAAATCTATCTATCCTGCCCTAAAATTTCTGTTAACTTTCAGAGGCAGATCTCTAACTGCCTTTGAGGTATCTCAAAGTCAATGTCCAACAGATATCTTAAACTGAACATATCTAAAATCTAATTCATTATATTTTCCCCTAATTCTAATTTTTCCCAATTCCCCTAACTCTCCTCAACTTCTACCTACTTTATTTCTGTAGAGGGCAACACAATCCTACCAGTTGTGTAAGCTTGTGACTTGGGTGTTATCCTTGACTCCCCTCTATCTCTCACCTCCCCATATCCAATCTATCGCCAAAGTCTGTCAATTTCACCTTTGCAGTATCTCTCAAATATTCTCCCTTCTCTCCTCTGACACATGGTTCTGGTGCAGACCCTCATCCACTTGTGAATATACTTTTTCAATAGCCTGCAGGTGGGTCCACCTGCTTTGAATCTTTCTCCACTCCACTCAATCCTCTATTTAAGCCTCTACAGTGATTTTTTAAAGTCTGACCATGTCACCACCTTAGTCAATAAACTCCGGTGGCTCCTTCTTGCCTCTGGGATCAAATACAAAATCTTCTGTTTGGTGTGCAGAGCCCTTCATAAACTAGCCCCTTCCTGCCTTTCCAGTCTTCTTACACCTTACCCCTCACATAGACTCATCACTCCAGTAACATTGGCCTCTTAGCTGTTCCACCAACAAGACACTTTACTGCCCAGTTCCAGACATTTCCTCTGACTCCCCCCCCCATGCATCTGATGCCTTCCTTCTTCATTTCTATGAATTGGCTTCCCAGGCTTCCTTTAAGTCCCAGCTTAAGTCCCATCACCTATAAAAAGCCTTTTGCCACCCTTTTTCATTGTAGTGCCTTCCCTTTCTTACTTATTTCCTCTTCATCCTCTATCTACCTTGTTTGGACATATTTGTTTGCTTGTTGTCTTCCTCATTAGATGTGACTTCCTTGAGAACAGGGCCTGTCTTTTGCCTCTTTCTGCATCCCCAATGCTTAGCACAGTGTCTTATACACAGCAGGCATCTAATTTATGCTTATTGACTGACTGAAATAAGCCAAGTCCCAGGGCTGAATTATGGTAGAATTTACATTTTAGTCACAGGAGGTCATTTTTTTCAGGGAGCCAATATGGCAGACTAAACAGTAAATCACTATTAATTCTCTCGTATTCACCTCCAAACAACCATAAAATAGTGCCCTAAAACAAATTCTGGAACAGCAGAACCAGCAAAAAAGTGAGGTGAGACAATCTTTGAGCCCAAGAAATTTGGAAGATCAGCAGGAAAGGTCTGTCTCACTCTTGTAAAAGAGGAATTCAGTCCAGGACAGGAAACATCCCCACTAGGAAGCAGCAAGCCCACCTCAGCAAACCAGTAGTAGATCCTGAGCACCAGTATGGTGGAGCAGGCAAATGCCAACACCAGGACTCTCCACATGCCTCAGCATAGCTAGGGGAATGGGCGGACTCTGGCTCTGAGAACCTCCATGTGCTTGAGTGGAGCCCCAAGCAAACAGGCAGCTTCCAGCAACCAGACCTGCATGTGTTTCAGTGTATCCCTGGGGAAACACAGAAACACCCCACTGGCCTCAGCACACACCAGACACCACCACTAGGACCCCAGCTTAGCACCAGATATGCTGCCAGACCCCCTAAGGCCCCCAGCAGCACCAGGTAAACAGCCAGGGCGTCTGAGATAGTGCCCCTGCAACCCCAGGAACAGAGCTCACTTTTAAAAGAGAGGACAAAAGCCAAAAAGATGAGCAGAAAACAAACAAAGAGGATCTGACCATAGAAAGTTATGCTGACAAGGAAGACCAAGAAACAAACTTAGAAGAGAACAACAATGTCAAAAAAACCTGTGGGCAAAACCCCAAAGAAAATGGGAAGTGTTCTCATAAGAGGTCATGTTCTTTTTGATCTTTCTCTGTTTGAACTCCTGCTTACTGCACTGTTTGTTACGGGGAGAAAAAAGCAAACCAAATCAAAACAAATGTATTCATTCTTTGGAATCATCACTCCATTATTTAGTCAGGACTTATTTGTTCCTTGTGCCATGTTATAGCCCAAGAGGAACACAAAGGACAAAGAAAGCATACAACCTTCATTCAAGGAGCTTAGTGTAGGAGCTTATAAATTTAGGTTTGATATCAGGGGAAAAATTCTATCAATAGAGCAACAGAAAGGATAACAGATTGTTTTGGAAGGTAGTAAGTTCCCCTGATTGGTAGTCTTCAAGCAAATATAACTTCTTGTAGAGTACATTATAGACAGAATTCTCTCTAAGGCATGGATTAAAGTAGGTAGAGATAGGGGCAGGTAGGTGGTGGAGTGGATAGAGCACCAGCCTTGGATTCAGGAGGACCTGAGTTTAAATCTGGCCTCAGACACATGACACTTACTAGCTGTGTGACCCTGGGCAAGTTACTTAACCCCATTGCCTAGCCAAAATACACACACACACACACACACACGCACACACACACACACACACACACACACACACATATATGGTAGAGATAGTCATGAGATTCTTTCCAGCTCTTGAAATTCTGATTCAGTGATTCTTTTTACATGATAAATATCTAGTTAGGTGACATAGATTATCTGGTTAGATGTCATATACATACATACATATACATATGTGTGTTTATGTATACACACACACACACACACACACACACACACACACACACACACACCATTCCCTTCTTCCCCCACAGCCAACTTTGATTTTTCTCCCAATATTTTCATCATAAGAGATAAATGATATACTTTTAATTAAACATAGATTGTGATATCTACACTCCGAATATGTTATGACAGTGATGACTTGTATTGGATAGGAGAGGAAAGACTAAAGGAAGAATGCAGTTACTTGGAATCTAACAAGTTCATTCTGACATATGATATGCATTTTTATCATCATCGGTGCTTCTATCTTAAGAGGTTTATACACTCATCATCAAACCAGATTTGGGGTATCATCTGTCTTCATATGATGCTCTATACCTCGTGATAATTCTTCTGCTAAAGTAAAAAGTTTGATCATCCAATCAGTGCTGCATAATGGATAGAGTGATGAGCTTTGGGTCAGAAAGGCCTAGAGTCAGATTCTGCCTGTGGCACTTGCTATAGCTGGATGACCCTAAATAAGTCACTGAACTACTCTGTTTTCTCATCTATAAAATGGACATAATAAGACCTATAATATCTCCATCAGAGGGGTGTTGTCAAGATTGAATTGAGATCATGTATCAGAGCTCTTTGCAAACCATAAGTACTACTATATAAATGTCGAACCAGTATTATTTAGTGAGCTTTGTAGTACTAGACGTTGTAGAAATGCATCCAGGCATTGCATAGCAACAGTTTTCTGGATTTAAGCAATGGTTTGTTCTCCTGTATGGATTATTTTAGATGATTTTGAGTTCTAAATTTAATCATTTTCATTTTCTCTTAAATGCATCATCCCTCAAAATAAAATTTTGATAAATGGAGGCACCCCTGACTTGACTTCCTTGTTAAATGTTCTGTAGTGGGAAACCCGCATTCCTAGGTGCAGGATTCTGGGATGTCACAGGGAAACCTAAACACTGACATCCAAAGAATTTCCCTCTCATCTTGAGATGAAAGATGCTTCTCTCTAGTTCTGAAAAAATATGACCGGAAAATAGAAGCAGCAAGAGAGACTAATTAGAGATCAGTTGGAGTAATTGGGGAATTTAAAATCTTTTCATCTTTTTGTCACAGATGGGCAAAACTGCTCACCAGGTCAGCTTAAAGAAATGGATAAAAATCCATTTGAGAACAAGCATCTTACAAACAAATGAAATCAATTAAAAAGAACAATTCTACACTGTTTCCCACTTTTATTTCCCATAGACACAATTAGCCATTAGCTATCTGGGTCTGGTCCCCTTGCTGCCTGAAAAGTTCTGGCTGTACATGGTCTTCATATGATCCAGGTAAACCACACCCACTTGGGAGAAGAAAGTGAACGTCTCACTTTGGGGATATCCATTGTACTCTCCCACAAGGGGACCATTTAAACATTGAACATCTTTACTAAATTTGTTCCCATGGTGCTTATAAAATTATAAAATACTGTTCCATGCACTTAGTACAATATGATGGGGATGATAAATGTATAATAGTGAGAGAATGTGACCTAGGAAATATATGAAGTCCGTTGTATGGCAGAACTTATCTCAGGTTCTCTTTAAAGACCACAGCAGGGGAAAGCCCCAAAGAATCTTTTCCTCTCAAACCCAGGATCCTTAGTCTTCTTACCTCGCCTTCCCCACCCCCCTACACCCCAAGAGTTGGCACTTGTTTGGGCTTAAACAGAAATATCACATTGGAATTTATTGACTTATATTTGGGGCACATTTTGTACTTTGCAACACATTTTGATACGTATTTTCTCATTTGAGCTTCTCAACAATACCATTAGCTATATTCAGCAAAGAGAGAGATACAGAAAAAGCCTTTAAGTATGTATTTTGCTGTCTTAGAATCACAGACAGTAAAACTAGAAGACACCAATCAAAAAACATTTATTAAGCACTTACTGTGTGCCAGGCATTGTACTAAGCTCTGTGAATACAAGAGGCAAAAGACAATCTTTGCCCTCCAGGAGCTTACAGTCGAATGGGGAAGACAATATGCAAGCAGGTATATGCAGAGCAGGCTATATGCCGATAAATAGGAAGTGAGTAACAGAAGGAGGGCACTAAAATTGAGAGGCATTAGAGAAGGCTTCCAGTAAAAGAAGTGATTTTAGTTGGGCATTAAAGGAAGCTCGGGAAGTCAGTGGGCAGATAGGAAGAGAGAAAGCATTCCAGGCATGGGGGAAGCCAGAGAAAATGTCTGGAGCTGAGAGGTGAAGTGTCTTGTCTGAGGAACAATGAGGAGGCCCAGTGTCACTAGATCAAAAAGTACCTGTGGGGGAATAAGGTGTAAGAAAATTGGAAAGGTAGGAGAGGGCTAGGTTATGAAGGGCTTTGAATGCCATCCTAAGCATTTTGTATTTGATCCTGGAAGCAATAGGGAGCCTTTGGAGTTACTGAGTGGGAGAGGTGACATGGTCAAACATGTGCTTTAGGAAAATCACTTTGGTGGCTACATGGAGAATGCATTTGAGTGAGGAGAGACTCAAGGCAGGCAGACCCACCTGCAGGCCATTGCAATGGTCTAGCTTTTTCATTTTATAAATAAGGAAACTGAGGCCCTGAAAGGGGATATAATAATAATAATAGCCAATATTTATATAATACTTACTATGTGCCAAGCACTGTGCAAATACTTTACAATGATTATCTCATTTGATCCTCACAACAACCTTGGAAAGTAGGCGCTATTATCATCCCCATTTCACAGTTGAGGAAACAGAGGCAAATAGGTTAAATGACTTGCTGAGAAGCATACAACTAGTGTCTTAGAATGGACACATATACATATGTGTATATATGTATGTATAGTATGTATATTATACGTATGTGTATATACACACATATTTATACATAATGTGTATGTATGTGCACACACATAAGGTAATTATATATTTATAATTAATAATAATCCATTGCATCACCTATTGGACATATGACTTGTCTGAGGTGATGTAGTTAGTAGACAGAACCAGGAGTAGAATCTAGATTCCCTTTCTTTGACCCATCTTTAAAAAAAAGTAAAAAAAAATAAGAGCATCAGAGAGGATTACCAACTTGGCCAAATCCATATTACTGGTTCATGGAAAAAATAGGTCCAGAGTCCAGCTTTAGTGCCCCAGCATCTGACTTTTTTTAACAGATGAATCTGAAGTTGAGACAAGTCACACTGTTCCTGGGACCCTCAAGGCTGCCCAGTCAGTTAGCATGGGAGGAGAGGCTAGAATCTGCATCTATAGATTCCCTGTGAAGAGGGTCCCTTCCATCTTGTTCCCTTAGGGAGAACTCTCTCCCCAGTGTTCAAAGCCACACTCTGTAGAAGCAAAGAACTAGAAATAAAGTTGGTGCCCATCAGTTTGGAAGTGACTAAGAGGAAAACAAACTGCTATTTGAATGTGATAAAACTTTAAAATTGTTCAGTAACAAAGGACAGATGGAGAAAATTCAGAGCAACATGGGAAGATTTGTATGAACTGAGATGAATTCAAAAGAACCATGTTTGCATTAACTGTAGCAGCACAAATTTAATTATATATACATATATATATATATATATATATATTTCTCAAAGGAAGCCTAGGTCTAAGTAATTGAAAAATTAATAATGATCTTAAAAAATAGATGAGACACACCTTTCTCCACATGACAGTTCACTAGTAGGATAGAATGCAGATTACTATACACACTGTCAGACTAAGCCACTCACTGTGTTGGGTGGTTTGCCTTGATTACTTCTTTCTTACAAGAGAGGACCCAATCTGGGGAGTGTGGGGGAAAGAGAAAGGAGGAATTTCCAGAAATAACTATGATGTAAAAGCAAAACAACATAAATAAATAATACTTATTTTAAAAATAATTATTCCATTCATTTTTTTCAGGCTGGTAGAATTATCCTACGTTGGCCCCATCAGTTATCACTGGGGAGTCTTGTCCAAATGTTTGGCTTACAGCAAAGCGGCATCGGACCCCTTCGTGTACTCTTTATTAAGGCATCAGTACAAGAAGTGCTGGAAGGACATACTGAACAGGATTCTCAAAAGAGGTTCCATCAATTCCTCAGGCCTCACAGGGGACTCACATAGTCAAAACATTTTGCAAATCACAGAATGAAGGAAGATGCTCCAGTCGTCAGAGTAGAAAGTGGAAGCATGGATGGGGGCCAGAAGGGAAGACCTCCTAGATACTGAACAAAAACCCATCATCAGCTCACCACCATGCAAAGCACCATATCCATCAACCTGTGGCTTGTCTGCTTTCCTGAGTGGACTGTTGTCTCAGTGCTGCTTGTGAAAGCTGTGGCAAAGAGTGACACTGAAAGGCTTTCTGTCCTTCTTCCTGAGGGTATGATTTAGCTTCTAACCCCCCTGAAAGCAGCAGAGCAGTTGGACCAAAGTGTGAAGTCCCCCAGGTGGCCCCAGAGTACAGGCGCTGAAAGAAGGTGGTCGTTTATCTTTATGACTGGACTTGATCTCCTCAGTTCATTCACTAGCCAGCTGGGATTGTGCTCAGTGTTGTACTCTTAAAAAATAATAATCGTAGTGATTCCCAATAGGACAGATCAGACTTGCAGAAAGGGGGATTATAGGAACAACAGCTTGATTGAAAGTGCATCATCGATTTAGGTCTACTGTCATCCCTATTTATTTGTAGCTGCTATGATCAGCACAAATAATGCTTAATACTTAGGTTCCATCTACACTCATGCAAAATGGTTTGGGAAAACTTTTGAATTGTACCATATGATTAGTTGTGAACCTTGTTTTCTAAATAATCAGCTGTAATACTAAGTTTAATTTCATTCCTGACTCCCTCATTTCCCATGTGTATACAACCATCAAGGACTGGTTTGTTTGGGTAGACAGCACCTTAGTGTAACAATAACTCAAGCTGATAGATGACACCTTACTTTAGTCCCATTTGAATGGGCTGATTCTAAAGCTGTTTTCTTCTGACTTCCTTGCAGTAGCCAATTTGACTCTAATTTGAGTTGAGTTAAATTGTGGAATCATTACTTTTCAGTACTTCCTCCATTTACAATGATCCTAAGTTTTCAGGAAACATGTCAACCTCATCCTACCCAGTGACACATCTCATTTGGTACTTTAAAAGAGGCAGATGGGAGAAAGCTGGTTTCACTTTTTTCATCTTAACTCTAAACAATTGTCTCCAACTTTGAAAACAAGGATTGTTAAGATACATTGAGCTGTTTGCCAGCTACTTTTGCTAAAGGCTACCCAGAATTAAGCATATGGCAAGAATAAGGCTATAATTGAAATTGTCCAGGGAAACAAACCTTCCATCCCTCTCCTCAGTCTTTCAGTCTCCAGCAGTTCTGTCTTCACAAAAAAAGCAGAAATCAGTAAGTTAGTGAATTTGATTGGTGTAAGCCAAATTCATCACAAATAGGTTTTTTTTAAAGTTTTTTTTTACTTTCTAATCTAAATTTATTTATTTGTAGTTTTCAATATTCACTTCCACAAGTTTTTGAGTTTCAAATTTCTCACCCCTCCCCCCACCCCAAGATGGCATGCATTCTGAATACCCCTTCCCCTGGTCTGCCTTCTCTTCTATCTCTCCCCCCCTTCTCTTATCCCCTTCCCCTTCTATTTTCCTGTAGAGCAGGATAGACTTCTGTACCCCCATTTCCTGTATTTCTTATTTCCCAGTTGCATATGAAAACGTTTTTTTTAAACATGTGTTTTTAAAATTTTGAGTTCCAAATTTTCTCCCTTCCTCCCTCCCCACCCACTCTCATTGAAAAGGCAAGCAACTCAATATAGGTTGTACATGTGCAGTTATGCAAAACACTTCCATAGTAGACATGTTGTGAAAAACTAACTCTATTTCCCTTAATCCTATCCTGCCCTCCCATCTATTCTATTCTTTCTTTTGACCCTGTCCCTCCTCAGAAGTATTTACTTCTGATTACTCCCTTTCCCAATCTGCCCTCCTCTCTATTATCCCCCTGCTCTCTTGTCCCCTTCTCCCCCTATTTTCCTGTAGGGTAAGACCCAATTGAATGTGTATGTTATTCCCTCCTTAAGCCAAATCCTATGAGAATAAGATTCCCTCATTCCCGCTCACCTTCCCCTGTTTCCCCTCCACTGTGAGAGACTTTTCTTTTCTGTTTTTTTTTTGTGTGTGTGTGAGATAATTTACCCCATTCTGCCTTTCCCTTTCTTCTCCGAGTATCATCCTATCTCATCCCTTAATTTTATTCTCCAGATATGACCCCTTAATCTTCAACTCACCCTGTGCCCTCTATCTGTCTATCTATCTATCTATCTATCTATCTATCTATCTATCTATCTATCTATCTATCTATCTATCTATCTATCCATCTATCCATCTATCTATCTATCTATCTATCTATCTATCTATCTATCTATCTATCTATCTATCTATCTATCCATACATACAATTTTTTTCCTTCAACTACCCTAATACTGACAAAGTTCTCATGAGTTACAAATATCATCTTTCCGTGCAGGAATGTAAACAGTTCAATCTTAATAAGTCTCTTATGATTTCTCTTTCCTGTTTACCTCTTCATGTTCCACTTCAGTCCCTTATTTGAAAGTCAAATTTTCTGTTTAGCTCTGGTCTTTTCATCAGGAATGCTTGAAAGTCCTCTATTTCACTCAATGACCATTTTCCCCCCTGAAGGATTATACTCAGTTTTGCTGGGTAGGTGATTCTTGGTTGTAATCCTATCTCCTTTGCCCTCCGGAATATTATATTCCGTGCCCTGCAGTCCTTTAATGTAGAAGCTACTAAATCTTGTGTTATCCTGATTGTGTTTCCACAATAGTTGAATTGTTTCTTTCTGGCAGCTTGTAATATTTTCTCCTTGACCTGGGAACTCTGGAATTTGGCTACAATATTCCTAGGAGTTTTCCTTTGGGGATCTCTTTCAGGAGGAGATCTATGGATTCTTTGAATTTCTATTTTGCCCTCTGGTTCTAATATATCAGGGCAGTTTTCCTTGATAATTTCTTGAAAGATGATGTCTAGGCTTTTTTTTTTGATCATGGCTTTCAGATAGTCCAATAATTTTTAAATTCTCTCTCCTGGATCTATTTTCCAGGTCACACAAATAGTTTTCAATCACACTTAAGGAAGATATATAAAATAATTGTCATCTCTGATCTTTTACGCTTGGGCTTTGTAGGTAACATCATAATATTAGACCCCAGGTAGCAATTATATTTCATGAGCCATGGAATAAGGTATGAAACTTGTAATGCCACCCCTCCTGAGAAGGACTGACATCCATAATTAAATGAATTACTTTTACAATGAATTGTGGGTGCATTTGTATGATATAGCTAAAAACAGAAGAAAAAGGGTTGACCCAAATACCTGATTTTTAAAATAAATTAAAATTAATTTCAAAAAACCCCTTCATGTTAACATAGTACTTCATGGTTTCCAAAGTGTTTTCCTCATAATAACTATTAAGTATTTGTATCCCCATTTTAAAAAATGACAAAGTTGAGTCTCACAGATATTAAGTGACTTGCTCATGATCAGATAGATTAGTTACTGGAGTAAATGTTAGAACTGGGATCAAAATCCAGGTCTCTTGATTCCAAGTCTAAGACTCTTTCTATTACACTGTGTTGGACTGGGTACTCATGTAAACATAGTCTTTAAAGCCTAAAGAGAATTGGAAAGGAGGATAATGGTGGTTATGGTTAAACATAGAGAGATGAGTATATGTACACCTATGTGTATTGCATGTATTTGCATATATTGTATATATGTACATATAAATACAAACATATATATATATATATATATATACATATGTTTGTATATAATATGTATGTGTATACATATACAGAGAGAGAGGGGAAGGGGAGAGAGAGAAGCTGTATGATAGAGAGTGGGGGCTTGAACTGAGGAAGGCTCAAGGGACTTCTCTGACTTATGCTGGTTCTGTGATTGTGCTCAAGCCACATAAATTCTCAATGTCTCCGGCACATCTCTAAGAGGAGCAGTTGCTGATGTGCATTGGTAGGAGTTTCACCGTTGGGAGTTCCCTATGCCAGTTAATCAAAGGTCTTGTCTAATGCAGATACATATTTCTACACACACACATATATTGTGTGCAAACTTTGACCCCAACCTCAATATTCCTAGTTGCATTATCTACCTCATTTCAGCAAAATTAATTTATTAAATTTAATGCCATTTTTCAGGTAGGACAAGAAGAAACAGCCTACCCAGTATTACCATCCAGGGTTTTGCTTGTTGAATTGTACCATGTCACGAAATGTACAATCCTTACTTGTTAGATGCTGAGAGGTGGTGAATTGAGATGAAAAGATTTTAAATAAGAAAAAGATAAGCAATCAAATTTGGAAACCTGTATCTCATCCTCTGCAGTTAATCTTATTTGATCAGGTTTCATTCAAGCCCATGTGACTTGTTAGCTATGCTGCAACCTCAATAGTTTATAAGATTTTCCTTGATGTCAATAAGATATGGGTACACTAAAATTCAACTCATTGCCTCCCACACTGGGTAAGTTAGTGGTGCATTTTACTCCTATTTTTAAAATGCCCAGCTGACTTCCCAAAGGCTTCTCACTGAGAATCTTGGCTGTCTTTTACAATCAAAAATGGAGCAGAACAAAAAGAAGATCATTGAGTCATCTCATACCAATAATTTATCCTCTTCAGTCTTTATTGGAGCTGAGCATCATCATAAGCAATAAAGTTCTCCCCTTGTTTCCATAACATTTTGTTTTTCTATAATGATCTTTCCTTTAGAAAGAAGATGGGAAGGTCATAGCTAATTCAGTTTCTTTTATCAACTCCTTTAATTTTTTTTTGTGCATAAGTTTTTGCATGTTTCTTTGAAATATGTTATAGAAGTGAATGAATTGGACCTTTTCTCTTACTGGAAACAACCCATGTATAGGATAAAATAATCACCTGTAATTGTGATTATGACATTTTTGTTAGCTATTACTAGACATCCCTTGGATAAATTCAAGTGAGTACAGTTGTGAAAGGATGTTTTTCAATGTACTCTGAGGCCCTACCCCTAACTTTTAAGTGGTGCCAAATATTATCTGAAAAACAGAGGCATTTAAAAAATAGATATTGGCAGTTTCATTTCTCCCCAGAGTTCTTGAATGCTGCATATTCTAACCTTGTCTAAGAATCTGTTATGGTAATTGTCTTTTGGTGGGTTGAAATGGAACACTCCATGAAAATACTAAAAATCCACTTTTAGAGAGACCATTCAGTTTAATAGTACAATGTGTTCATCCTAAAAGATCAAAAATGTTTTGCCAAGAAATGAGGCTTCTCATCGTGGATTTCCTAAGTCATGATAGTTCAGTGTTCAGTAAGGATTTGGTAGGTGAATTGGTTATAAGGGATATAGAGATGCGATTGAATTGTATAACAAAGTGAAATGAGACTTAACAAACCATATTCAGTCCACCTGCATCTGACCCAGAGCCAAAATCCACTTAGGTGTTTTGGCCTTAAAAACAGGACTGAAAACTGGCAGAAATGCAAGCAATCAAGAATTTGCTGGACCAATTCTACAGACTATATCACTGAGTCCTGACTATTGAGTCAGGACTTTTTTCTTGCCGATAAATATCTGAGCCTTTAGGTATCTTTATCCAGCTACTTAGCCCCAGAATATAATGTCCCAGGGACCAGAATAAAATGTAGCTTATGAGATATGATTTCTGGAATGCCATAAAGAGATTCGTCCTCTACTACCCCTAACTAATTTTTAATCACAGGAAGGAGGTGATGCCAGTATGCTGCTTTCCTGCCAGCCTCCCACTCAAAATGGCAATCGAGATCATGGCACTAGTTATTTTCACCAAAAAAAAAAAAAAGGACCAACCTAGAGTGTTACTCTTCTTTACCTGCTATCTTGACAATTCCCAAATACACCATTTCGTTGACTATTGCACAGATTTTTGAGAACATGCCCCAAAATACTGGTTTGATGATGGTGTAAATGATTTAATCACATCATTTAGAATAGGCAATATCTATCTGAATTTACTTAGTCCATGGACACATAGAAAATAAAATTCATTACTATTCATAACTTCTCTAGACTTAAATTCATCATATATTCCAGAGAACCACCATTACCTAATTCCCAAGGATTCCAATTTTTGGTTTCCCAGGACACTTATTTTAGTTTGAGGGCAGTTCTTTTGGATTGCTGAAACATACTCAAAAACATAAAGAGGTTGATGAGATAGGTGATCTGTAAGAGGCTAGGTTAGGGAAACAAAAATGGTACCCTATGTAACTGCTAGGAAAATGAAACACCAACATACCCAAGATTAGAATATTAGAACATGGTCAAGTTTCTCTTTCTCTCTCTCTCCATACACATTACATACATATTGAAGGGGAAGAGGCATGGATGGAGTTTAGCCACAGAAAGAGGAAAAATCAATTGAGAAGCATTTGGTCAGTAGCACATAGACTGCCAGCATATCAGCTTGTAAAAACTGACATATATAGTTTTCTGCAAGGGAAAATGAATCTTGTCTTCATTGCACACTGAATTTACTTAGAGGGCCACTAAAAACACACCTGGGTATCCTTCCTACAATAAATGAAAATTCATGTGACAAGAACAATTTTTTCTTTCTTGCTTTTAAAAAGTGATGTCATCATCCCACTTAAGTAAACCTATAAGCCCTTCCATCTTTCAATTATTGGTCAATTAATCATGCTCTCATTACGATATGTCATGTAAATATGTATTTAAGATTTAAAGCTTGAATATTATGATCTAACCTTATTGGTGTTACAGTTGTATCATATATGCATATTCAAAGCCCTTTTTTATAATGTTTATAATATTGATTCACTAGACTGTATTTGCACCTTCAGGAATATATGTGTGGAATTGCTGATCTATGGCCTTTCTGTGTATTCTATCATGCATGCTCAGTAACTGTGAGTGATCAGTGAATTATTTCTGCTTCTTGTTTGAAGACAAATTATTGCACATAGTTTCAAAGTCCAGTCCATATGCTTTTGACTATTAGTATGCACAATTGTATCAGAAAACACATAGCCCTCTTTGAGGTGAGAGAGTCCAAAAATTTTTTTTAAGGATTGAGCCTTCATGGAGCCACCAAGCAAATAAATTTGGGGATAGATCTGGAGGCAAGTCATGATCGTAATTAACAGAACCTTAGGTGATTGATCTGAACTGGTCATCATCTTCATGGCTAGATCAGAGTGACTATTTGGTGACAACACTAATTAACTTTTGTCCAACCAACTGAAAGTGGTCTAGTGTGTGATACTAAATAGACCTGATTCCAGAGTGTTTTGCATCCTGATTAGTTAACACTGGACCTATTTTTAAATTATTAATTGCAACTGAAACCACCACCCCCCTCCATATTTGAAATCTGAAAAGTTTCCCCTGAATGTGTCTCTCCAAAACTTGAAAATCCTGTTTGGTAACCACTGTGTAAATACAACCTTATCCAGAGTATAGCAAATAGCCTTACTGGAGTCCAGTGTCTTGCCAAAGCATTTCCCAGGGGAGAATTTACAAATTTCAGTATCACAGATTGCCTTGGAAGATTGGAATAAAAATACAGGCGGTGCCTTGCTTTACTCTTATTTCTAAATGGAACTTTTTTGCCCACAAATATCAGAATAAGACATTGTTTTTATTTTTTAGGGACTTTGAAGAGAAGAAATTCAAACCCCTATTTTCCTAGTAGGCTCTTCTTTACCCTGATACAATTACTGCTACAAGAGTCTAGATTTCTTGCCTCATTTTAATAGAGAGTTGATAAATGTTTTAATTGCTAAATGTCTCATTCAATCCTTGAAGGTAAAGTTAGGAAGCTTATTTTTTCCACATAACTGGAGAATTTCTATCACTAGGGACCTTTAGTTCTTCTGGTGACAAATGGAATAAATATGTCTCATTGGTTGAATGTTAGCCTTAGCCTTTTAATGATTGCAAGCAATGGGCCAAAAGAGCACACCCAATTTCTTCCCATTCTTTGAACTTTGCACGGTTTGGGGGAAATTCATTTTTTAAAATATTGACATGTTGTTTGCATTGAGCCTGGAGAAATGGCTGTGGTGAGTATGTAATTATAAAAAAGCGCTCTTAAGAGACAGTAGAAGTAGACTTGTTATTTTATTGTTGCACATGTAAATCTACTCTACATCTGGAGTTTTTTATAGGAGATTTGGTGACATGAATTGGGAAGTGAAATGTATATTTGATTCACAGGGATAAAATCATTTGGTATTCTTTGATTCTTCTAAAATACTGAAAAGCTGAAATCATCTGAGCTGTGGGAGTGTAGAAAACCATTTTAAAGTACCAAGTCCTTCCATTATAATAAATTGTGTACAATCACAAGAACCTGGAAAACTGGCATAAAACAAATGAAAGTCTGACTCCAGTCCAAGTTGAATATTATGTAATGTTTGCTAGTGTTGTTTTAATTTCATTTCCTCCTAATTCATGTTGCTTCCCCCCCTAAAAATAGAGATCTATTGAAGACAAAAAAAATGATTTTCAAAATCCTCATTTCATTGAATTAGACAGATCTAACAGGTTTTTTTTCTCAGTTGAAATCTCACTGAGATTTTTAGATCAGAGCTGCCTGCTCTGTTTACAAAGGCTTGTGTTTTGTGATGACATATCAAATGTTGTAATATATTTTTATCAGTGGTGAATATAGGGAAAAAAAGTATATATTGTGATTTTTGTCAAATAAAGCTTTCTGTTACAAAAATGTGATACCGCTATGTAAGGACTTGGTGTAAACATTTCAGATAAAAGTTTGCATTCAAACATGTCAGTCTCTTGTGACTTACTATTTGAAGTTTCAGGTGTATACTTGGAGCTAAAGTGGTAAATGGTTTGTGCTTAGTAGCTTCCCATCACCCTCTGAGAACTCTCTCACCTCTTTGCCCCATCTCAAACACCAAGCACACAAAAACCACAGGCTGCCCTGGCTATCTGCCCTGATCCAAGGCAGCTCCATCCAAATCTGTCCAACACATTAGTGTCTCATGCTCCCCAACAAAACTTATTTCCTGCGTTATCCATTTCTTGAGCATCTTGCTAAAAGACTAGTTAGCGATTTGGTAGTAGTAGTAGTAGTAGTAGTAGTAGTGGTAGTAGTAGTAGTGGTAGTAGTAGTATTGGTAGTAGTAGTAGTAGTAGTGATGATGATGATGATGATGGTAACAACAACAATAATAACAATAGCTAGCATTTATATAATGCTTTAAGGCTTGGTAAGGGCTTTACAAATATCTCATTTGATTCTCATGATAACTCTGGGAGGTAGATGCTATTATTATTCCCATTTTACAGATGAGGAAACTGAGGCTGAGGGAAGTTAAATGAATTGCCAAGGGTCACCCAGCTAGTGAGTGTCTGAGGCTGGGTTTGAACCCAAATCTTCCTGACTCCCATGTCCAGAACTCTATTCATCCTGCCTCCTAGATGCCATTGGATAATGTGATGTCTCTTGCTCTGTACCATATCAAGCCCAAACTCTTTAGCCTGACCTTCAAGGCCCTCTGTAGTCTACTACCACCCTTATGGCATAGTACTTCTCCCTTTCCTCCTCTTTGCTCCAATTAAGCTGAATTAATTGCCGTTCTCTAAGCTGCTCATTGGCCTTCGTTATACTGTGGTCTCTGCAGGAGATGCTGTTCCCTTCCTCTGCCCCTTCTCATGTCTTACCTATCTTTCAAGGCCTAACTCAAATGCTACCTCCTCCAGGAAGCGCCTAGATCCCTGATCTCAACCTCATTTAATCTTACAGCACTTTGCTTTGCCGTATGTATTTATCACCAATTAATCAATAAGGTTGTCTTTTTTTTAAATTGTCTGCTGTGGGAGATGTACTGTGTTAGCATCAGGGGCTACAAAACAAAAATAATCTAGTCCCTTCCTTTAAGGAGCTTTACATCCTTGGGGGGGGGAGAGAAACACATTCATAGATATGTAGCAGATCCACACAAATATACAAGGTGATGGGGTGGGTGGGAAGCATTAGCAACTGGGAGAAATTGGGAAAAGTCTCACATACGAGGCAGCATTTTGAGCTGAGTCTTGAAGAAAATAGAGATTCTAAGAGAGAGCATTAGCAGAAAGTGCATTTCAGACATGGGGGGCCACCAAAGGCAAAGAGGTGGTGGATGAGAACCAGGAAGTCCAAGCTAGCAGGACCGTAGAATGTAGAATGTAATAAGGCTGGAAAAGTAACCTGGGGCCAGATTTTTGAAGAACTTTGCCAAACAGAGGAATTTATATTTAATCCTAGAGGAGATGAGATCACAGGCAAATTTGTAAAAAGCTTACCCTCCTCTATTAGAATATAAGCCCCTGAAGGTTAGAGACAATGTCTTACTCATTTTTATGTCTTCCTTAGATATGCACATAGTAGTTGCTTAATAATAAGATGATTATGGTTCAATATTCACCAGGTGTTCATTGTCAGAGCCCAAATGAGTATTAGGTACAGCTAGATGGTACAGTAGATAGAGTGCTGGGCCTGGTATCAGAATGGCCTGAGTTCAAATCCAGCCTCAGACACTAATTAATGTGTGACTAGTCACTCTACCTCAGTTTCTTCCTCTGTAAAATGCAGATTACAGCACCTACCTCTCAGGGTTGTCAGGAGGATCAAATGAGATAATATTCTTCCCCTTCTCCTACCTCCATCCCCCTCAAAGGAAGGATTGAACATGTGCATTTCAGGTGTGCACAAAGGTACACCTAGAAGATATTTGAGGGCTAAGAAACCTTTTGGGGCCCTTAGAATTGCATGGCTCCTTTACACACTGTGTCTACAATGACAAACTCCCAAGGCTTGTTTTATTTCTGAGTGGATTAGCATGGCAGCCTCTTCCCTGACACAGGATTTCAGTCACAAATTCTTAATCTAATGGAACCAGACAAGCATGGCCTTCGTTATCTGCTCATCGCCTGAAGCATGACACTTGGTTATCCCTTTTACAGGAGGCCTGGCTGTGACTGACAGAATTGGACACAAACACACTCAGGCCTCCCTGGCTGCCCACTTGATGACATGCTTCATGAACAGGAATTAATTATTTTTTTCCCTAGGTTTACATCAGTTCTCATGTGGAAATGTCACACAAGTGCAAACCCAAAGCTATCGCTAGAGAAACCCCTTCTCTTGATTAACCAGCCCTCCCTGGGGGTGCCCCTCTAAATGTGGGGGAGAGCATCAGCGAAGAGGTGGGAAAGTTTACCCTGCAAAAATGTGGCCTGTCATCATATTAAGAAAATAACATTTTTAAATGCAGGGTGAGCAAGCTGGGCCCCAAAGGCAACATGCAAAAATGCACATGCCTGCCTTATTTGAAAAGGTGGGGGACTATGAATACAGGACATTTTATACACTATCAGACTCCATAGAGGTTTAGATTAATTTTGATGAATTGATTTTTTAAAAAGCTTTAGCTAAATGCATTTATTAAGTGCTTCCCATGTGTCTATTGTACTAAGCACCGTGGATGCAAATCTAAGCAGACAAAACTGTCCCCTCCATCAAGGAGCTCACAGTTCTAATGAGGAGGGAAGGAGGGAGGAAATGAACATTACCAGGCACTATGCTAAGTGATTTACAAATGTTTTCTCATTCTATCCTCACAATAACCTTGTGTGATGGGTGCTACTATGATTCCCATTTTACTATCAAGGAAAACTGAGGCAGATGGAGGTTAAGTGACTTGCCCAAGGTCACACAGCTAGGCCCAATACACTACCTACTGCACCTCTTAACTTCTGGGAGAAAGAAAACATGCATAAAAGGGTGGAGAGAGGGGAAGTTACATAATGTAGGAATGGCCAGTAAGTATCATGGAGGCTTGGCTTTGGGCAAGATAAGGCAAAAACACACCTATTAGAGCCTATCATCTTATGAGTGGAGCCTAAGGTTCAATGTGTGTAAATATTGGGGGTTGGGGGAGGAGGTGAAGGAAAAGAAGTCACCTAGAGGCCTGGTTCTGTGTCTTTGTTACAAGGCGTGGATTCCTGGGTAAGAGAAAGAGAAGGGCCATGTTCAGTAATGAAAGTGATATAAAACAAAAATTAATATACATTACCATTTCTTTTTAAATATGCATGCTTTATATGAGTTAGTACTAGGCAGGCTACCATATGCAACATCCCACAAATTAGGCAGAGAACCTGAGCTCTTGAGTTAGATGAACTTAACTCTGGTCCCAGGTCTGTGACTAACTAGTCATTTGGCCAAAGTAATCTAATTAAATTGAACAAGCATCTTCTAAGCGACTCCTAGATGACAGTCATAGCCTTGGAAATACAAAGATGAAAAGGAAATAATTTCTGCCCTCAAGGAACTTACATTCTCCTGGAAACTTCAATTCTCTGGCTATCTTTTGATTCTCACCCTGCAACCAAGGTGCTATTGTTATCACCATTTTGCATATAAGAAAGCTGGGGCAGACAGAGGTGAAGTGACTTACCCAGGTTGAAGTGCCTAGTAAGTTTTTGAGAAGGGATTTGAACTCGGGTCTTCCTGATTCCAAGTCCAGCGCTCTTTGTATTCTGCCATCAAGATGCCTGATGCAAATAGGTAAGTCTATTCAAGCTCAGTTAAGGAAAAGAGAGCACACTAATTAAAATGGGTATTAGGCAAGGCTTCCAGTAGGAGATGGCATGTGGGCATAGAATTTAGAACTAGAAAAGATCCTAGAGATTTTGTTCAATGTCCTTATTTCACAGATGAGGAAATTCGGGTGCTATGATGTTAAATGACCTGTCAAAAGGCACACAAGTGAGAAGAGGCAGGGCAGAGACGGGAACCTAGTTCCTCCTACTACAATTCCAGGACTCAACTCACTACATCACTCTGCCTTCCACTAATCAGAGCCAGAACTTTTGCGTCCAGTATATGTTGATTTAGTAGATGAAAGACCCAGATGTCCTTCTTTCCAAAACCAGCTTGGACAGTGGTGGAGTATTAATGGTCGAGCAATCTTCCAAATGAATGGGTAGACAAACCATTTGGATGATTCCGACCCAAAACTCTCTTCTCCATCAGTCAGGTTTTTGGCTTGAATGCTTAGGATAATTGTCCCATTGCCCAACTTCCCATTGCCTGGGGTCACCGGCCTCCATGCAGAGGTGGGTTTTTACAACCTGATAGCCTCATGTAGTAAGTAAGCCTGAAGGTCTCTCTGCCAGGGAGGGAATGATGTGGCTCATCTCACATTCACTGAAGGGTGATATCTGCCAATCATACATCTCTAAGGCACACCACAGACAGATGGTTCTGATGTTCAATCCAGCTTGCAGGGGAAGAAAAACAATTTGATTTTAATCACCAAGAGCTGCTGTTACCTAGAGTCTAGCCAAAACAATCCCCTGCCTGGAAATCCCAGATAGAGAGAAGAATGAGGTGGCATGTATGGGAGTATGTCTTGTGTTTGCAGAGTCTCTGTGTAACACAACATAAGAAGAATGAAGACTTGAGATATTGCAGGTTCCACTAGATCGGGTAATGCTCAGTCAGTGCTTTGGGGGATTTTAGATAATGGACCATTACTTACCTCAATAAACTGGAGAGCATCCAGAGAAGGGCAGCAAGAGTGGTGAAGTGACTTGACTCTTTTAACTTAAGGCTAAGTTCAAGAAACTGAAGATATTTAATCTGGAGAAGAAAAGACACAGGAGGGTCAGGAGAGAGGCCTTCAAGTATCTGAAGGGCCATCATGTGTAAGAGGAACTATGCTCATTCTATTTAGTCTCAGAAAGGACAAGGAAGAATAGGTAGAAATTGCCAAGAGTCAAATGAGTTCTTAAAATGGAAAATAAAGTTGTTGTAATAGTTAGAACTATTCCAAAGTGGAATATGATGCCTTAGGTTCTCCCTCATTTTGAGGTCTTCAAGCCAAGGCTAGATGACTCTTTTGATGGGTTGTAGAACAGATTCTTAGTTAGGTATGCTTTGGGCTAGGTGGCAGGTGAAGACCCTTCTAGCTCTAAGTTCTGAAATGCCAAGATAATTATGTTGCTGTAAGATAGTATTAGCGGTAAATATTCTTTACAAAAGTATGAGTCTAACAAAAGTTCCAGTGGTTCGGTGTTTACCCATATTCTTCTGAGTAAAACAAGGTCTCAGGTGAGATCTGTCCCAATATTCATCACTGCCTACCGACCACAGTTCATTTCATGTGCAAGAAGTTCTGCCAAGCTGATGTCTCAGAGTTATTTGTATAAACAAACAAGTAGTACTCATCAATGAAATAATGTATGAGACAGTGTTGTCCCAGGTCAGCAGCCAAATGCCCTTGCCACAGGCAAGGAGTACTCACACTCATAGAAGAGGGAGATAGAGTACAAAAGGCCAAAAAGACAAAAGAATGGTGACAGCCTGACTTGTGGGTCAGCAAGAAGGCAGCTCAATCCAAGGCAATCTGAGATCACATACAATAAGGCATCTGTACAGGCAAGGGGCCAGTGAAGTGGGGAAAGGGAGCAGTAGCTGTAGTAGCTGGCAAAGAAGAATTTCCAGTGGCTCCCCTGTATCAGCTGCTAGGTGGAAGGCACCCAGCCAAGAGGTCACCTACCTGCTGGTATTATCCAGCCACCATTACTGTGTACTTCTTGGGTGAAAGAGCTGTTACCACCTAAGCTTTCTCTCTCTCTCTCTCTCTCTCTCTCTCTTCTCTCTCTCTCTCTCTCTCTCTCTCTCTCTCTTTCTTCCTCCCTCCCTCCCTCCAATATACATATATGCACATATGTGTATATATATACAGACACATACACATATACACACTTATATATGTATACACACATATAAATACCCACACACATGTATATGAGCTTACACATGCATGCACATATACAGGCAGATTCATATATGTTTATGCACACAGATGTGCATGCATTATATGTATGTAAACATGTGTTATTTGTGTGCACTGATATTTATGTGTATATATGCATATACATATATTACAATAATGGTTCTCTTATCTATTTAAATATGCATGTTTATGTATATATGCATGAATGACATACATGGAAAGGTATGCATATACATACACAATGTTTTACATATCTATAGATAGATACATACATATGTATGCATACATATACATGTATGAATGACGTACATGGATAGGTATGCATATGTAATATATGCATACACACATATACAATGTGTTTATGTATCTATAGATAGATATATACATACATGTATGTATGTGTGGCTCTTTTATGTTTTTTGTTTTTATGTCATAGTCATTTCAACCCTCTCCAGATTGAACCCTCCCTTTTGACAAGGGAAAGCAATCAGGCAAAAATATCCAATTTTGAAATCTTGACTGATGCTGCATATACACAATATTCTATTCTAGTTGTTGCTGTTCTCTGTTTTGTTATCTCTTCCTTGATTTGGACCTTCACTGGCTTGTCCACCCCTTGGAGTCCACCTTCCTTTTGGTGATCTTCCATTTACATTGTTGTCCTTATTGTCATCATAGCATCAGTTCACGCAAATCTTCCCATGGGTTTTCTTAATTCTCATGTTTGTTATTTCTTACCACACAATGTTCACAGGAAAGCTTGTTGGAGCAGTGGATAAAGCACCAGGGCTGGAGGCAGAAAGACCTGAGTTCATATCTAGTCTCGGACGCTTTCTAGCTGTGTGACTCTGGGCAAGTCATTTAACCTCTGTTTGCCTCAGTTTCTTCATCTGTAAAGTGGGGGTTATCATAGCACCTATCTCCTAGAGTTGTTGAGGGGATGAAGTGAGATAATAATTGTAAGGCTCTTAGCTCAGTGCCTGGCTCCTAGTATGTACTATATAAATGTTAGTTAGCTATTATAGGTATTATTCATGCACCATAAAGTTTCTCTTCCCCTTACCTGAGTCATTCCTAAGGCATCAGCCTTGGCTGTACCCTTGGCTGTACAACATTTAGTACCCAGCACATGTCTACCTGCCTTTTCCAAGCTCTAGTGGCATGTGAAGTGGTGACAATAAGCACCTGGATAAATAAAGCATCTTTCTAAGCTTTTCCCAGTTCTATATGATGAATTCTTGTAGGTGAGCAGGCTTAAGGTCATCACATCAAAAGTCCCCCACAGCTGCATAATCCAGCGTCTCTCCAAAGTCTTAATACAGTTTTCAGCTATCAGAGCCTAAAACTAGACTATGGCTTTTGGGACGCCCTAGATTAGCAATGAAAATGAAGAAAACAGAGAAACATAGAATGATTCATATGAACTGAATCAGTGGGAGGAAAGCACAAACATGAGAGCAATATACATATGACTACAAAAATGTAAATGAAGGCAGAATAATTCAGATCAAGTACAATGACCAATGGAGACTTCAGCAGATGTCAGCCTGGGCTTCCTCTATGGTGGTAGAGATGAGGTGGACTACAGGTACAGAATGTTATATAATGGAGAAACTGTGAAGAAGGTGTTTTGGGAAGAGGTATAAAAACAAAATATATCAATTGAAATAGAATGTATATATCACAAGTAAACTATTATAAATTATATATAACATGCATATACATGTAAATATGTATTACATATCTATATGCATGTATGTAAATGGTGCATATGCATGTGTATATGTACATGTCGAATGTATATAAAAAAAGAGATGCCATGCTTGAGAGTAAAAGCCAAGTTATAAATGAGGAGTATGAACCATTACTTAGGGTTCATTTTAGTGCTGAAACTCTCATGTCCCAGCAGTGTAACATCCAGGTAAATGATTGGTACTTACCTCCTCAACCTAATGGTTGCTTCTTTACTTGCATTAAGTGTAGACTTTACCCACCCAGTTTCCATCAGTGGATCCTCCAGATTCTCATACCAAGAGAAAAGAATCATACCAACAGAAAGAAAAGTAGCATCATACCAAGAGAAAGAAAAGTAGCACAGGAATACATATCGGAATGAGGAGAAAACCTTGGACCTGGAATCCAAAAACTCTGGAATCCATTCTCAGCTCTGATAGACATACCCTGGGTAACCATGGGAAAAAGTCACTTCGTTTCTCCAGCCTCAATTTCCTTATTTGTAAAATAAAGAAACTTGCATTACCCCATTCACAGGGTTACTGTACAGAGAGAGCTTTGTGAAGTCTGCATTGCTTTATAAATGTGAACAATTTTCAAAGCCTCTTAGAGTTACCATTTGGCATTATGCCCTCTGCCTTTATACAGAGTTATTCTGAGAATTTTCCATTTATATAGTGTCACTGCATGCCCTGGAAAAATGTGGTTAAAAATATTGCCTGTTATGTTAACTCACTACTTACTGTCCTTTCTACATAGATAAATTCACCTTTTAGATTAGTCCCAGAAAACACACACACACACACACACACGACATTATCTCTCTTACAAAATGAATTTCTCCTGTCATAAAATAAATCCAATGTGACACCAAATGTTTCCTTTTTTTTGCTTCTTCTGACAAAGAGCTCATAGACAAATTCAGTGCCCTGCAATACTAATTGACTTCTTTCAGGTGCCTGGTAATATCTACTCCTTCTGCTTCTTTAAGATGGTCTCTGTCCTGTTTTGCTCTTAAATACTCTATTTGGTACCCAAGAGTTTCCTCAGTCTTCTAGGAAGTGGGCAGTGTATCAATCTTAACTAAATAAAGATTGAATGGTGGAGAGAAGTAATAAGGATTAGGAGAAAGACACGTGATTTCCCTTAAACCAGTGAATCGTTCTTAAAGGCACAGTTCACCCCAGCTGGCAAAAAGGCCTCTCTCAAAGCACAAGGTTTCCGGCTGTTTATTCTTAAGTCGTTTATGTCATAGTCAACTTGTCTTGGCAGAGATGCCAACAACAGACAGCATTAAGGGAAAGGAATCAAATTCAATTATCTCATAATAAACAAGTGTTTCTTCATATTCTGCTAATAGAAAAGAGGGAAGCTTCCCAAGAAAATGAGATTACAGTACTATACACAGTGCTCTCCAGGAAAAAAGAAAGTCAGTAGCTTTTACATGGGAGCCTGGCATTGTGAATGATACAACAGGTAAAAGGGAAGAAGGCCTCAGAAATAGAGGGAAAGGGATTGGTATATAGAAGAAGGCATACAAATTCACTCATTCAATGCTAATCCATAATGATGCCTAACATATTAGTTGGGTAATTCAGTCAAAAAAATCCCCCCACATCCCACCGCTGCCCAGTTCCACTATGTATTTGGACATGCTCCCATTATTTTGATATTTAAGTTTGGAAAAAAAAAATTAAGTCCTGAAGAAGTCACTTTATATCTCAGTCTCAATTTAATAATGGGTAGAAGTAGATGAACTGCACCTCAATTTACCCATATATAAAGCGATGGAATAGAATGTATAAATCCGCTTCTCTAAATCCAACCCTAAATTCTATAAGTCTATGTATATGGGTTCTGTCACTGGGTCACTGGGAAAATTACCACCTCTCTGAAATCCAGTTTCTTCATCCCAGAATAAAATGTAAGTTCATTGAAGGCAGAACTTATTTTTTCATTCTCTCTTTGTATTCCCAGTTTCTAGAACATTGTGCCTTGAACACGCCATTAAAAACCGATTGCAGAATTGAATTCTATGTGTAAAATAAGGCAATTAATGCCTGTCTACATTTTTCATATGGTTGTTGTGAGACTTAATGAGATACTGTTTTTAAAGTACCTTGTAACTGAAAAAGAGTGATGTAAACATTACATATTAGCATCAATATGGGTTATTCATATTGAGAATAAATAACCACTGCCTTACTGGAGATGTTTAACAATCAAAACTGCTGATTTATTGCCAGGAATGAGGGAAATGCAAGGAATAAGTGATAAAACATTCTGACTAACATTTATTCTGTAGGATGTAGAATAAAAGCCAAATTGGACTTCTTTACCGAAGACAATTTCAAAAGAAATGATGGGGAATTCAATACCAAATCTGATGATTAAATCACAATTAAATTATATTAGGTTGTTAAGGTTTGCAAAGCACTTTATCTACATCATATCATTTAAGCCTCACAATGACTCAGAAGGGCAGGTGTTGTTACATACATTTCATAGATGAGAAAACCAAGTCTCAGAAAACTTAATTGAGTGCCCTGCTCAGGATCGCACAGCTGGTAAGTGTCTGAGGCAGAATGTGGAATGAAGTCTTCCTGAATCCAACCCTGGCACCTTATCCATCACACCACCTAGCTCTGCTGGGCCACGAAACAGGTATTTACTGTCATCCATGCCAAGCCTCTGCTGGATTAGGGATGTTCACCTGAGGAGAACCTGAGCCAGTCTACTATGTCTCTTGGACTGCATTTATATGGGTTTGTTGTTGCAGTGAAGGATGCTCTATGTGACCTTAAATCCATAACCAGATGGCTGAATCTGTTCTAGTTAGTGAACAACTGAGCGAAGTAAGCTGACTATATGACTGATGCTGGAGGTCTTCTGTTCAGGTCCTAACTGTCACAGTCTAGCTGTGGCTTATGGGCAGGTCACTTAACTATTTAGCGCCCTAGTAAACTCTAAGACAGAAAAGTTGACTTGTTGAAGGGAGTTTCTATACTAAGAGTTCCTTAAATCTATAGAATCACAGGGCCAGACCAAAACAATGACAGAAAAAACTCCCAACAATTCTGTCCTGTATGAAATAAGTGTAGCCTCATTGTCAATGGGGCTTATAGGAAGTATCATATTCTTTCCACAATTGAAAGGAAGGACTGGAGAATCATGGGAGGTGGTCATTGGGAACCCTTATCTGGATAGGTCTGTGGCCAGCTGAAGATGGCAAAAAAAGAGTTGTAGTATCCCAACTAAATATAATTACAAACAGTTGGAGTGACTTGCCTGAAAAGAATTTGCAACTATACTGGGTCTGTGTAAATTTATCTGCTTGGATACTTCTCTCATCTCTGCCTCATCACTACCTGGCCAAGTGTAATGGCTTACCCTTAAATCTTGTTTGTTTGATCTCTATACATTTATAATGCGGTTGGTTTCTAGAAAACAATAAGTTGATTTTCATTGTATTCTGAATAAGAGTTTGTCATAAATGAGTGGACCACACTATTGGGACAAAGGACAAAGATGAAACTTTGGACAAATAGCCTTAGACTTAACTTTGTATTGAAAACTCACTGTTTATCTCTATTTCTGTCTCTGACTATCTGTGTTTCTGTCTCTCACCCTCTCCCTTTGTTTTTCTCTCTTTGTTTCTCGGTCTCTCTCCAAAGAGAGGGATTTCATAAAAACCATTCACAGATTATGTTTTATGGTTTTTAAATCTTGACTTTTCTTCTTTACTTAACACAGTTTTGAACAGTTTCCTGAAACAACATTCACGATATATTAGTGTTGATATAAAATTTACAGCTAACAAGTGTGTAAAATGTTTTTGTGGATGAATGAATGAAAAACATTTAAGTGCGTAAATTACTTAACTGTATGTCAACCACTAAGCTCTTGGATACAAATACAAAATAGAAACAGTCTCTGTCTTCAAAGAGTTTGCATCTTAATAAGCCAGAGAACACATATAAGGGAGTGGAGGCCAGGGAAAGGAGCTTTGGTATGAGATGCTGCTCTATCCCTAATTTCTTCAAAACAGCTTTTCAGTTTTTCTAGGAGTTTTTGTCAAATATTGAGTCCTTATTCCAGTAGTTGGAGTATTGGGATTCATTTGCTTTGGTAAGTTGTGTACATAATTTCTTCCACTGATCAATATCTTTATTTTTAAACTAGTACCAAATCATTTTGATGTTTACTGATTTAGAGTACAGTTTAAGATCTAATCATATTACAAACCATTCCTGTCCACTTTTGCCCCATTATTTCTCCTAAGTTTCTTGATCTGTTGTTTGTTCATACGAATTTTATCAACATTTAATTAGTTCTATGGCACCAAATACACAAATTAATTTAGGTATTATTGTCATTTTAATTACTTTGGTTTGGACTAACCCTGAACAATTAATATTTTCCAATTGTTTGGTCTACCTTTGTTATTGTAAATGGTGTTTTGTAATGTGTTCATGTAGCTCCTGTATTTCTCAGTAGGTGGATTCCCAAGTAGTTTATATTTCAAATTGGATTTCTCTTTCATTTACTTTCTACTGGTTCACATTGGTAATATGCAGATGTGTTGATGATTCACATGGGTTTATTTTTTCTTGTGCAACTTTGCTGTAGTTATGTTTAATTTTTTTTTTTTTGGTTAACTCTAGGGTTCTCTAAGTATATCACATCATTTTCAAACAGTGATAGTTTGGTTTCTACTTTGCTTGTGTTTATTCCCTCAATTTCTTTTCTTTTCATATTGTTATAGCTAGCATTTGGAGAACAATAGAAAATAGTAGTGGTGATAGTGAATTTATTTTCTTTAGATCTTATTGAAAGAAATTTAATTTATCACCATTACATATAGTGTAAGCTTTTGGTTTTAAATGTACACTACTCATCATGTTAATGAAGGTGCATTTATAACTACTCATTCTGGTATTTTTTAAATGAAATAAGTATTATATCTGTCAAAAGTTTATTACCTCTGTGTTAATCATAAGAATTTTGTTCTTTTTATTAAAAGGGTCAATTATGTTAATTTTTTTCTAATATTGAACCAATCCTACATTATTGGTATAAATCCAAATTGGTCATAGTGTATTTTTTATATGTTTCTGTGCTTTATTTACCAATATTTTATTTATTTTCTTTTTTAATAGAAGTGTCCAATAGGGAAATTAGCCTATAATTTCTTTTTATGTTTTGACTCTATATGGCTTAAGAATCAAGACTATATTTGTATCAGAGAAGGAATTTGGTAGGATTCCTTTTCCTATTTTTTTAAGTTTATATAACATTGGAACTAATTAATTTTTGATAGATAGAATTTACTTGTAAATCTATCTAAGGGCTTTTTCTCTAACATTTCATTTATAGCTTGTTTAATTTTTTATGAGATGTTATCTAAATGTTTGTTTCTTTTGTTAATCTAGGAATGTTATATTTTGTAAATATTAATCAATTTCATTTAAAAAATTCTTTCTTTAAAAAATTAGCTACTGGCTTATCAGTTTTTAAGAGTCAGCTCCTACTTTTATTTTTAAATCAATAGTTATTTTATTTTACAGTTTATTAATCTTGTCTTTGTTTTTCAGGATTTTTAATTTGATATTTAATTGTGGTATTTCATTTCTTACTATTCTAGGGCATTTTTAGTTGCATACCCAATTCATTGATTTATTCTTTCTTGTTGATAAAAGTATTTAAAAACATAAAATTTCCCCTAAAGACTATTTTTCCTGCCTCCTTTAATTTTTATATGTTACCTAATTGTTGTCATAATTATTAATGAATTTAGCTATTTCTATTTAACTTAGTCTCCAGATGCTTTCTAATACTTTCTTCAATGACTTTTTATTGTATTGTGATCAGTAAATGATATAATTAATGTTACTTTTCTTCATTTATTTGTTAGACTTTTATGTCCCAATAAATAGTCAATTGTTTTTTATAAAAGTGTCATCTACAACTGAGAACATGTATGTTCCTTTTATTACCATTCAGTGTTTGTCAGAGATCTATCATATGTAAATTTTCTAAAATGCTCTTCATGTCCTTAAATTCTTTCTTGTTTATTTCTTGGTCAGATTTGTCCAATTCTGAAAGGGACACATTAAGTTACTTCATACTTTTAATATCTATTTCTCCTTGGAGCCCATTTAAATTTTCCTTTAAATATTTAGATGTTATACCATTTGAGATGTGTGTGTGTGCATGTGCATGTGTACACATGTACATACGTATATTATGTATTGAAAAGAATTCATGGTGAATAGAACTATATATATATATATAATATATATATATATATATATATATAATATATATATATATATATATTTATATATATGTATATATATATTTATATATGTACGTGTGTGTGTATATACGTATACACACATATTATATATACATTCTTTTTCTCTTTTAAATAAATTTTTTTACTGTTGTCTTGTTTGAGACCACTACTGCTACTCCTGATTTACTTTAGTTCAGTGACAACATAATATGATCCAGTCCTTTATTTAACTCTTTGTGAGTTTTTATGTCCTAAACATATTTTTGATAAATAGCATATAATTTGATTCTGTGTTCTAATGCATTCTTCTATATTCTTCCATTTTATAAATGAATTTATTCCATTCACATTCTCAGTTATGATTGTTAATTTTATATTTGTCTTCATCCTATTCTCTTATGTTTTTCCCTTTCATTGTTCTTGCTTTCTTTTTACAAAGAAGAGGGTTGCGGAACAGAAGGGTGCTTAGCACAAGTCCTCTATATTTGATATTATCAACTTCCATCCCCCTGCCTATCTTCCCCTCATAAAACCCCCAGTAACAGATTCTTACTCTTTCATTTGTTTCCTTTTAAATTCACCTTCACAATTCCTCCCATACACTTAATTTTTGTTTTGCTTATTACTAGTACTTCCCTAAATCTACTCTCCCATTTATTCTCCCCTCTTGCCTCTCCCTGTTCTTTACTGTTTTTCCATTGATTTGAATTCATTTCCATATTAAATTCTCTATGTGTATGCTTCCTTCCTTTGACAAGTTTTAATGACTTTTTTTTACTCAGTTTCCTCATCTATAAATAGGAGAAATAGTAGTATTTACCTCTAAGGGTTGTTGTGAGGATAGCATAAGAGAATATATTTAAAGAATTCTGCATTCCTTAAAATGCTACATAAAATTACTACTAGTACTGGTACTACTACTATAACTACTATTTAATACTGCTACTATTGTTGCTACCATCACCAGTTTTAATGTCTCAATGTACAACTTTTGTAAATCTAAAGTGAGATACAACATATTTTAAAGTACCCTTATTAAAATGCACAGAGATACATGGACACAGGCATATACACACAATTAACAAAACATAGGGCCCATTACCCTAAAGCAACTATAGAAAGAATAACACCTCTGCAGGACAAAGGAGGACAAAGAATAATAGACATTCTTACAGAAAATGATAAGCAGGTCAAAAGTTTATTTTAATACATTTTAAGTAAGCAGACACCACTAAAAGTAGTAAAGACTGATAATAGTTAAATGTCAAGAGATTTGTTGAATATAACTGGAAGTGGCTTACCTTCAGGTAGAGTCTATGAAACATTCATGAGTAGAATCAAAAGGCCCTCCATAGGCAACTTTCCCATGAACTCAGCCAACAATACGTCAACAAAAAAGCATCAAATGGCTATCATGGATTTGTTTATGTAAATGGAAAGAATTATGGTGGTAATTCAGGGCCAGTTAATTAACATCATAAACTCTAGAAGGGTTATATATAAGGATCCCTGATTTAGCAATCATACAGATTATACAGAGAGATGGAGACATTGTAGCACATAACTCCAGGCTATAATAATTAAGTATTTAATGAATATTAAGCAATCCATGACCTGGTGGCTAGAATCATATATATGAAACTTATTCTCTTTCATGGATTGACAAATGACAGATTCTCTTTTTATAAATACAGCCCTGAAAAAATCTCCAATAACTCAACCAACAAACTGTATTGGAACCAGATCATTATTATAGTCTGAACTATTGTCCACAGTTGCTTGGACAAAATAATAATTCATGCAAACTCTTTAAAAGATGACACCATCCCAAATAAACTATCAACTCCAACCTATATAGAATAAAACTATTTAAAAGGATTGAAATTGAAATCAAAATAATATTGAAGGAGGTGCAATAAAGATGGAGAGAAGCCAGAAAGTTGCCTGAGCTCTCCCCAGTTGCCTTCAAAAACAACATTAAATCAAGCCTCTGCCACAGAAAGACAGAGTAAAATAATTTTCCAGCTTAAGATAACTTGAAAGGACTTCAGGAAAGGTCTGTCTCACTTTGGTAAAAGGGATAAAGCCCAGTGCAGATGGTGTCCAGGCAAGCCAGTGGGAGGCTTTTATCCACAGCATAGATAAGCAACCAAGACCCTTTAGTTCTGGCTCAGCAGGCTAGTGGAACAGCAAGCCAACTGTAAGGCCTCCAGCCCCAGCACAGAAAGCAAACTGTGGCACAACAGGAACTACTAGGCTGGGACACCCCAGCACAGGGAGCAAGCCATGAGTGCCTAACTCCCTGACACAAAAAGCCGGTGACCTGGCCTGTGGCCACCAGCACAAGAAGTCTGGGACAGTTCCGCCTCTTCCCCAGAAGTGGAGCTCAACTTTTATAAATGAACAAAAAACAAAAAGAGCCCTGACCATAGAAAGCTACTATGGTAATAGAGAAGATCAAAACAAACTCAGAAGAGGAAAACAAAGTCGAAATGCCTACAAATGAAGCCTCAAAGGGGAATATAAATTGGCTTCAAGCCCAAATGGTCGTCTTAGAAGAGCTCAAAAAGAATTTTAAAATCAATTAAGACAGGTAGGAAAAAATTGGATAAAGAAATGAGAGTTATGCAGGAGAATCATGAAAAAGGTTAATAGCTTGGAAAAGGAAACACAAAAATTGACTGAAGAAAAGAATTCCTTAAAAGAATATAGTTGGCCAAATGGGAAAAAATCACTGAAGAAAACAAGTCTTTAAAAAGTAGAATTGGCCAAGTGGAAATGGAGGTACAAAAGCTAACTGAAGAAAATAATTCCTTAAAAATTAGAATTGGGCAAGTGGAAACTAATGATTCTATGAGATATCAAGAATAAGTCAAACAAAATCAAAAGAATGAAAAAAATAGAAGAAAATGTAAAATACCTTATTGGAAAAACAACTGACCTGGAAAATAGATCTAGGAGAGGTAATTTAAAAATTATTGGACTACTTGAAGGCTGTGATTAAAAAAAAAAAAAAGAGCCTGGACAGCATCTTTCAAAAAATTATCAGGAAAACTGCCCTGATATCCTAGTACCAGAGAGTAAAATAATCATTGAAAGAATCCACTGATTACCTCCTAAAAAAGATCCTAAAAGGAAAACTCCAAGGAATATTGTAGGAATGTGCCTATTATCAAGTAATGAGAAAATACTATAAGCAGCCATAAAGAAACAATTGAAATATCAAGGAGCCACACTCAGGTTTATACAATACTTAGCAATTTCTACACTGAAGGATCAGAGAGCTTCAAATATCATATCCTAGAAGGCAAATGAACCTGGATTACAACCAAGAATCAACTACCCAGGAAAACATAGCATAATCTTTCAGGGGAAAAGATGGGCATTCAGTGAAATAGGGGACTTTTAAATTTTCCTGATGAAAAGTCCAGAGCTGAACAGAAAATTTGATCTTCAAATACAAGATTCAAGAGAAACATTAAAAAGGTAAATAAGGAAAGAAAAAAAAAACATGTTATTCAATAAAATTAAACTGTTTAGATCCCTACACAGGAAGATTATACTTGTAATTCTTGAGAATTGTATCTCTATTAGGGCAGTTAGAAGGAGTACACATAGACAGAGGGTATGGATCTAAATTGACTTTGATGTGATGATATAAAAAAATGAAGGATGAAAAAGGATTGTACTGGAAGAAAAGGAAAGGGGGAGGCAGAATAGGGTAAATTACATTTCATAAAGAGTCTCAAAAGACCTATTACAGTAGAGGGAGAGAACGGAGAGAGTGAACATTGTTTGAACCTTACTCTCATCAGATTTGGCTCAAAGAAGGAATAACACACACTCAGTAGGTATAGAAGTTTATCTTACCCTATAGGGAAATAGGAGGGGAAAGGGGAAAGAAAAGGGAAGGGGGACTGATAGAAAGGAGGGCATAAGTAGGAGGGGAAAGGGAAAAGAAAAGTGGGGTGCTGATAAAAAGGAGGGCAGATTAAAGGAGGCAGTGGTCATAAGCAAAACACTGGTGAGGAGGGACAGGGTGAAAGGAGAAAGAAAGGTATAAATGGGTAAAATAGAATGGAGGGAAATACACAGTAATCATAACTGTGATTGTGAATGGATGAACTGTCCCATAAAACAGAAGTGGATAGTAGAGTGGATGAAAAACTAGAATCCTATAATATGTTGTTTACAAGAAACACATTTGAAGCACAGAGATACACGCGGAGTAAAGACAAAAGCAAAAGGCAGGGGCAGAATTTATTATGCTTCAGCTGAAATATATTAAAAAAAAAAAGCAGGGGTAGCAATCCTGATCTCAGACAAAGCAAAAGGAAAAAAAAATAGACCTAATTAAAAGAGATAAGGAAGGAAATTACATCTTGCTAAAAGGTACCACAGAAAATGAAGTAATATTAATACTAAACATATATGCACCAAGTGGTATAGCATCCAAATTCTTAGAGAAGCTAAGTGAGTTACAGGAAGAAATAGACAACAAAATTATACTGGTGGGGGACCTCAACCTCCTCCTCTCAGAACTATAGATAAATCTAGTCACAAAATAAACAAGAAATAAGTTAAGTAGGTGAATAGAACTTTAGAAAAGTTAGGGATGATAAACCTCTGGAGAAAACTGAATGGGGACAGAAAGGAATATACCTTTTTCTCAGAGATACATGGTACACAAAAATTGACCATGTATTGGGACATAAAAACTCACAATGCAGAAAGGCAGAAATATTAAATGAATTGTTTTAACATTATGATGCCATAAAAATTATGTGTAATAAAAGGACATGAGAATATAGACTAAAAATTAATTGAAAGTAAACAATCTATTCCTAAAGAATGAGTAAATAATAAATCATAGAAACAATCAATAATTTCATTAAAGAGAATGACAATATAATTGGAAAAAAATTAAATACTATTAAGTAGGAAAAAAAGAGAATGACAATAATGAGGAAACATGCCAAAATTTATAAGATGTAGCCAAACTAGTTCTTAGGGGAAATTTTCTATCTCTAAATGCTTACATGAATAAAATACAGAAAGAGGAGATCAATGCATTGGGCATACAACTAAAACAGCTAGAAAAAGAACAAATTAAAAATCCTCAATTAAATACAAAATTAGAAATTCTAAAAATCAAAGGACAGAGTAATAAAATTGAAAGTAAAAAAACTATTGAACTATTGAAATAAAACTACCAGCTTGTTTTATGAAAAAAAAACCCCAGCAAAATAGGCAAATCTTGGTTAATTTGATTAAAAAGAACAAGAAAACCAAATTACCAGTATCAAAAATGAAAAGGGTGAATTCACCCCCAATGAGGAGAAAATTATGGAAATAATGAGGAGCTATTTTGCCCAACTGTATGCTAACAAATCTGACAATCTAAGTGAAATAGATGAATATTTACAAAAAATATAAATTGCCCAGATAAACAGAAAAGGAAATAAAATACTTAAATAACCCCATTTTAGCTAAAGAAATTGAACACTCCATCAATCAATTCCCTAAGAAAAAAATTGCCAGGGCCAGATGGATTTACAAGATAATTCTACTAAATATTTAAAGAACAATTAATTCCAATATTACATAAACTATTTGGAAAAATAGGTTTAAAAAAGTTGTACCAAATTCCTTTTATGACACAAATAAAGTGCTGATACCTAAAGCAGGAGGAGAAAAAACAAAAGAAACAAACAAACAAAGGAAGAAAGAAAATTGTAGACCAATTTCTTTAAAGAATACTGACGCAAAAATTTTAAATAAAATATTAGCAAAGAGATTATAATAATTTATCATGAGGATAATACACTATGATCAGGTGGGATTTATACCAGGAATGCAAGGATGGTTCATATTAGTAAAACTATCAGTATAATTGAGCATATCAATAACAAAACTAACAAAAATCATGTGATTATCTCAACAGATGTAGAAAAAGCTTTTGACAAAATGCTACACCCATTCCTATTAAAAACACTAAAGAACATAGGAATCAATGTAGTTTTCCTTAAAATTATAGACAGTATCTATTTAAAGCCATCAGCAAGCATTATATGTAATGGGGATAAGCTAGAAGCTTTCCCAGTAAGATTAGGGGTGAAACAATGATGTCCATTATCACCACTATTATTCATTATTGTACTAGAAATGTCAGCTTTAGCAATAAGAAAAATTGAAGAAATTATAATATGCAATGAGGAAACAAAACTATCACCTTTGCAGATGACATAATGGTATACTTAGAGATCCTAGAGAATCAACTAAAAAACTACTTGAAACAACAACTTTAGCAAAGTTGCAGGATATAAAATAAACCCACATAAATCATCAGCATTTCTATATATTACCAACAAGCATAGCAACAAGATATAAAAAAAGAAATTCTACTTAAAAGAATTGTAGATAATATATAATATTTGGGAGTCTACCTGCTAAGATAAACCCAGGAATTATATGAACACAATTACCAAACACTTTTCACATAAAGTTAGACCTAAAGAATTGGAAAAATATCATTTGTTCAAACTTATATAATAAAAATGACAAATCAGTGCCATACCAAAACAATCAAAAATTATTTATAGAGCTAGAAAAAATAATAATAAAATTCATCTGAAAGAGTAGGTCAAGAATATCAAGGGAATTAATGAAAAAAATCCAAAGGAAGGTGGCCTAGCTGTACAACATCTAAAATTATGATAAAGCAGCAATCATCAAAACTCTTTGGTACTGGCTAAGAAATAGAGTGGCGGATCAGTGGAATAGGTTAAGTACACAAGACACAATAATAAATGACTATAGCAATCTGTTCTTTGATAAACCCAAAGACTACACCTTCTGGGATAAGAATGCACTATTTGACAAAAACTACTGGGAAAACTGGGAAATAGTTTGACAGAAACTAGGCATAGACTAGCATCTCACATCCTATACCAAGATAAGGTCAAAATGGACACATGATTTAGACATGAAGGATGATACCAGAATCAAATTAGGAGATCAAGGAATAGTTTACCTGTCCAATCTATGGAAAAAGAAAGAATTTATGACCAAATAAGAGGGAGAGAACAATATGAAATGCAAAATGGATAATTTTGATTGCATTAAATTGAAAAGTTTTTGCACAAACAAAGCCAATGCAACCAAGATTAGAATGGAAGCAGAAAGCTGAGAAACAATTTTTACAAACAGCATCTCTGATAAAGGCCTCATTTCTAAAATATATAGAGAACTGAGTCAAATTTATAAGAATACAAGTCATTCCCAATTGATAAATTGTTGAAGGATATGAACAGGCAGTTTTCAGATGAAGAAATTAAAGCTATCTAGTCATATGAAAAAATGTCCTAAATTACTATTGATTAGAGAAATGCATATTAAAAGAACTCTGAGGTACCACATCATACCTATCAGATTGGCTAACATGACAAACAGGAAAATTATAAATGTTGGAGTTGTGGGAAAATTGGAACACTGATGCATTGTTGGTGAAGTTGTGAATTGATCCAATCATTCTGGAGAGCAATTTGGAACTATACTCAAAGGGCAACAAAACTGCATACCCTCTGACCTAGCAATACCACTTCTAGGTCAATATCCCAAAGAGATCACAAAAATGGGAAAAGGACTCACATGTACAAAAATATTTATAGCAGGTCTTTTTGTGGTGGCAAAGAACTGGAAACTGAGGGGCTACCCATCAATTGGGGAATGGCTGAATAAGTTGTAGTATATAATGGAATACTAGTATTAGTATTCTATAAGAAATGATCAGCAGGCAGATTTCAGAAAAAAACCTGGAAAGACTTACATGAACAAATGCTGAGTGAAATGAGCATAACCAGGAGAACATTGTACACAGTAACAGCCACATTGTGTGAAGACTGATTTTGATAGACTTAGTTCTTAGCAATACAATGATCCAAGACTGTTCCAAAAGATTCATGATAGAAAATGCTATCCACATCAAGAGAAAGAACTATGGGGTCAATGCAGATTGAAAAATACTATTTTCTCTTTTTTTTTCTTTCTTGTGGTTTTCCCCTTTTGTTCTGATTCTTCTTTCACAGCATGATTAATGTGGAAATATATTTAACATGATTGTACATGTATAACCTAATGTCGACTACTTGCTATCTTGGGGAAGAGGGAGGGAGAAAAATTCGGAATTCAAAATCTTAGAAAAATGAATGTTGGAAACTATCTTTACATACAATTGGGAAAAAATACTATCAAAGTGCAAAAAAATCATATGGGAGAAGAATGAATTATATATCATCCCTGTTGTCCTGTCCTTGCATCAAGGATGCCTAAAGAGGATAAAGCTCATACTTTACCACTGTTATTCAACCACAAAAGTAGTTATTTTATACACCTTTGGAATAGTCTATAAACTCTAAATACAAGGGAATTTTGGCAGGATGGAGACTTATCCTAAGAATATTTTGACCTGAATTCCATAAAAAGATGAAAGTATTAAAGAAATAGAATAATGATAGTTTACATAATTGCATGTGTATTTCTTTGTGTGTATTTAGTAGTTCACACATTTTATGTACTAACACACAAAATTGTATGGATTATTATTATTATTATCATAGTTCTCTCATCCTTTCATATTTTTTATGGGATTTTAGTCTGTACTGTGAGTCTAAGTTTTATATATATAATGTGTGTGTGTATATATATATATATATATATATATATATATATACATATACATACATACACACACATACATGTATATATATATATATATATATATGCACACACACATATATATATATATATCCACACACATTTATATGTAGTTATATAAAAGTTATAAGATATATAGTCATTAATTATAGCAATATTTACATGTATAGTTATAGTTATATATTTTTGAAACTATATAGTGCTTTTTTCATAACCACTCTCTGAGGTAGATAGTGTCTTATCCCAATTTGGAATAGAAGACTACTGAAGCTCAACTAGGTTAACTAACTTGTGAAAGCCTGACAGAGAATAAGTATCAGAGCCAGGACTCTTTCCCAAGTTTCCTGCCTCCCAACCTGGCATTCTTTCTACTATACTCCACTGCTCATAGACTCTTTCAACTCTTCAATGCCCTATAGTTTGTTTTTATAGCCACCATCATTATATGTATAAAACCTATGCCCAAATTGTGCTTCTGTTGACATTTCTGTTTCCTAGCTAGTGGTTTATATTTGTGATTTATATTTAACTAAAGATTATCATGTTTAAGAAACACTATTTGGACTAAACTTAGCATTTTATTAGTTAAGGAAACTCCCAGCTCTGAATTTGGACATAAATTTGGTGGGACCAATTTGTATAGAAACTGTGTTGAATATCAGCCCATTCTCCTCACAGACTGAGAATATGCCTAACCTTTAGAAAACTGTAAATGAAATGGTTCATATTGAAAATTTTGAGTATGCATCCTCCTGGAACTGTGTCATATCTGGGAGCTTCATGTAAAAATCTAATTCTAATCTCTGCTGCTTTGGGGAAAACATACTTCTGTTCTTGCTATGTTTTTTAAATAAATGACTTTTTGTTAAATCAATGTTAATTGATTGAATGGAATTGGAGCATTAATCACTGATCGATAATAATAGTGGAACCACACCAGAATGGGGGCTTGAGCTGATAGCATTGGAGAAGAGATATCCCTACTCCTCAGGGTAACCATAGAACTCTGAGGTAAAGATGTAGCTGGTTTTATTCTGAGAGACTGAGGATAGTGCAATCACTGTATCTCTATGAGAAAGGCTATTTAAACTGAAGTTACATTTATATCATATTGGTTCCCCAGAGAATATGGAAACTCTTTGAAGGCAAAGATTGTTTCATTTCTGTCTTCATATCTTAGTGCCTCGCACAGTGCCAGACACTTAGTGGGTACTAATTAAATGCTGTTGATTGGCTAAGCAATTCACAGTAAGAGGAAATTAAAATATAGCACAATAGTTAAAGGGGATGGTAACACCTGATCAAAGATTTTTAAGGATAGGGAGGGGACAGAGAATCATTAGAATCTCTGTTTAATGACAGTCTCCTAAATTTCTACATTCCTTTGGATTAGATTTTTATGTGAAGCCCCCAGCATTTACAGACATAACGCAGTTCCAGGTGGATGCATATTCCAAATATTCATTATGAACCACGTCATTTATAGTTTTCAAAGTTACAATGATTACATGAGATGCTTGGAGAGGGAAGCAAAATAATTTTCTACAACTCCCATGAGAGAGAGTGTCACTTCTCTGGGGAGCTCTGCATAAGATCTCTTTGCATCTCTCAACATGAGGGAAGTGGGGGGACAGGGTTTCTTACAAATATTAGTGTAGATTTAAGCTTTAATAATTTATATCTGCAATAAAGTTTTTGGGAAGCCCTGTAAAAATAGCACTGGCTTTTGGAGTCAGAAGCCAGTGTTTCAGTGTGTTTCATTCCCACTTACTGAATGTGTGGCTTTGGCAAGTTACTATCTTTCTAAGCCTCAGTTTCCTCTACTGTAAAATGGAGATTCCTTCACTGAAGTCCTCCTCAAATGCCACATTGTCACGAGTTACCCTGAGTTGTCAGAAGCTATGTTATTGTCATACCAAGTTGGTATCTTGAATATCTGTACGTTAAGGGACTATCACCTAAGGACTAACCTAGCTAAGATTGGAGAGGGTCATTATCACAAAGTAGTGATTGTTTGGTTTTTTTTTTGGTGGGGTAAGGCTTAAGAACTTAAATCATCTACTTACTTGTGGATGGATTTCAATACAAGTCAATGAAGAGGTTATTCACATGAGTGAAAAATCACTGGCCTTTTATAGCGTTGAAGTAAAATGAACACCATATTACTTGCATTACCATTTTTGCTAGGTTATTGTGAGGAAATCACTTTTGGAATTATAAATTACTTTACAAATATGAGCTATCATCATCATTAATAATCATGCGCCTGTACATTTATAACTAAAAGCTCGAGACAAATAGGAAAGAATTTCATAGACTGTTGAGCATGTCAGGATCAGGTGGTTTTACATCCTGACACTATCCACTCTCACATCTAGGACAGCACAGTGAAGAACTAGTCTCCAAAGTTGAAGTTACCAACCACATGCTAACTGGCTGGGTGTTGAATGTCTAGTTGGAGCACCTTTTCCTCCAGAGTAATGTTAAGATTACATTGTTTGGCATATGTCCTTGTTTATTCCATTTCTCCAAGCCCCAAATGGAGGCATAGCATGGAATATCACTTCGGTCTCATTAGGTGTCTCCTCATAATTGCTGGTTTGAAAGCAAGCTAAAGACAGTAACCCTCATAGAAATAAAACCCAAAGAGAAAGAGAACTGGAAAAAAATGAGTAGGAGTAGGATAATTACATGCTTGTGACTCTGACAGTAAGAAAAAGAAAACAGAGGAGCAGATGGTGTCTAAGTCTAAAGAAAATTTTAAATGAAACTGAACTCAGACAATTTGTAATCAAAGGAAATCATGCTTATGTTTTTGGACTAACCGCTAGTTAGGCATTCTGTTTTCAAGAAGACGCAAATAGCAATTTTACCTGAAAATTGGATCTCAACATTTCTGTTCCTCCTTTTTTATCACTTTAGCAGATATCCAGCTAATTCCCAACTTGTGTTCCAAAGAAGCTTGTTATCTTTGTTCAGGTTTCCTGAGCACCAACAATGAGCAAGGACTTTTCTAGATCTTGCCCTCCTCCCATTTCTTTTTCCTTTGGCTAATAATAATGTCTTATATTTATACAATGCTTTATTAACTGCTTTCCTCAAGAGATGCCAAGTAGACAAGGCAGGTATTGTCCCCATTTTACAGATATAGAAACTGGTGCTAAGAGAAATCAAAGATGTAGGCCAAGGTCACACTGCTAGCAAATGTTGAAGGTGGGACTTGAACCCAGATTTTCAGTTGCAATTTCAGAGTTTAAAACAACAACAAAAGTAGCAGAACAACAAGAAGATTTTTTAAAATTGTACGTATACCTTTAAAGTTTATAAAATACTTAAAAATAATCCTGTGATGTAGATATAATATCAGTTTCCCTATTTTATAGCCGAAAAAAATGGAGGCAAAGTGAGATCAAGTGACTTGTCCACTTTCATATAGTTAACTATGTATTAGAGTTAGAACTCAGGTCTTCTTAACTCTACATTGACACTGCTTCATGGTCCCTTTCTCAATTCTCCAGAAATAATACTAAGCCATTCAACAAAAGGCCTGATTCAGTGCAATTGTTCAAAAATCTGGGGCTCCAAGCACAACACAGAAAATATTCCCCTTTCTAGTTTACCATGCCCAGGAAGCCTTTGCTACTTGCCCTGAAGGATTGAGGGTGGCCCCTCTTGTGGATCCCCAAGAATCTTGGGGGGGATGTTTAGGTGGTAACTCTGCCTAAAGCCTTCCTCCAGATTAGTTACTATTTGGTGGTGGGCGGGGGGGGGGGTAGCAGCCTAGAGCATGAAAAAGATTAAAAATAAGCTAGATTTTTCCCTCCAGGAACAGTCTTCACAGATCTTCAAGCTTTATTTAGAATTGTTCATAGAATCTCACAAAATTATAGACTGTTAGAGTCAAAAAGGACTTACCTTTGAAGTTGTCTGCCTCAACTCACTTATTGTACAAATGGTGAAATCCGAACCTGGAGAAGCTGGATGACTTGCTGAAGTCCACACAGCTGGTCAGGGGCACAGTGGAAACTGAACTGGGTCATCTGACAGTTTGCTGCTTAGAGACCCACTGGGGGCGTGATGCTCCTCCTAATGTTCAGCATGCCCAGCTAGCCCCATGCATGTGTCCATGTAAGGGCTGTCTAGACTTGCTACAGCAAGCACCATTATAAGGAAAATGTCCTTAGAAGGAAAAGGTATATGGAAGGGGCTACGTAGTTCAAAGAGGTTTCAATATAACCACATTTCAGTTCACTAAAATAAAACCTAGGACAGTCCCTTGGAGTATACAATGTTTAACAATCAGTCAATACTTGCTTCTGAAGCGTGTTTTATGTGTATTGAATGACTCCAGGTGTTTTGAAAGCTATAAAGAAATATAATGTAATCCCTATTCTCATGGAGCTTGAACTCTCACTGGAGAGAATCACAGAAAATTAGAATTTTAGAACTAGAAAGGATCTTAGCTCAAACTATGTTATAAAGGGAGAGACTGAGAACAGTTAAGTTCTCTGAGTAATTAAGTGACTTAATTAGGGTTACAATACTAGGAAGTGGAAGAACTCCCATTCAAACCAAGGTCTTCTGACCTCAAATCCAATTCTCTTTCTAATTCATATAGAAAGGAGAGATTAGTATACACACACACACACACACACACACACACACACACATCTGTGTGTGTATAAACATATGACTGGCAATATACCTTTTAAATGCCATTGTAGTTTTGGGAATCGATCAGTCCATGATAATTAGCTTGCTCTTCCAAAGATGTCCAAATATAGCATTCAAAATGCTATGTAGACCTATTTTGGCTGTGGCAGTGGCAGAATTATGTAGCACTGGACACTGATGCAATGCAGCATTGCAGAGACAGCATGGCTCAGGAGCTTCTAGGAGAACATTTGACCTGAGCTTTGAAGGATGAACAGAATTTGGAGAACTAAGAAGAGAAGGAAGGATCCCATTTCAGGTAGAGGGAACAGCATCGGCTAAAATATTGAGGTAGGAAAGCATGAGAACAATCTGGTAGGTAACAAAAAATTAAGTTGAGTTGGAATAATTTGGTTTGTGGAAGAGTGGTAGAAGAAAAGGCTGAAGAAGTAGGTTGGAGCCATTAGCTGGAGAGTCTTTGACGAGGTCCCTGGAGAACTTGAGGGAAATAGAGTTTCTATTCCCAATAGGTGTGAAATTCACCATTTCCTTTACTATCTGGCTGCTTAACTCTGGATCAGTTTTGTACATGACTTCGACCCTCTTCTTTGGCTCCTATTCCTGTTTTCCCTGATCAAGCTTTGTTTGCATAGTAATGCAGGATCCCCCACCTACCTACTTGACTCATCTTCACCTGATGAGACCACTAGATGCTTTGTTCTGCTGCTCAGCTGAGTTCCCCAGATTCGTGGCTGTTTTTATTTGTGGATTACAGCTTTCCTCTCCATATGGCATTCCTGTAACCTCTGAGGGCTTTTCAGCTGCTCAGACAGGTGCTACGGATCCAGGAGAATGTCACAGTGCTATGCTTATTAACCAACTCAATCCCTGGGTTTGATTTAGAGTTATGTTGTGTAATAGGATCTTTATATAACAGATTTAGAGCTGAAGCAGACCCCAAAAGGTCATCTAGACCAATCCTCTTATTTTACAGATGAGGAAACTGAGGCCCAAGGAAGTTAAGTGACTTGATCAAGGTCACACAAGTAGTAAGTAATGAACACTGGGTCTGAACTTAAATTTTCTTACTCCTGAGCCAGGGTTTTTTGTTCTGTACCTCTTAAATTCTTAGACACACTAATTTCCTTCAAGATTCAGCTTAACTGCCAATGTTTACATGAAGCCTTTCCTGATCACTAGCCCTAGTGCCCTCTATGCCTCAAATAATCTTGTCTTTATTTAGCATATATTTTTCTGAGGGTGTGTGTGTGTGTGTGTGTGTGTGTGTGTGTGTGTGTGTGTGTAAACACATACAGGGCAGCTAAGTGGCATAGTGGATAGAGTTCCAGGCATAAAGTTAGGAAGAGTCCTCTTCCTGAGTTCAAATCTGGCCTCAGATACTTAGTAGCTGTGTGACCCTGGGCAAGTCACTTAACCCTATTTGCCTCAGTTTCCTCATCTGTAAAATGAGCTAGAGAAGGAAATGGCAAATCACTCCAGTATCTTTACCTAGAAAACGGCCTATGAGATCACAAGGAGTTGGACATGACTGAAATGATACAATAACTATACATATACATATGTGTGTATATACATATGTGTATGTGTGCATCTGTGTTTCTGTGCATGTATATATATATATATATGTATATTCATTTATACATACATGGGGGTGTGTATACATATGTGTGTGTGTGTGTGTGTGTGTATATATATATATATATGCATATGACATGTGGTTTCTCCTAATAAAATGTATTTTCCTAGAAAACCGTGACCATTTCCCTCTTGAATTTGTATCCCTAATGCCTCGCAGCACAACACCTGGCACATATTAGGCACTCAGATAATTACTAATTTATTGACTATTCCAAGATTTATAATGCCAGGTGAAAGAGTTGAGATTTTACCCTGCAGACAATGGAAATGGGGAACAAGTAAACATTTTTGAGTGGAGAAATGCCATGATTAAAATGGCATTTAGTGACAATGGATATTTAGGGCTGGCTATCTTCAAGATAGTGTTATCCCCAAATAAATAGAAGGCAGCCTGTTCTCCCCAAACATGCCATTCCATATTCATAGCACCATAAGATGTGGAAGGGACCTCGAAAATCATTTATACCTGATTTGATATTGATAGAAACTGAAAATCAGAGTGGTTTAGTGACTTCCCAAGGTTACATAGATAGAAAGTGTCACAGTTGGGTTTAGAACCTTGATTCTTAATCTTGTGTTTGTTACAGTTGTTGTTCAGTCATATCCGACTCTTCATGAGCCCATTTGGGATTTTCTTGGCAAAGATACTGGAGTGATTTGCAATTTCCTTTTCCAGCTCATTTACAGTTGAAGAAACTGAGGCAAACAGAGTTAATTGGCTTGCCTTCAGTGACACAGCTAGTAAGTATCAGAGGTGAGATTTGAATTCAGGAAGAGGAATCTTCCTAACTCCAGACCCAGCACTCTGTGCACTGTACCACCTAGCTGCCTTCTAATATTGTGTACGTTGAAGATGCTTTCAGGCAGTATGTGACTAGTTTACTTACTTTAACGAGCTCTTTCCATTCTTGGTGATGCCATTTCAATACCAGAAATCAAACTGATACATTCAGAGTGAACAAATTGGGTGTTATATTTTACTTCTATTTTAAAATCCAGGTGCACATGCTATTTACTGCCAATTTTACCTCAGTCCAGGAGTAGCCAATTATCCTATTAATGCAATCACGTATCTAGAATAATGATCATGTTCAAGAAAAATCTAATTTCATTACACATCAGTAGAATGAAGGCAATTTATTTTCTCCTTTTAAAGATATCTGGTACAAAAACGAGTCATTTTCCCTTAGAGAAAGCTTTTGAATTCTAGAATTCTCCAATGATTTCCAATCATATTTTTCTCTACTCATAAATGGGGCAAGAAAGTAACAAAGTTGTGACATTTGGTAAGGCAGTGTTCTAAACAAAAAGAAAGACAGGGTAATGCATGACAAAAGTCCACAAGCAATTGAGAGTAGGATGTTTGGATTCTTGTTTCAAGGTAATTGTAGAATGCAAACGATCATGAGATTATTTAAAAGGCAAGATTAATAGCATCTTGAGTTGGGTAGCCATCTAAGAATGCATACCCTTTATTATGTCACTGTCACATGGTCCTTCAACCTCCACTTAATGGTCTATAGTGATGAAAAACCTGCTACCACTGGAGGCAGCCCCTTTGGATTGGCTCTGTTCATTAATAATCTCTTCTTCACCTTCCATCTAAATCAGCCTCTCCATCTCTTCCACCAATTGCTTCTAGTTCCATCCTCTGTCACTAAGCAGGAAAAGTCAAGTCCCTCTTCCACATAATAACTCTTTGCATAATTATTCTACCCAATTCTTCTCTTCCTTCAAACAATCTTCTGATGTCTGAGCCATCATGCTTAGCATCAAATCATGCTTAAAACATCACACATTTCAGATAGCTTTCAAAGAAGCCAATTACTGGTACTATGAGTGACAATTTCCATTGTACTAAGGTCTTGTGAAATTATTAGCATCTACACAATTGAGTTTCACAGGTATCTGAAAATTTCATAGTTTGAAGTAGGGATCCAGACTCAGGCATACATGTATATAAACACATCATACATATACATGAATGATTCTGGAGATATATATGTAACATATATATTACATATAATGTATATGCCTACATATAGACATATACACATATGTATGAATATATAGTATCCATGTGTGTATATCCTTGGACATCTATAGAAGCACATTGATGCTAATAATTGCAGTAGACCTTAATACAATGAAAATTGTCACTCAGTACCAGTAATTGGTTGCTTCAAAGGCTTATCTGAAATGTGTGATCTTTTCAAACATGATTGAGTCCCACAAATTATGATGGCCATCTATGGCCATATACATACACAAATACTATAACAGTTGTGATCAGAACATGAGGTTGTATTTATTATAACTTTTTTTTTCACAATAAAATTCTAACTTGGACCCTTTCAGTCTTTAATTTCCTTTTGTATGTTTGTCCATACGTGTATAAATTCAGCAGGAACTGCTCACCAGAATTTGTCACTGCCCCTTGGCCAACCTTAGCTCAGCTAGTTGCTAACTCTTGTTTCCAATGCATAATGTAGGCTAGGCTCGTGTGCCCCCTGTTCTACACCAGTCCTCTAAGTATAGAAAGCCTAGAAGCAGGGGTCAGGCAACTGTTTGGATAATTAAATCTCCTTTCTCTGCCTACTTATTCACTGTAATCCCCACTGGACTGTGTGTGATCTCAAGAACATGCTGTTTCTTTACCAGAGCCAACTAGTACAGATTGGTTGTTTGTAATTAGAAATGGCTCCCTGATTGGTATGTAGGACAGAACTAAGTGGAGATGTATTCTTCTATGTATTTATGAATGTTTATTAAGCATATACATTGTCCTTACTGTGTTCCCCCATTAACTAGAATGCAAGATCTCCTGTGAGAAGAGATTGTTTCATTCATTATATTTATATTTCCAGTGCTTAGCACAGTGCCTGGCAAACAGTAATAATAATAATAACAAACAGTAATAAAATAATAAATGCTTATTGATTGATTGATTGTTTGCTCCCAGCATCCTCAGGAACACAGAGAGAAGAGCAGGGCTCAGAAGGTTGTGAAGGCAGAAATAGAGGCCCAGAGAGGCTCAGCCACTTTCTCAGGGTCACACAAGTAGGAGGCAACAGAACCAGAACTCAGAGTCCAGAGCTTTGTCCATTCCAGTGATTATAAAACAAAGTGCTTGGTTAAATTCAAAACTGTCAGAGTTGATGGGGAAGAATTAGGCAAGACTTCATGAAAGAGCTAGTGTTTGATTTGGCCTTTGAAGGGTGGGCAGGAATTAAGCAGGTGAAATGGAACTGGTAAAAGCATTCCAGGCATGGGGAACAATGCAAGCAAAGCCATTAAGGTGGGTACTTGGTGTTACATCTTGGGGTCTCAGACAATGAATGAAACATTTCTCTTCCAGATCATGCCCTCTGATGGTAGGTATCCCTCAAGGTTCTGCTCTGGGTCCTCTTCTCCCTTTTTTACTCCTTTATGTGGTGATCTCATCAGCTTCCATGGATTTAATTACTATCTCTGTGCTAATGATTCTCCAATCTAGCTATCTTGCCACAGACTCTCTGCTGACCTCCTATCTCTCATCTCCAACTGTCTTTCAGACATCTTGAACTGGATGTCTAATAAACATCATATTCAAAATCAACATATTCAAAATCAAACTTATTTTCCCCACTAAATCCTCACCATCCCCTAACTTCTCCATTATTATTGTAAATAAGAACACCATCCTCCTAATCCCCCAGGTTCACAACCTAGGAGTCACCTAGGAATCCTCACCATCTCTTACCCCCCACATCCAATCTGTAGCCAAGGCCTGCTACTTTTACCTTGACAGCATCTCTCCAATATGCCCTCTTCTCTGCTGACACTGCCCCCACCCTAGTTCAGGCTATCATCACCTTGTGCCTAGATGATTGCAATAACTGGTGGTGGGTTTGCCTTTCTCAAATCTCTCTCCACCCTAATCCATCCTCCACTCAAAGCGTTTTCCTAAAACATAAGCCCACTCATGTCACATACTCCCCATCTTCCTACTCAGTAGATCCCAGTCACTCCCTATTGTCTCTTGGATCAAATCCAAAATGCTCCGCTTGGCATTCAAAGCCCTTCACAACCTAGTCTCCTACCTTTCCAGGCTTCTTACACCTTGGCACCTGCCATGTATTCTTAGATTGAGTGACACTGGCCTCCTGGTTGTTCCACAAACAAGACACTCGATCTACAGCTCTGGGCATTTTCTCTGGCTATGCCCCTGCATGGAATACTCTTCCTCCTCTGCTCTTATTATTGATCTTCGTGGTTTCCTGTAAGTCCCAACTAAAATCCTACATTCTACAGGAAGACTTCCCCAGCCACTATCAATTCTAGTGCCTTTCTTCTGTTTCTATTTATCCTCTACAACCTTGCTTTGTACGTATTTGTTTGCAGGTTGTCTCCCCCATTAGATTGTAAGCTCCTTGAGGACAGGGACTGTCCTTTAGTTCATTTTGTATCCCTAGAATTTAGCACAGTGCCTGGCACATGGGAAGGTTCTTAAATAATGCTTATTGATTTATTCATTGATCATTTTACTCTAGGCCCTATTTTTTCTTGTTGTTAATTCCTCACCTGCCCTCTAAGCAGCTGGGGCTGTGGTAAAGAGTGAGGAGCCAATGGCCTCTCATGTTCTTAATTATTCTTTGTATCCCTCTAAATCTTAAATCCTGTCACATACTGACTGGTCAAAAACATATCTTACCTATAATACACTCATCATCCTGAGACTGAAAGTTCTGTAACACTCAGCCCTCCAGTGTTTCTGTGAGACAAAAGCAGTAAGTGCCACAGTACCTGTCTGGGAGAGAAGTGAGAGAGAGACAGACAGAGACAGAGACAGACAGAGACAGATAGAGACAGACAGACAGACACACACACACACACACACACACACACACACAGACAGACAGAGAGAGAGAGAAGCCATAGAAAAAGTTAACCCTGGAGATGTGAGTCAGTCTTGCTCTAAGACAGCAATTAAAAGAACAAAGAAATGTTTACTGTGTAGAAATGAGTATGACTTACCTTAATGTTGGATTTTTGTTTGGAAACCTTGTGGATACAACCTTGGCTGCCATCCACTGTAGCTCTGACACCATAAATTTTCCAACCCTGGTTGAGAGGGCAGAGAGAACCATGAAAACGGACATGGAAGATGCTAACATGACTGTGGACAGAGGCAGATTTTGATGAGAAGTGCACATACATTGTGGATGAGCACCCTGGGATTCTGGTGCTGATGGAAGCACTGTCATTCAGGTGGAGGCATCTTTGACAAGGAATCTGGTTTTCAAATATGCAATGAACTTCAGAGTAATTAGTAATAAGCAAAGAATGCATACCAAAAGGAATACTTTTTGGACCCTTGGTAGGTGAAATCTACAGCAATGATACAGTTCCCAAGAATGCCAATAGACAGTATTTTGGGTGGATCTATTCTAATAGGGAGCTTCACCACTTCATCGATGGCTTTAATGAGGAAAAAAGCAACTGGAGTGTTATACGAACCTTGCTCACTCTGTTCAGGAGCAGAATCTGGCTGCAGGAAAAGAATGAACATCTATTTCTACACTATGAAGCCAATCCCTTCCAGCCAGGAACCTCTTGTGCAGTACTGTTGGGACTTTGCAGAAAGATTCCACTATCTTTCCTCCAGAGAGCTGGTAAGGATGAACCTCACTTAAACACAAGTCAGTCTATAGCAACAAAGCACTGAGGAAAATGAACTTTCCCCAAAAAGTGTCCTAAAGATGAGAACACAGTGTGAAAGAAATTCTGAAAAATGATTCCAGCCATTCAAAAGGAAAGAGCTTCTTCCATGCTAACATTTCACTCATCACTCTAGAAAAGGACATGGATAACTTGAGGAAAAACTGCAGCTGTGAAAGGCCTAGATGCCTTTGGACTATCTACCTGATCCAAGCTCCCAGTGCAGAAGACTTGTTGAAAGCTTCTTGGCCCTAGGATAGAGAGACCTACTTCCATTATTCACTCCCCCATGCTATCATCCACCACTCCTAGCCCCTCAGCAATAAGTGGTCCACCAAGGCTTGAAAAGCTCCAACTCTCATGGTAGCCTGGGGGACATGATTTCACCATTGGCTCCCATTTCTCAAGAACATTAATAATCGTACCCTTACTTGAATGCACACCACAGCTCAGAAGGATTGGGGTCTTACCTTGGCTATATATCACTTAGTTATCTTTCTCCAGCTTTCCTCTCTTATAATGCTCATCATCCCGTTATCTTTACCTCCATATGGTATGAGCTGTAACAGCCTGGGTACTGTGAACAATATAAATTGTATCAATAACTTCAGTCTCTTCCAAAGGCTATATCCAGTCTATGGTAATACACTTAGCGGAGGAGGCAACTTGCCTCATACTCTGTTCAACTCAGCTACTCTTCCAAATTCATTGCGCTCAGAAGTATCCTGGAAATTACTACACTGAGAGCACCCCAGAGATCTGCACACCACAGTGCCTTTCTATCATGAGCGCAGACACCAGCATGAAAGACAAGCCATGTAGCCCAACTAGTGGGTCCCCAACTGCTGGGACAGCTGTCACATACAAACACATGATACAACCTAAAGATGCCTCAGCCATGTTGGCAGCCAACAGCAGTGAAGGTGCCATGAATCTCATTAAAAGCAAGAAAAATCTGACTGGTTACAAAACACTCCTATATCCACTGAAGAAACAGAATGGAAACATTAAGTACGAGTGTAATGTTTGTTCCAAGACTTCTGGGCTACTCTCAAACCTGAAGGTCCACCTTGGAGCATGCAATAGAGAGCGACCCTTCAAACGTCAAACTTGCAGTAAGGGTCTCATTCAGCTTGCCCACCTGCAGAAACACTACCCAGTCCACACTGGACAAAAGCCTCACGAACATCACATTGGTCATAAGTGATTCACCAGCACCAGCAATCTTAAGACCCACTTGTCACTTTACTCTGGAGATAAACCATACCAAAGTAAACTGTGCCCAACCAAGTTCATCCAGTTTGTGCACCTGAAACATACACACACATGTATTTACATATAAAATTTTAACTATGACTGGGCAAGTCAGGATGCCAGTAGTAAATTGCTTACACATTGATTCCAATTCTGCAAAGCTTTCTTTTATGTATTTATTTATTCATTTATCTATTCATTCATTTATTTATTTATTTAATTGTTTATTTATTTGTTCATTCATTCATTCATTCATTTATTGACTAGGCAATGGGGTTAAGTGACTTGCCTAGGGTCACACAGCTAGTGAGTGTTATGTGTCTGAGATCAGATTTGAACTCCTGACTTTGGGCTGGTGCTGTATCCACTGTGCCACCTAGCTGCCCCACTGTAAAGCTTTCTTGACATCACAGATGAGTTCCCTCACACTTAGATGGAACTATGAAGTTGCTGTAATCTCAGGGTACAAATTAAAAAAGACTATTGTGTATATGTATTATACATACATACATATATATGCGCTTGACTATGTGTTTTGAATATGTTTGTAAATGTTTCCCATTACTAACACAACCTCCTATCTATAACTATTTTTCAATGTTAGTACTTTATAATTTATTATGTAATTTATCATTCTAAAAGAAATAATTAGAAAGTGTTTATAATAACTGGAAAAATCATTGTAATTTGAGTATAAATGTTTATTTTTCTTTGTCTTGTGGCCATTCTTTATAGATATTTTTCACACATCTATCTAAATTAAGGTGAAATTAAGATTGGAAAAACAAAAATACATTGCTTCAGTTAATATGCCTACATACTAAAAGTTTGAGAATGAGGCTTTGTGTCACCAAAGGTGGATATGCTGAATCATACTTGAGATCATTTAGTTTGAACAACATCGTGTCACTTAGGGTAGACGTGCAGAATTACCAAATAACAATTTGAATAGTGGCAATATAGAAAGGAATCCTATATCTGCCTCTCTGTAGGTAGTCCAGACATTTTTTTTTCTCTACCTACAACTCTATCCAGAAAGGTCACATGACAGGCAGGCCTTGTCAACCTGACTTTTATACCCATAAGTAGGAGTGGTTCTTATTGGTTGATTGGAGGAATTTGTTTTGTTATTGTTTTGTTTTTATTTTTTTTCTAAAAGCAGTACAAACCCCCAAAGTTGCCCCAAAGATCCATCACAAACTTCCATATAACTTTGCCATCTCAGTGTAGCAACTGAAAAATATGATGATGATAAAATGCCGTGTTTCAAACCACTGTTAAAAGCACAAGTGGTTTTTGTGGGTGTTAATTTTTCAGGTTCTAGTTTGGGGTGTTTTGTGTGTGTGATGTATATTTTAATTTCTAGATGTCAGAATTACTTTCCCAGAAAGGAGTCTTTGGGGTAGAAAGGCTCAGTCCACATTTTGAAAAACTAAGCAAACAAACAAAAACTCAAAATGGGTATCTTCTTGTCTCTGGGTGGAAGTAGGTGATGAGCATTCCTGTTCCAGCACATCAATTTTGTTTTGTTTTCTGTAAGACTCAGACTTTCCTCAGTATTTGCATTTGTACATTTTGTGGTTAATTTAATTGAAAATGAAAAGGGCATTGAAAAGTCCTTCAACAACAATTACCTCATAGAGTATGTCCAGCAGTGCAGGAAATGCTGTTTTATCTAATGCTTTGCTACTTTAGAGAAGAAACCGAGTGTGCACAGAAAACTTAGAATGTGTTGTTACTTTTTTAAAAGTTTCCCTCTATCTCTTTAAAATTAAAAAAAAAAACACACACTGAAGGACTGGGGCCAGAAAGGGGATAGGGGTGGGGGTGGAAGTTAGGGAAAGGGTCATGAGTATAGGGTCAATTAAGTATATATTGTACTCCTCTTACGTGAAAGGCACTGTGGTGAATATATAAATAATGGAGAAAGTGCATGTCTTCAAGGAACTTAAAATCCACTTAGGGAGACAGCATAATACACATAAAATTATGATTACCAATGGGGCCATTTTCTGGGAATTTCATACTAATGGGGCCCCAAAATTCAGGGAAAGGAAAGGACACTCCCCTTCCTCCCACTCTGAACCAGTGCCACTGACGACACTTGAGTGATGGGCCAGAAGAAGACAATCAGAAAAGGGTTATCGTATTACTTTTTTCCTTTCTTTTCTCCAGGTGCATGAATGTGTTATTTTTTTCCTCACTTTTCTCAGATCAAAGATCCCATGTTGGCATTTAAGGTGTAGCAAAGAATGACTTATATTTATACATTTTATTTGTACCATTATACTATGCATGTGTGTATGTGACATTGTGAGCCAAACCACGTAATAGAAACTAATTTTCATAAAAGATGAAAATCAAACCTTTTTAGAGGATTTTGCATCACATGTGATGACCTCAAACCCAGGATGATGATGTGTTGGGCATTTGAAAGAATCTTAATATGCAAATGTGTATACTTCCTTTCTGTAGGTTATAAGGTCCAACAGCGAAGACCCCAGAAAGCGGAAATAAAAATCCCACCCTACATATGTTAACACCCCAAAGACTGGAGGATATGAGTAAATAAAAGATCTTTGAGTGTCAGGGACAGCCTAATAGAGCTTTATTTCATTTTGCCATGTCTGAGTTATATGGTCATGCCTACTGACAAGAAGTAAATCCCATTATTACACCCATTACCACTCAGTGTACATTATCTTTATGTCCTTATTACTTATAAGTCTCTGTTCAGACCATTTCATAAGTTACAGGATTTTATGATGGAAATAAAAATGGCTAGTAATATTGACAACTAGTAGCCAAAACTCAAGACAACCCAAGGAAATATGTAAATGAAGCATTTGCTAGACAAGTTTTTTGTGTGTGTATGTATATGTGTGTGTGTATGTGTGTATGCATGTGTATGTGTGTATATATATGTATACATATATATATACATATATATATGTATTTATACATATTTCTACCTCTAGGAATAATAAGGCAGACAAATTTACGTGTAGCAATGGTGGCTAACAAACAGTACTTAAATGTAGATAAACCAAAGTATCACTACTCAGATACACCGGACACACTTTTCTTATCCTCAACCTGTTTTCCCTCCCCCACTTTTTGGGCATTTAGTGCTTTCGTGTTCAAGTTTTTCAAAGATTTATGCACTGCAGCTTTAAAATTTTCAAATACTTTTTACTGTCCACAGTTCTCCTGACCCTCCCCTGTTTAGGCCTCTTACTTGTGAATGTAGCAAATAATCAGAAGTGGTTTTGCTTTTCTCAGAGGAAAAACTGACCAAAGTTAATTGGCTTTTTACTTTGCCAGAACAACAAACTATATTATGTTTATGAACTGGTTTACATTGTTGTTTACATACAATTGTCAAAACGTAAATTAGGTATAAATGCTCATGCTTTAAAATAATATATTCATCATCCGAAATACCCATGTCTTCTGTGTGTTGGGAAAATAATTTTAACAGTGGACAAATGGTCCACCTCCCCTGCCTCTGCCCTTCACTTGCTCTACTTTCTTACTAACTGACTCATTTCTCGTCTTGCCAACGTGGCTTTTGTTTGGGGGGATAAAATTAGTTTGTGGGATAAATTAGTTACTCTCCCCCACTTAAAAAAAAAACATAAACTCTTATACCCTAGAGGAGAACTAGAGACTAGCTAGTCCATTTCCCTTCTTTCCCATTTAATTCCTTCCCAAGAAGGGCCAAAGAAGGCCTCATCTAAAATCTCAGCAAGTTCGTGGCAGAGCTAAGGCTAAAACCCGGTCCTGGTGAATGGCTCCTCAGTCCACTGCTCTTGCCATCCTACCATGCAGTTTCTCATACACCATTTCTTGAAATCATCATTTTTCTCGGACAGGATCCCATAAATCTGTATAGAAACCTCCATCAACAGGCAATAAGATACAGGGAAAGATTGTAGTATTTATTCAACAGTTGTAGTCCTGAAGTGACTCTGTGCAATTGTTAGCAAGCAGGCATATTTGCAGTGAAAAACTCTTGGGGAGCTGATCAAAAGCACCCGCCCACACTTTATTCTTATGGAATGTTTTAAGAGACTCAATTGGCTCAACCCAATGTTGGTTTTTCACTTCTGTAAAATAGTCAGCAGTTAAACTGATGCTCCGCAAGGTCCATAATCACTTCTGCCTGACTGGAAAAAAAGCAAGCATGATGTATATAAAACACCCACACAGCCTTAGGAAGTCCTGATTGTGCTGTGGCCTTCCTTCATGTATGCTGTGACCATAAGGTCATGGGATGGATTTCTCTAAGTCTACATGGGAAGGGGAGAAATTGTGTTTATTTGTACACAGGTAGACAATAGACATTCCATAGACA